>NC_038254.2:8802819-9123154 GCF_000004515.6 Glycine max | reverse complement strand
TCTAGTTTTTTTTAATATTACAGTGATTACTTTTATTTTGGAGTTAGATATGTTATTAAAATGTTATTTCTTTCTCTTATTTTTTATCAAATATATAAATTTTACTTTTAAACTTTGTATTTTGAAGATAATGCAATTTTATTTATTTTTTATATTATTTATTGTGAAAATAACTGTATTTTTTTTCTTTTTAGACAAAATATTCAAATACTATCTATTTTTATTTTGAGTAGTGTTATTTTATCATCTACTCTAGTTATTTTAAAGACTATAAATAATTATATTTACAAGATTTTATTAGCATTCAGTTTATATGAACTTGATTATAAATAATTTCATAATTAAAAGTTATTTATTAACGTTTGCAATAGGGTAACTTAAGCTATGTTTGGAAAGATTAGTTGAAAAATTAATACTTGTAAGTTGAATTATCAAATTATAAGTATTTAGTAAAAATAGTTATTAAAATAACTGAAAAGTGTAAAATAGGTGTAAAATAATAAAAACATTTTTATTTAAAGAGAATAACTAGAAAATGAATAAATATATTGAGGATAAAAATAAAAAAAAATTATAAACTAAAAATTAATGTTTTAAAAAAATATTATTTTAAGTAATATTTCAAAAAATATTAAAAGTTACTGAAAAAAAACTTTTTAGCAAATAAAAAATCATTAAAATATCTTATTAAACATAACCTTAATTACAAATATTATATTTCCAATCTCTTGTTTGTATATTATTTCCTTCCTTTTCTCCTTTTGTCTTTGTTTATTTGGACATTGCTAGTGTATGGATCTAAACATGTAAATCTTTAAAAAAACAAACCAAATATTAAATTGCACTAAAATATGTCAAAATTATAAGACACTGTATTGTCATGATATAACATTATTCTTCTTCTAATTATCTTTAAAATGTGATTAATGTAAACACTAATTTTATTATAAATTCATAAAATTTCTTTGTGACATGTTAATGATTGAATTTTGTAATCTTAAAGTCTTTAAAAAATGTTTAATTTGTTTTTTTAGAAATATATTTTCTATTGATATAATTAATATTTTACAACATATGAAATTTGATATGCATATATAAATTTTATTTTTCAAAGTTGGTCCCCTTGAATATTGAAATCTGGATCCGCCCATGGTAGTGAGACTATGAAGCGATATGGATAACGATATAAACATTAAAATAAAATAAAAAAAAGTAATTATACAAGGTATGTGAAGTTACGAATTATGATCTAGAAAATAATAATTAGAACCATCAAATTTGGTTTTCATTATATTGTAATTTTATCAAATTGAGCTTTAGAATTTTAAGTTTAAATTATTTTTTAAACATTATAATTTCAATTTCAAACTTTAACTTTATGCCCAATTATGTGTCAAATGAACGCTTATAGTTTACATCTCCTTCGTTCTCTGAATAAAAAAATTGTTTCACACTTATTAAAAAATAATAATTAATCTCATAAAATTGTATTAGTATTAATTAAAAAATAATTTTTTCATCCTAAATCATTCGTCATGAGAACTTATATCAAACATAATTTTTTTATTATATCAAATATTAAATGAAATATGTTCTCAAAATAGTCCCATTAAATAAGATAAAATTAATTAAATTTTATTTATATATAAGATAAAAAATAAAAAATATATTACTTATTGGATCAAGTCCAATGGACAAGCCATTGATCGAGCCTAATGGGTTGACGGAGTTCAACCTAATAAGTATTGGATCGATTATTCTAATTATATCTATTATGGATGTTTCATTCTATAATATGAAAGGATTTAATCATATTTTATCATATCTTACACCAATTATATTCTATTTCCGTAATTTATGGAGATAAGATATAATTACATCTTATCATATTTAAGAAATTTTTTATAACCCACATCTTACCTGAGAATATGGGTAGAATAAGAGACCTCTAATCCTGGTAGACAAATCCTATTCGAGAACACTTAAAACTAATTTGTTTAGTTGATAATAAATATTTTTAAAAATATTTATATCATTATTTTTAACTGTTACTTAGGTGTGGCTTTAAAATAAGATATAATAGTATGTGTTATGTATTGTCCAATCATATAATGACATGACTTATTTTATCACATCGATGATTAAATTTAGTTTTTTGTTTTTTACAAATTAAAGCTTAAGGACTTTTTTCGCAAATTTGATATTCTTATTTTTAAATCAATGTATTTTAAAAACACACTTTAATTAACTCCTAATATGATCCCTAATTAAGATTCAAACAGTCGTCATTAGTTTCGTAATTGAAAGTCGTCCCTTTCTTTTTATTTTTGTAATTGGAGACCTTTTCAAGTCGTTGCCTTGTCTTCTTTTCTTTGGTCAGTTATGGTCACTATCAAGGAAATTGGAATGTTATATATACGGCTATTGGAAGTGCTAATTAAACTACTAGTATCAATTTGATAAAATAAAAAAGCTACAGTATCAATCTAATTCTAATATTGAGTTTATTTGACCCAACACTTTGCCTCTGATGATAACCACCACAATGTCAGTGATGAATCCAGATCGTTTCAAATTCATGCAAGCCATAATTTTAATTTAATGGTGTGTTTGGTGCTGCAGGTTGTTTATGCCGAACAAGAAATTATGTGCATGGAAAAGGAGGGGGAAGCACTCCTCCAATTAAAGGCTTCCCTTGTGGACATCTGTGTTTCCTGCGTTCTATCAATTTTTCAACTTCATTAGACATTCTCCACCTCCACGCACGAAAGATTATATTTAGAATTATGAAGATCAGGAATTAATTACTTCATCCGTTTCTAATTATAAAATTCTTTGGTAAATTATTCTTTTTATTGGTCTCAATTCACTGGATCGATTCCTTACATTTTAATTCATTACCAAAGTTTTTTTTCTTTTTAAATTGGTTATTTGAATCTCATTATTAATATTGAAAGTTGATCGTTAACAAAAAGAAAAATTAACCCTCACATATTATTATATGTAATTGGTTGTTAACTGTTAATAACACATTATAGTCAACTTATTTGTTTTGAAGTATAAAGAGTCAATTTGAAAAAAAAATGGAGACTCAAATGATGAATTAAAATATAGGAGAACCAATTTAGTAAGTTGAAAAAAATAAGAGGACTATTTTTGTAATTAAGCCAAAGTCTTTTTTAAAAATTTGTTTATTCTTTTTCATAAGATTATTTTTTAATTATTTTTTTTCTCACATTCTAACTTAATTATTTTTTCTTCAAACATTAATGAGAAATAATTAAGTTGATAGAAAAATTAAAAAAAAAGATAATTTTGAAATTTAATGTAATTAACTATTTTTAAATGACATAAATTAGTTAAATGATTCTTATAATTATGGACAGAAAAAATAATGATTAAAGTGTCTTTTTAAAATACATTAAATTAAAAATAAAAATATCAAATTTGCAAAAAGGTACTAATTAGACTTTAATTACAAAAAAAAATTAAATTTAATCAATTGATGTGACAAAATAAACTAATGACATTATATATGATTGAACAATAAATAACATATACTGAGTTATTTTTAAGTTATATCAAAATAATAGTTTTATTTTTATGAGAATTAAAGAATAAGTGGTGTTTTTACTAGAAATTATAATTGTTTATCACATTAAGTGATTTAATAAAAAGAATAATATGATATTTTTATTGTAGTGAAATTTTTCTTAACTCGAAAAAGTCATACTCTCATCCTAAGTGGATTTATTTAATTTTTTTAAATTCAAGAAAAAGTTATATATTGATCTTTGGAATACAACTTGAAAGATACATCTGTATATCCTTATATCCTTATGTCCTCTTGATGGAAAATTTAACAAAAGAATGTGATTTACTACTTAATGGAGCATTTTTTCTTCTTCAGGAACAATTTTGTGGAAAACATTGATAAAAAAAAAACTTGGAAATTAAAGTTTTCCAATTTCAAATTACTAGAAAACTAAAGTTTTCTTTGTATCATACACCTCCTAAGTGTTTCGCAGCTAATTAATAAGAGTAGCAATTTAGATTTATCACCATAATTTTTCATTATTTTTTATTTTACTTTATATACATGTATATAAATTAACTTCAAGTTTATATGATTTATTTTGAAAGTTTTTATGGTGATGGATTAAATGTAGACACATTTTCTGGTGAGAATTCAAATTGTAGTTACAAAGATATCTTAATCTTAATAAAGATAACTGATAATTTGACATGGTTTAATCTTATGTTAGAAAGATCTCCACATCATTTGACAAAGATATGTAACAATTTTTTTTTAAGTCAAAAGATATGTAACAATTTTATTATTGTTTCCTTTTCCTTTAATAATTTTTGTTATTAGGATTAAAGGATTGTAGTATATTCAATGAAAATTATTTACTCATTTATGACTTAAAATATATCTTTGATGTAAGAAATTGAAGAGTATTAAAAGAAGGATTGGCAATTACAAGTTAAAAAACGTAGTCCTTTGGCCGCGAATAACATTCACCGTGGTTCTCTAGTATCCAGCTGCCGAAATATTTGAAAAATGAATGAAGAACAAATGAACAATACAAATTTGCCGTTTTAATTCACACTATTAATTTGCTTATTTCTTTACCAAAAAATAAGCAAAATAGGGGTTATTAAAATTTGGCATGCAAATGTTTCCATTGTCCAAAATATGATGCTATTCTTATCACGCAAAAAAATCCAATTTTAAGATCCACATGCCATCATCACACTTCGTTGATCTTACCCTCTGAATCACTGAACAAAGAAAAGGAAAAATTGGGAATCGTTGTGAATTTTTGATATCATGAAAGAGACCTTACCATTACCATACATCGAGTCACCAACCAATTAACCAACCAACCCACTTCAAAATTTCCCCTCGCAACATTAACCTCCTCGCATTAATCGCATAAATGGAAAGGTCCTTATTGTCATTTCACAACCTCACAATAAATTCCATCGCCAACAATCGAGAAAGATTTAAAAAAACTCAAAATGAAAATAAAAAAAATTAAAATAAAATAGAAAAAGAAAGGATGAGAAAATATTATTCAAAGAAAATTAGTTTATATACTTTTAAAGTTTTTATACCGTTATTTAATTAGAAATGATCATATATAGTAAATTTTATTAATTTTTTAAAAAAACATTAAAAATTATTATTTTTATTTTTAATTGATTAACAATATAAAAATGTTGATATAGAGAAATTAAACTCTTATTAAAAATAAATTCTGTTTCTATGTTTTGTATATAAGATATTTCATACTATTCTATTCAAAATTATAGTGATTATATTTTTTTAAGACAATTATGATAAGAAAATAACAAATATACCATAATGATTAATGAGAGAATAAAAATCTTTTAAACTAGTAATGGAAAGCCTGTTTATTCTAAAAATAATGGATAAGGAAGATTTATTTTAAAAAAAAGAGAATGAATGAAAGGTCATTACATTACAGCCACAGCCGAGAAACCCACAGGGAAAGGAAAGAAAAGAAAGAAAGAAAAGTAGAAAACTACACTCTTGAGGTCCATTCTCAATCTTATTAATATATTTTTGTGTAGATGAAGATCAAGAGAAGGTGTTGTCATGCTACCTTCCTTCAACCACAAACCCTCTCTCCCTCTACCACCCATTCTCTTTTCTCTCTCTTTCTTTCCCCCTCCCTCTCTCACCTACTCAATCTCATCACCACCACCATCATCATCATGATCTTCTCCAATCTCTATAACCTTCAATCACTCAAAACCTCACCATTAAACCAAATGAGTTGACCCATTTGTGAGAACAATTCTCCCTAAGAAAAGGTCAAAGGCTGCAACTTTTTCTTAACCAATCTCACAACATTTTGCAACGTTTTTTCTGGTTCGGTTTGGTTTTCTGGGTCGTCTTGGAATTCAAAAAAGATTCCAACTTTGAAGATGGGTAGGGGCGGAACCGCCGCGGCGGCGGTGGAGATCGCCGAACCCGGTTCAAGGCCGGTTTTTTTCAAAGAACCGCGTTATAGGGGCGTCAGAAAAAGACCGTGGGGCCGGTTCGCCGCCGAAATCAGAGACCCTTTGAAGAAAGCCAGGGTTTGGCTCGGAACCTTCGACACCGCCGAGGAGGCGGCGCGTGCCTATGACACGGCGGCGAGAACCCTCCGGGGGCCGAAAGCAAAGACCAATTTCCCACTTTCTCCGCCGTTCTACCACCCCGATCCGTTTTCCGATCACCGGTACTTTGACGGCGCTGGCGCCGGCGAAGATTTCCAGGATCACCGGCGACCCACCTCCAGTGGTATGAGCAGCACCGTAGAATCCTTCAGCGGCCCACGCGCCGCCGTGCCGGCGAAGGCGCCGGTGATTGTCAACCGGAGATATCCCCGGACGCCGCCCGTCGTTCCCGAGGACTGCCGCAGCGACTGCGACTCGTCGTCATCCGTTGTGGACGACGGAGACGGCGACAACGTGGCGTCGTCGTTCCGGCGAGAACCGTTGCCGTTTGATCTAAACGTGTTACCGTTGGACGATGCTGACGTGGCAACCGATGATCTGTTCTGCACCGTTCTTTGCCTCTGAAGAGAAGAAATTGAAAACGGCACGAAATGATGTATTTGGTTCGTTGAAGGAAAGGAATTATTAATTTTTTTCTATTTTTACTCTTTATTATCTACTTGAATATTTTTTTATCTTTCTCTTTTTCCCCACTTATTTTAACTATGCGGAGAAAAATGAAAAAGAAAAATATGATTGATGATCAGTTATGAAGATTATGGTAATATGATCTTAATTTCTGTGAAGAGTAAGTCTTCAGGGTATTGTTTCAGATTTTTTCTCTCTCTAATTTTCTATTCCGTTTTTCAGTGTAATGACAAACCAAAAAAAGTTGAAAGCAATATTTTACGTTTGATAGGAGAATTAATTTGCATTAACGCTTACCTGACAAATCATACTTGGTATGTGTCTGTATGTATAATACGAGTTAAAGAACGAAATTAGTTATCATTGATGATCAACGATCATTCATCACATTTAGAGGACTAGTTTCTATCTATGGTTTGATTCTTTTTGCCCATGTTGATTTTTTCCCCATTGTATTGTGAGCGAGACTATTGAATGCAATGGATACTTGACAAAACATATTACATTTTGGTTCGGTTGATTTTAAATCCATGTGTTTTACTTGAGTGGGTGGACAATTTTGATTGGTCACGAAACATGGATTTTTTTTTTAGTGTACAAATGTACAATAGCATAGCTTTTCCAATAATAAGTTTCATTTTTTTTCTCCCCTCCTTTGAGCTAACCAAGATAGCTTGGGAAGCAACTTTGTTAGGTGAGGGAGGTAGATGGTGATAATTTCTTGTTTCTTTTTCTCATTGTGGGAGCAATGGCAGTAGGAAAAGAACAATCATGTTGCCTTCTATAACACTCAAGATTTTTGGCAGGGTGAGTAATTTGGATTTTGGGCGGTGAATGATTAGATAGAGAGAGATACTTCTCTTTTTATTGATATTTTATCCTCACTAATAATAACTTGCCATGCGTTGGAACTTACACCGCCTAAAGAAAAGAATCAATCCACATCTCAATTCCAAGGAGCACATGGTTTTTCATGTACGAACTTCTAAGAAATGTACCTAGTGCTAGAAAAACGAGACGTTAGAAATTTGAAGTTTGATCCATGTAAAGGTTGTTTACCCGTCAATTCACCTTAATAACTTAGTTGGGTTGTCTTTGAATTCTAAACAGAAAATTCATGGGGAAGGTATTGTGCGGTATGGAGAGTTTGGCAACTAAGAAATTTAGGTGTACCTTAATTTTCCTACCTCACTGTAGTAGTTTTTATTAAAAGATCACATGTGTCCTCTCCGAAGGATAATCTTATTAAGATCATTGAAGGACTTTTGTTGTAATAGGTTGTTCTTGATCCTGCTCTTATTTTAAGTCAATAGGAAATAATGAAAGGCACCCACGAGATCATTGAAAAGTCAACATTATGGTTGTTTGAAGTGATGCTTTTGAAGAAGGGAATTGTTAGTGTGGTTGGATTGGTGGTAAGGACTAAAAAACTATGGTGTCCCACCATGCTTTCCCACTGCACCAGAGAGTGGCTTTAAGGCTACATGATTTCACACAACGGTTCCAAATATGCTGTGCAACATGTAAAGCAACACCATTGGAATCAATTAGAATTGAATGGCAATTGAAAAAATTTCTTGTCCCTTTCCCAAACTACATGAAATGGAACTTTCAAGGTAGCCTTCACTAGCCATAGCAATATACATATATGGTAGCCGAACCATTCGGGCATTCTCATCTTGGTGAAGCTCACTTTGCCACTAATTGTCATGTTTGGGTTGTCTAGTTGTCTAGTACACCTACGAACATTATCCTTGAGGTATACGTGTGCTAAAATTTAGCACAACGAAAATGCTAGCTATCTTGGATTGCCATATCACTTGCTGAGGTAGAATAATGACCAATAATGTGGTGTTAGTTTATGGCTTTATGCTTTTTTAATCGACACTTCTGTATAATAAGTTTATATGAGATTTTCTTCTTTGTTTGCCAACTTGTATCTCCGTTTTGAACATAAAAATTAAAGAAACCCAAAAGAGAATAATTGAATGATGCCCATCATATTCCTCTGTCTAATGCTCTGTGATTGTATGGCCAATAGTGCTTGGCTCAAATCTACTTTGCCAAGCAAAGAAAGTGGTAAAAAGAAAGAGTTGTTAAGGTGAAAATCTTTTTTAGTTTAATAACTTTAAAAATTACGAATCAATCTCTCAATTCGACATGTAACTTATGCCCGGTGATTGTATTGTCAATTTCTTTCTTTGTGAACAAAAAGATTTTGTTTAAAGGGTTATTTAAACCAAAAGGATGGACTATCAAATGCACGGATCAATTGTTTTAATTTAATGAAGGGTCTCAAGTTTGAGTCCTATGTATAAAGTTATGTTGAATATTAAAAAGGAAAACTTAAGGTACTTATAATAGTTTTACTCAGTTATATAAGGTTATTTTCATGAAATATACTTATGTTATGCTATATAAACCAAAAGGGTGAAGGGAGTTTGATTATTGGATGCAACAATAGTGATTGATACCTACCAACCCAGGTTAAGAATTCTTTAGATTCAGATTTCCAAAATTGAATCGGGCTATATGATTAATTATTTTTTTTGAAATTCTAAGGATTTTGATTATGATTAGGGTTGGTAATCTTAAATTCTTAACAATAGGTGCCGGGGGTTGGACCACTTTGAAGGTTTGGCTAATTTCTCTAGGTGGAATAAATAACTACCAAGGGACGGGTGAGGAGTGAAGACAAATTAGGTTAAAGGTGAAGGAGGGAGTTGATGCAATTGCTGGTGAGAGTGTGGTTACAAAATTGTAAATGTGTTACTTATCATATCACGGGCTCCATATGCATTTATTATTAGAGGCAACACAGTGGGCCGAGAAACATGCACCACAGAGAATATTGACCCTTGTTACTCATAAAGTGAAACAATGAATTGTTCAAGGGTGGCCAAGTGTTGGACCAATTTTTTATTTATAAAAAAAGTGGACTGGGTGAGCCTGCAGTAAAATAAATAAATGAAGAGGAATTAAGGGGAGAAAAATAGAAAGAGGGAAAGGGAAAAATTAAAAAAGATGAAGTTGTCGAATAAAAAGAAATGGAAGAGAAGCTAAGTGGAGTTCATAATAATTGCAATGACCTTGGTGTGAATTCAATGATTTATCTTTGGTAGATCTCATAATAAGCCTTGTTTCTGATAGAAATATTTTGACGCCACCGATTGATAGGAAACAAATAAGACAACATATCTTACGTATTAATTTTGGTGATGTCACAATGGTTTAATATATCAAATCATATATTGTTTTTTCGATAAAGTTAAAGTACAGAATTAGCAATAACAAAATTTGACTATCTCAATTGAAAAAAAAGAGTATAACTTTTTACAGTATGAATGTAAGTTTGGGTACTATGCTACCAATTTTTTTTTATAGCAAAAATGATACCAAATCTGTAGATACACAGTTACACACATAGTTACGTATTTGTCGTAATTTATAAGTGAAATGTGAAAAGCATTAGATATTTTTAATTGAGTTAAAACTTAATTAATAATTTTTTTGTTTTTATAATTAATTTCAATTTTTTAAAATAATATATTGTTTATTATTTTGTCAAAATAGATATATTAAAATTTTATTTAATTAATTAAAATTAAATTAATGATTTCAAGTATAGATGTATAAATATTTATATGATATACACATACTAAAGCTGTTATCAATATAAATTTATATTTGAGTAAAATTTTTCTTTAAAGTGAATATGAATGCATACTCTTACACATTAGTTGGTACGATTTTTAATTTAAGCCAACCAACTATTGAATAACACATTTATGTACGTTATACTCAGCAAAAGAAAATTGAGAATAAAAAACAATTATGTATTTTTTTCGTCTTAAAATTTTCTCAATATATCATGCTATATATTTATGTCTTTTGATAATGTTAAGCAACTAAGTTTCAGTTTGGGTGATTTCTCATTTTGATTTTTGAAAAATTTAAAAATCAAAATCAGTTTTAGTTTTGAGTTTTAATTTAATCTTTGTTTTCATTTTTTTTTTTAAATGTTATGAATTGAAGATAAATAAAATGAGTTAATCTTTTTATTTTATCTTACTTTATTATGAAATAATAGTGGTGACAAAAGTAATGAGATGAGAGTGACGACAATGACAATGATGACGATAATAGTGGTATTAGTGGAATGGTGGTGGGGATAAAATAGTGGCGATAATGGTGGAATGGTGATGGTGACAGCAGTAGTGGTGGAAGGGTGATCGTGACAGTGGTAGTGGTGGAATGGTGATGACAATGTTTTAAAGCCTAGATCGACCTGGCAGATCAAACTGGTTCAACTGAGACTTAGAGGTTTGGATGGGTCAAGTCGCCTATCGTATCGACTAAGCATTGAACCTCGAGCAACTCGATATGACCCGATCAAGTTTATGATTAAGCAGATGACCCACTGATTCGGGCCTGGTCATGTCCAAGGGAGGAAACATATTGAGTTATGTGGATCAATTAAGGTCGGGAATAAAATTTTAATTTTTTCTAATAAAGATCAGGTCATGCACGTCAATTAGTAACTTATTAGTTCAACTATCGACCTAGTGACCCAATGTTGTGATTTGATCAATCACCAGTTCAGTTTTTAAAATTATGGGTGGTGGTGGGGTGGAATAGTAGCAACAACGACGACAATGACAATGAAGACAATAAAATGATGGCAACAGTGGTGGTAGTAATGATAATGGTAACAGCAGCGACAACAATGATGGAGGTGACGCCAATGTAGTGATGGTGGAGGCGACAAAGGCAAGGTGTGGTGATGGTGGTGACAGTGAAAAGGCAATAATGGTGGTGGAGGTGGCATTGGCGGGGTGTGGTGGAGGTGGGGGCGATGGTGGTGGTGGTGGTGGTATGTTGATGGTGGTTAGAATGTATTTTTCAAAACTAAATTCACAAAAACTTTTTTTTCTTGGTTTTAATAATGAATGTAAAATTGTTTTGAAATTGAGTTAAAAATTAATTTAGCTCCATTTTTTCCAAAGGCGTTTTGTTTTAAAAATTGCATTTGAAAATCGAAAACTAAAAACTCACAGCCACCCCGAACAAGGCATAAATTAATAATTGTATCCTTTGAGGTCGGTACACTAGCTAACCCTTATCTCTCCTCCTGGGAAGTTGGATTCTTACTGACTTGTTATTGGACCACATCCAACAGTGAAGTGGCCTCACCATATTGATTTATGTTCAAATTGTCGATGATGCGAAATTTGAATCATTATCCTGTAGGGAAAAAGACCTACGAAGAATTCAAGATTGTAGTAAATGTCATGAGCATAAAACCTAGGATTGGCTTAGGTGTAAGACAAATTTCTATACACTTGAATGCTTTGGGTAGGCTACCTATCGTGGGACGCAATGAAAAGGAATTGCTACAACAATAAGGAAAACTTGGCCCTAAACCAACCCAGGAGGAGTTGCTTGCCATCATGAATGGTTTTAGGGAGAGAATGAGGAGGCCTACAGGATGACAAAAGAGATGTGTATGGAAAGCAAGGAGATTAGTAGGAAGGTTGATGAAGTTAGGAAACCATGCAGGCTTAAATCACAAACCTAAGGAAGACAAAGGCAAAGCAGCGATGGAGCCACCAAGATACTTTTAACCTTTCTTGACATAAATTAAAGCCAAGCCCATCCTACCACCTTTCTTAGTCCCTAAGGTGGAGTATTTTGATGGATCTTAAGACCTAGATCAACATCTGAAGACCTTTTACTCACATATGTTAATTAGTGGTCAGTTAATTATAAGATGTTCATAGGGACATTGTTAGGGGTAGCATTGGACTGGTTTAGTGGTATTAATAATAGGTTGATAATTGGCTTTGAAGATTTCTCCTATCAGTTTGTCATAGTTTACGGCGAACAAGCAAAAGACGTTGACTATGAAAGATTTTTTTGACGTACGCCAATAGCCAAGTAAGTCCTTGAAAGACTTAACAAGGTTTAATGGGGTTGGTTCGAGTTTCTGACCTGGATGAGAGGATGTTCATGGCGACTTTTTGGCAAAGGGCTATGAGTAGGATAGTTTGAGGAGTCTTTAGTTTGGAGGAAGGCGGAGATACAATCAAGGGCCACATGCCATATTGAGTATGAGTACATACATTTGTGGGGTTTACTAACGTATATACACTTGTTTTTTTTTAGTATAAGTATGTTAGTAAGCTATAACTAGAGATTATCTTAAAATAAATCAATGATATAATTTATTATGTATAGTACTCATACTAAAAAAATAATTATGTGTACGTTAGTAAATCCTTGTATATAGCAAATACAAAAAAAAACTTTGTATATGTTAGCAAATTCCTATATATAGCATACCCAAAATGTAAAAAATAATTTTGAAAACTAATTTCCTTGAGTACGAATATAATTATCCTAAATTGGATAAGACTTATTGGGCTTGGCTCAATTAGACTTTCTATTAGAGGTTTGGTCGTCATAAGAGGTTTCGAAAACTTGTACAAGTTTTCATTCATTTGGTGAAAGTATATTTATTCTCAGATGGATTTAAGTTAGTATATATGTATTTATTTGGTTTCAAATGGTTATGATAAACATCTATCAATGAATACATTAATATGTTCTTGTCGCTTGATACGGTGTATATGAAGCTGACTTAGTAGGTAGTAGATGTTATCCCTGTGGTTAAGAAATCCATTAGAAGCTTTGGTCGTGTTTGTGCTGTAAAGTTTTCTTATCCTCACTTATTCTCTTGGTTCCCCAGGGAGTGTTAGTGCATCCTATATGTTTTAATGAACAAAGAGAAAGATGGCTACATCAATTTATATTTTTTTCATTATGGTTTTATTGGACCTAATTAATTTACCTTTCTACCATTTTGCAACTAACCAAGGTGATTCTTATTTTTGTTATATGTTTGTTTTTAAAGGATTCTGTGACAAAATAATTTTGTTTTGTGTTTCATGCTTTGCTAAGGCACAAATATATACAAGAGAGTTACAACAAAATCTCCTAAGGTTGGGTTATACAGATTGATTCTCCAAATAAAACTCCTAAAATTGTGTCTAGACTAAATAAATTGATTTACATGATCACAAACTAATACTATGGGATGACAATTACACACAGATTCTGTTATCTCATTATGATCTCATTACCCCCCTCAAGTTAGAGTATGTAAATTACATATCGCCAACTTGCACAACAAAGAGGTGAACTGAGTGAGACCAAGGGCCTTAGTAAAAATGTCAGCTAATTGTGGTGCAATATTGCCAGTGAGATACTCGTCATGAATGAAGTGGCAGTCCACTTCAACGTGCTTGGTGCGCTCATGAAAAACTGGGTTCTTGACAACATGAAGCGTTGCTTGACTCTCACAATGAAGTCGCATAGGCTGAGAATGAGAGATACCAAGATTATGGAGAAGACCTTTTAACCATTTCAATTTTCTTGTTATAGCTGCCATGGATCGATACTCGACCTTAGTAGAGGAGCGAGATACCGTTTGTTGTTTCTTAGTTTTCCATGAAATTAGAGAGGATCCAAGTAGAACAAACCATCCGATAAGGGACCTACAAGTTAAAGGACATCCAGCCCAATCAAAGTCACACCAACTAGATAGTTGCAGGTCACAATCCTTACGCAACAAAACACCCTGTCCTAGATTCCCTTTCAGGTATCAAACAACATGGAGAACAACCTCCCAATGGGCTCCTTTAGGCGCCTGCATAAATTGAGATAACAAATGCACACAGTATGAAAGCTTGGGTCTAGTAAAACATAGGTAAATGAGACGACCTACTAACCACATATACTGATTAGGATGAGGAAAAGGCAAGTCTGTAGCAAGTGCCAGACAATGATTCTGTTCAATTGCCACATTTGATGGCTTAGCTCCCAGAAGTCCAGCTTTGGCTATAATGTCCAAAGCATATTTGCGTTGACAAAGAAAGATACCCGCTGAAGATCGTGCCACTTCAACACCCAAGAAATATTTGAGGACCCCCAAGTCTTTTGTGTGAATGCAATTGTGTAAATAAGCTTTAAATTCGGTGATAGCTTCATGAATATGATTATCACCCAAAATGATTTGGTCATCAACATACACTAACACTACAATATCTACCCCTGGTCTTTGCAAGACGAAAAGAGAATAATTAGAAAGAGATTGCTGAAATTCGTAGTGTTTTAGTGCAATAGACAGCTTTGCAAACCAACAATGAGTCGTCTGTTTGAGTCCATATAAAGACTTGTTAAGTTTACACACCATGCCATATTGCTAAGGGAGAAAGCTAGGAGGCGGCTTCATGTACACAACCTCCTCAAGGTCTTCGTGTAAAATGCATTGTGCACATTCATCTGATGTAATTCCCAAGCTCGTGTGGCTGCTACGATTAACACTGTGCATATTGTTACCATTTTTACAACGGCTGCAAAAGTCTCTGTGTAATCGATTCCCTTCTTTTAATGATTGCCAAGAATTACTAACCATGCTTTGAACCATTCTACACTTTCATCAAATTTATGCTTTATTTTGTACACCCACTTGTAGCCAAATGCTTTCTTTCCTGGAGGAAATTGTGTGACTTTCCAAGTTCCATTGGTCTCAAGTGCATGTATCTCACTTTTCATTGCATCTCTCCACCAACTATCTTTCACCGCGTCAATATAAGTGACATGATCCTTTTCCTGTGAAATGGATGCAAGAAAAGCACGATGTGCAAGAGAAAAGTGGTAATTCACATAATCAGTTATGGGATAAGGTGCACCTGACTCTGCCTATGGAGAGAATGAGCAGTTGGATGAGCTCAATCTTCTGGTGGTATTTGTCACATAATCTTGCAAGCGAGTAGAAGGTTGTTTGATTCTATGTCCTCTACCCAATAATGGCTCGGTTGGTGATATAGATGGAAGCATTGTATCTTGTGTGTCCATATTTTGTAGAGTAACAACTTATTCATCGAACCTCGCATCTGGCTCACCCCCTCTATCATCCATTGTCATACCACCACTTTCTTCCGTATCTTCTGTGTGATCCGTTTCTTCTACATCATCAGTCACATCATCAATAATTTCTTCACATCTCCAATTTTTAGGAGGAACATATTTTCTGGTAGTAACATCAATAGAAAAAGGATACTTGGTCTCAACGAACTCAACATATTGAGAGACAAAAATCTCTTTTGTTTCTAAGTCAAACAACTTTCACCCTTTCTTGCCATATGAGTAGCCAATAAACACGCACTTCTTACTCCTACTTGCAAATTTATCACCATTCCTTCTTTGATTATGGGCGTAACATAAGGAGCCAAATATTGTCAAATGTTCATATGCAGGTTGCTGCCCATGTAGCATCTCATATAGAGTTTTTCCATTCAAAACAGTGGAAGGAGTTCGGTTGATCAAATATGCTGCAGTTAAAATACATTTCCCCCAGAACTTAATAGGAAGATTACTTTGAAATTGCAGTGCTCGAGCCACATTCAAAATATGTCTATGTTTTCGTTCCACTCTCCCATTTTGTAGGGGTGTTCCAATGCAAAATGTCTGAAAAATTATTCCACGATCAAGAAAATATCTTTTCATACATGTGAATTCTGTCTCATTATCACTTCTGAATATTTTGACTTGTTTATGAAACTGCCTTTCAAGCAGAGCAAAAAAATTGTGAAGCATTATCGACACTTCTCATTTATCAACTAATAGGTATACTCATACAACATGTGAATAATCATCAACTATTGTTAGAAAATAAAAAGCACCACAAGTAGAAAGAGTTCTATATGGTCCTCACAAATCACAATGAATTAGTTCAAATGCACTACTGACTTTATGTTCACTCAAAGAAAACTCCTCTCTAGTCTATTCGGCTTTAAAACAGACTTCACATGTTTTATTCACTACATTACTATCTTTGTGTTTTCCAACTTCAGGAATCAATTGGGTGATCTTCAAGGAAGGATGTGCCAACCGATTCTGTCACAAGTCCATGGAATGCAAACCATCAGTTTTTAAGCTCTCACATTTTGAACTCCTTTAAAGAAATAGAGGCCATCCCTCCGTTCACCTACTCCAATCAGTGTCGTCGAAATACGGTCCTGCACAACAGATAACTTATCAGTGAATTGAACAACACATTTCAATTCATCCATCATCTGTGAAACAAATATCAAATTGAAATTCAATTTATGCACATAGAGAACATTAGTAAGTTTTAAGCCTTCATCTAGCACCGCACTTCCTTCTTTAATCGTTGTTGTATGTTGTCCATTAGGAAGTCCAACCGGACAACTTTTAATATCTCGTAGTTTATGCATATGATTCAGGTTTCCAGTCATGTGGTTGGAAGCCCCTGTACCAATTATTCATGTATTAGTATGACGCTCACCTGTCATCTTGTCGTTAGAGTTTGTTTTCTAAGCATTTAGTAATTCTACCAGCGTCTGCCACTGCTCTGTAGTAAGCTCAGTCAAACCTGAACTATTTCCTTTTGAGATCCTGGTGTCTGCACTTGTTCCACCACCATGCACAGTATTAGCATGCAATGTTCCTCTTTTTCCTCGTCCAGTTCCCATTCGCTGCATTGACTTGCCTCCTCCACTATTTTTTGGTCTGTCCCTCCACCAGTCAGGATAACCAACGAGTTGAAAACAACTTCTTGCTTCATGTCTTGTTCGATGACAATGAGTACAAGTTACAAACTTGTCTTTTCCATCCCCTCTTCCCTTGACTCCTCATCCACTTGTTTAGATAGCCAAACTCATCACCTCTCTTCTTTCTTCTGTGGTTCTAGTGATCATCCTTACCCTTTCTTCTTGAATCATTGTTAAGTACACCCTATTCAGAGTGGGCAACATATCTGTTGCGAGGAGGTTGAATCGAACAGTTCCGTAAGTTGCATCATCCAATCCCATGAGGAATTGGTGAACTCTTTCTTCTTCATCCCACATTGTTTTTAGTTTTCTATAGTATGCCACCACCGTCATGGCGTCTTGTTTGCACCTCGCCAAATCAGATTTCAGCTGTTGTATTCTGGGGCCATTCACAATAAATAATCTTTCTTTGATATCTGTCCACAACTCTTTTGCATTTTCTACATAAGACATGGTGGAACACAAATTTGGTTCAATGGTATTTAGAATCCATGACACCAACATAGATTTTACAGTCCACCAGTCTTCCATCTTAGGTGAGCCCTCATTCGGTGCTCCAATGGTGCCTTTTATAAAACCCCATTTTCTGCAAGCATGTAGAGATATTTTCATGGCATGTGCACATTCTTCATAATTATTCCCTTGAAGTTTCACTTGAGTAATCAAATTTCCCATGTTGTCGTTGGAATTCAATTCATACGGTGATGAAGTCTTCTTCACCATCTTATGTTCTTCTTGCTTATGAGACTCATGTTTAGGAGCCTCCTCTTCATGATGACTCATTGCCACTAAATTTCAAACAAAACCTGTTGGCTCTGATACCATAAGAGTATGTTTGGATAGATAATTTTAACTGAGGAAAGTAATTTATTAAAGAATTTGAATTTCTGTAATTTAAAATTCATTGTTTGGATGTTTTTTTGTGAAGAATTTAAAATTTTGGAATTTTAAAACAGAATTTTAAACAACTAAAAATCTGGAATTTCAATTTCCTTCTAAAAGGTGAAAAATTGAAATTCTCTTCTTAAAGTCTTCTTCAAGAAACACCGTATGAGATTGTGGAACATCGATCGGATCTGAGCGTAGAGGAACACGTATAACTAGCACACCAATCATATATTTTCTTTTTTTTTCATTCATTTTTTTTCAGCCTCATAATTTTAACTTTTTCTTTATCCAAACACAAAATTTTGAAAATAAAAGAATTTCAATTGAAGTATTTGAAATTCTTAGAATTTAAAATTTCTCAGAATTTTAAATTCCTCCATCCAAACACACTCTAAAGGATTCTATAACAGAATAATTCTGTTATGTGTTTCATGCTTTGCTAAGGCACAAATATATACAAGAGAATTACAACAAAATCTCCTAAGATTGGGTTATACATATTGATTCTCCAAATTAAACTCCTAAGATTAAGTCTAGACTAAATAAATTGATTTACATGATCACAGGCTAATAATACGGGATGACAATTGCACACAAATTCTATTATCTCATCATGATCTCATTATTTTTTATTCTCAATTAATACTTTATGATGCTATTTTAATATCATCTGATTGGTATGGCATGTTGAAACGTCTTTGTAACTCCCTCTCTCCCCAAACAAAATTTCACCCTTTTGACTTGGTGAATAAAAAATGATTAACAGATACTCAACATTTGACTGATGATTCTGATTGCTGTTAGCATAAATGGGATGAAGAAATGCTTATTTCTATATATAAAAAAATTAACATTATCTTTTTTTGTTGAAAGCAAGTATCGCATAATCAAAAGTTATGAGACTAATCCTCTAAACATAGAGATCACTTAACATTATCATTGTATGTTATGAGAAAGCTCAACTCCAATTGCCTGACACTATTTCCAAGAAAAAGGAGAATGATGTTAAAGGAATTGGTGCACTGAGATCTTAATACACCCTAAACTTTTCTAGACACTCGACAAGAAGACTGGGCATGCAAGCTTCCTTAATCATGGCTTAGTTCTTACCAAAAGATTATTCGTGAACATGTATAGTGATCTAGGTTATTACTAGTTTTTTTTTTGAAAAAACTGTTTTTGAAAAGAAATAATAAAAAAACATTTTGTAATTTGGTTTTCAAAACTGTTTTAGAAATGAATAAAAAGGAAAACACCCATACAATCTCAGAGTTTCAACGGTAATGAAGCAAAGATATAATATATGTTAGGGTTATTCTTCCTACACCTCACAAATTTCTTCTAGACCCAACATATTTTAAAAAATTCTAACTTTATCCTTTTTTACTTCTTTTTCATTCCTCCTTTCTTTCTTTTCTTCATGTAGCCTACGGATTGACAATCTGTAATTTACGCGTCCGTTGGTCTCCTTCTTCCCTTCCGCAAAGATGGTGTTGGTATTGGTCGTGGTGTGTGTTTGATTTCTGTGGCTCCTCCCTAGTTTCTCTTCCGGCAATTCCATGTCGTCCTTTGTGAGTTTCCTCTCCTTCGTCGTCGTGAGTAGCGCTATGTCGTCACCGGTAAGTTTTTTTTTTGCCTTCATTTACTCCATACAGATTACCAATCCGTGTGATGCTAAGTTGCTGATTAGGTATACACTTCATGGTTCCTGTTTGATTCTAAAGAGATTTTACCTTGGTTATATGAAGCATGTGTTGTAATGCAACTAGCATTGCTTAATTGCCACATGATGTGACCTATGGATGTTTGCAGGATAAATGGAAAACATTAGTGCAAACTTCAAGAATCCCCCCTCAACAAAAGAGAGGTAGCCTTAGACAGAGTTTTGGCTGCCCTTGCTTATTGATCTCAGCATCAACCAAAACAACACAAGAAGTTCCAAGCTGAGCCTGGAACCTTGAAGGTTATAAAAGCCTCAGCTGAATGACAGGGTGTTGAGGTTGTCCAATAACTTATGATCTTGTTGAAAAAACTTATGCCGTTGACAGGAAAAGAGGAGGTCTTGATACTAAAGGAAACCGTGGCCAAGGAGAAGGGACACCATGGCCAAGGAACAACACTAAGGATCATCCAAGGAATAGAGGAGGCCTTGATACTAAAGGAAATATGTTGCCTTGTACTTTTTATGTTTACAGAGAGAAAAGACCAGACAATGGACAATAAAATTATTGTATTTACAATGGAGTAGGAATATTGTAATGATGTGTTTGGGATAGTTACAAAAATTAAATTACTTCAATAATTCTGATTTTTTTTTTAAAGGTGAACTAAAGAGTAAGAATTAGGTAGGACATCCCAACTATGTTGGTACTCCCAACCTCAGCCATCATAAGAATACCTGAATATCATATTAATAAGAGAAAAAAGGAAAATTGAAGAATATGGGGAACATAAACCAATACCCATGCAAAAAAAGACGCTACATCAAGAGAACTTGTAGTTAGGTAGGCCAAGCCTATTTCTGTAAAATGCTTCTTCACAAAAAGAAGGAAGATTATTAAACCACAAAAAAACGTCTAAAGCATAGCTATCTGCTAAACCATCTGCGCATTAATTTCCTTCTCTTTATATGTATAATTCATCATTGTTATAGTCAATTAAAATTAGAATCAATTTTGATTTCGGTAAGTTTGCTAAAAAGTGATTTTAAGATAAATAACATCAATTGATTTGTAATAAACTCTATACACTTCGCAAGGATAGGTAACAAATTTGTACATTTGAAATTTATGAATTGATACCAAGATGATGTATAAAACCTGAACAGTAACAATGTCAGTGCTCCTTTGGAATTACACTTGTTTTTAAATGCATTTGTTATATACATAAACAAAAATAAATTGAACCCAACAAAATCATAGACAAAAATCCAACAAATATCACAAGTCACAAAAGAATGTGATTTTGGGTGCTTGACATCGTCCTATAAGTGAAAAAGAATTGGGAACATTATAGGTTTATTAAAAAAACATAGAACAACATGATTCTCTCTCTATATATATTGTGATTGATTCTGATATTCTAAAAGAGATAGAACTAAATTCTGAAATTCTAAAAACCAGATCTAAATCTTCAAATTTAGAAGGAAAAAATAGAGTAGAAAAACATTGAATAGATGAAGAACATGAGCAACCACACTCAGGTCGCCAATGAGGGTGGTCACCGGAGGTGGTTCCCTAGAGTTGCTTGGCCACAGCTTAGGAGGTTCACAAGAGAGAAGGCAAGTGAAACCATAGGTTTCACATATTAAGGAGACCGATGAGAGAGAAAGAGCAAATACACATTGAAATGGGGTCTGATATGTTTTAACTTTTAAGTATGAAGCAACCTTTAAAAGGGTTTTTTAAAAATGATAAAAAAAAAGAAGGGGAAGTTTTGCCATGGGCGTTGTGGCAGGCAGGCACTATGGCAGACGGCCATACAACGACAAATAACGAATGGGGAATTGCAAAGGGGTCCAAAATCGCCACATTATAGTGTTATGGCGCTAACCATAACAGTTATTTAACAACATTGGTTGCATCAGACATTTCCTAGTAATATAATAAAAACGGGGATACAATTTGTAATGCAAACTCTACTTGGAAACGCATGTTTGAAACTTAATTGTCACCGGTACAAATCAGACCAAGAATGGCTTCTTTCAGTACTTATACCAATCTTGATTTAAGTCTTATTTAATAGTAAGTTTGTTCAGAAGCATGAGCATCACAAGCCAAGTGACCAACCACACAAGGTTTCTATTATTAACGTTTTCTCCTCTAGGAGATATCACAAATTAAAAGTTGGTAAACTTCTTTTCTTTCAAGCTATCCACAGTCTCCTTGAGGCTCACTTCCAAAGGAGTATATTCAATCCCCAAGCTCTTTGCCTTTTCTTTGGATACCTGATATATTGGCACATATGGGTTATCATCTGCACACCTGATAATATTGTTGAAAGAGTGAAAACGGTATTAGAATAATCAAAACAAGAAAACTTGAATTATTTATATTATATAAATGCAAACACAAAATTAGATCGAATGAAGAGTGACGTTGGACCCATAACCTAAATATTTTGCATACAAAATAACATTTGAAGGACCTATACATGCAAAGTTTTTATACTTGGCCCTATCTTAGGAACATAAGATTCAGTAATTAATTCCAAATGAAAAGTTCTGCATACGTTAGCATAACTATAAATATATACTGGAAAAGTAAAAATAGCGGGGAGGTGTTAGTCATTAGATTATCATAACTATGGTGAAACCATGTGTCTCAAATATGCACCAAGAGTTGAAAATGTATCAGTATTACATACACAAATAAATACAAGCTACGTTATAGGAGAGCTAAGTAACATATGAAATGTAGCAAAAGTTCATCAAGTCCGGGCAAGCCATAAGATATATCCAATCTACAGCTAAAAGGGGAGTAATTGTCCCACACCAATTGTACAGTAATTTATCGTAATTGTTGTAAATTTTGACAGATTGATATTGTAAATTAAGACAAATGGGTAGTTACCCCATATATAGTCTTGTTTAGGAAGGCTGTTATGTTGTCTTTTAGCCTATATAATCTAAAGGTTTTGTATATCGTCAAATAATGTATTCCAATTTAAATTCTTTCTTTCAACTAATATCAATGCTTCATGTCTTCATTTTCAACACTAAATTTTGTTTTCAAACAGGTAAATAAAACACTAAAACAACTGGCTATAGCAGATGGAGATTTGCGAACATGTATATGAATTGTATGCATTCTTGAAATTATCAAAATAATTATACTTACTTCTCTGGAAGTTGTAATGTCGGGTACAAATCACGTAAAATCTTCACAATTTCTGAGTAGTGTGCCACTCTCTCCACCAAACAATACCTTCCATTAGCTGAAGCATTCTCATATGCTAGAATATGGGCATTTGCAACATCTTTCACATTGACCCAACCAAAAGATGCATTTGGAAATGTTTGTGCACCTGTATAAAGGTGATGGAACTGTTACTTCAATTATCTAAGATTTGTACCGTGGAAAATCAAGGATATTGGAAGCAAGTAGAAATTATTAATATTCATTAAAATAACAACTATATAACTCAAAAAGATAGTAGACTATGACTGCTATGATTATGAGATATTGTATGTCTCTATTTTTTAGATTACTTTTCAATGCACCCTGTCAAGTTAATTTAATCAGCCATTCCTGAGTTGCTGACATTAGAATTAAAGTTTGACTTCAGCAAAGCCTTTGTAAGAATCTATGCTTCCTTCAACTTGGTTTGGAGATGGTATAAGTAAATGTCCCATTTCAATCTTTAATCTGATGAAATTTGTCAATTCTCACATGCTTCAACATGTAATGTAAATTTTGAACCGAGTTATGGATTATGCTGATGGAAGATTCAATGACGCTGAATAGCTTCATGGGTTATTGCAGCAGAATACATAAATCCTTTTAGTAACCTATTTATCCAAAAATCACATTTCCCCACATTTTTGGGCTATAACCTTAGAGTGGATTTTGCATCTTCAACTAATCCCACCCAACAACATCTTCAAATCACTCAGCACACTTGTCTTCATTCTTCCTCAATAATAATCCCTTCCAGTAGTACTTCTGACTTTAGAAAATAATTAAGCTACAAAGAGGGAACATAATAATACTATGTAGCTCAACAATAATTGTCATGATTAAGATGCACATATCTAATATCTCAAAGGTACAATAGTACATTCAGATTGAACTTATTAATTATTATTATAACCTTCCTTTTCATATTCTATTTGAATTTTCGTTTCAATATTGTCTATTTACCTTTTCATTTTGTTTGATCCACAAAATAGTTCAGTTGAAAAAAAAAACATTGTGTAATCCAGATCCATACAAAGCAGATAATAGAAATTTTACAGCATAATGTACAAATAGTAATTACCATTAATTACGTTTAAAATTGAAGCAGCACTTGTGTTAAGGACTGGTTGCAAGAGAGGTCCTATCACCATTGCTGGGTTAATAGTAACCATGTCAATGTTGTTCTCTTTTACGAATTTCCAGGCAGCATCTTCGGCCAAAGTCTTTGAAAGTGTATACCACATCTGAAATATAAATAGGTAATGGCAAGAAATGTGAAGAACATAGTAACATAATATACATGATAAATTGTTACACTTTGTTGACATTTAAAAAAATACATTAGCATTATAGCTCAATAGCAGCTGTTCTCATATAATATTAACAAAATGTGAGAAGCAGCTTAGTGGCTCATCTACGAACAAAATAAGTAAAAAAAACAGGTGCATAAAAATTACAACCAACACAATTTAATCATATGAACTAATCTTCACATGAGATGACGTTAAAATGATGCGTTGGGTAGACTACAGAATCCTGTAGAGGACCCAAATATAAGAGCACATTTAAATTGCAAACTGTTAGTGAGCATACAATAAGGCTAGAACATCAAAACTTGATAGGGGAAATATCAGTTTTATTGTGAACAGCATTTGTGCACTTAGATGCTTTGGAAAGCAAAGAATAGAAACCATTGATGGTGTTCAGCCAATGGTTTCTTTGAAGGATTTGACTCACATATAAGTGGAAGTAAAGAGCAATGTTTCATTTATAATCTTCTTTAAAGACATATTTGTCTGCTTGTTTGTTTGGGAAGAATCCATCATGTCACCTAACCTGGTATGCTTTTCCTCCCTTTAAAAATTTTCTTCTGTCAAACCAATGGAAAGATACATCCATTGAACTTTGCGAACTTAATTTTGTCCTTTGGATATCAAAGCAAGCAATTTACTTTAGCTCTCTTAAAAGTTAAAACATATTCTCGTTCCACACTAATCAATGAAGCTTTAAAGTGATAAGCTTACCACCAGCAATAGTAGCACCTATAATTTTCAACAGTCATATCTACCACTCTTTTTACGATTAAAAATTGAAACCATAAGGCAATGCAAAAACAACCATAAGATTTAGTTACCGATTCCAGCCACCCACATTAACTTCATCTGTTTCTAATATTTATGTCCAAGATGAACTCCAGAATCTCAAAGTTTTACCATTTTTTCTATGATTCATTGGGGAAGTAATGCCCTATGAGGCAGGGACTTTAACACCAATACTGGACATGAGACAAACATGAATACTCCAACACAGTTAAAGTCCAAGTATAGTACACTGGCACATCCCCTCCCCCAACACACATATATTAGAGAGAGAGAGAGAGACTCAAATGAAATTAAATATAAACAAAATAACAAAAAATCTAAATTGGTAATCAATATATTCACCTTCCTACAACAATGAGTGACAAAAAAATCAAGAGACATCATTTTACAATGAAAGTATTTTATCTCTTTATTTAAATAAAAAACAGCAAATGAAAACAAGATAATGAATCTTTCAACAAAATATATTCACTTTATAAAAACAATTTGTTACATTTTTTCTATGATAATGAGTCTCACAAAAAATACTGAGATATATTACTTTTCTAACATCTTTTGTCAATGCCATATAGTTTACACACTTACCATCATTTAATAGAGCAGAAGCATCCCCTGCGCATGAAATCCACTCGACTCACATTCATGATCAAATCAAAATAATAAAAAAAAACATGTTTACATGTTTGAAGCTAATAGTAGCAAGGAAAGTTGCATAATTGACCTTTGAGATAGAAAGCATGTATCCCAATTCCTGATTCTGAATAATGAACAGGAAAGAGATATGCATGCAAACTTTCCAAGGAAAGAAAAAGGTAAACAGGAGATTTAGATCAACTTTAATGCTTCTACAACTCTTAGCTTAGGAGCTTAGAAAAGCAAGGAATAGAGTCTTCAGTTGCAAGTTCATGGTAATGGTTCCTTAGCTTATAAGTAGACCCAGCGAAAGAATAAAGGCCTGTTTGATTTCCTTCTCATTTTTTGGTTTTAAAAACTGTTTCCTATAGCAATTTTATACTTCTCAGCAATCAATTTCTCACTCAAAATCTATTAAGTTTTGAAAACTGTTTCTATTCCAAAAACCAAAAAACAGAGATAGCTAGAAGATGTTTTGTCATTTTCATCTGATTCAACATCTCTCTCAATTCCACACACTCTGCTATGTGCCTTACACTACTCTCTAACTGTCCGAGCCACCTTGTTTAGTTGCATTTGTCCACAATATTTCGCAATATCAATTTAAAAAACCTTGGACTAAAGTGAAAGTTTATCAGAATACCTGTGATTCCCTACAGAAACCCGGGTCAGAAAACCAAGTCTCATCAACTACTACATCGGGAGTTCGAGGCTTTCCGTTGTACGCAACTGCAGCAACAGAAGAGGTTAAAACAACGCGTTCCAGCGTCGGCAAGTTTACACACGATTTCAGAACATTGAGAGTCCCCTTCAAAGCTGGGTCTAACAATTCAGCCTGCAATTAAAAATACAAATATAAAAATACAGCCACCCCATATGAAAAAGATTTTTCCCTTTTAGTCACTTTACTTAGAAACACCCCCTTCTTAGACTCTACACATAACATTTCAATCCTTTTAGACTTTTAGTCCTCGTTGTAGGGGCAAACATGATTAAGGGCATGTTTGGCGAACCCGTTCAAAAGGTACTTTTGTGTAAACGTAATTTTGGAGAGGACCTCGGTGACATGACATGTTTGATTACCTTCAAAAGTACGTTTGCACAATAGAGTTTTGCCTGGAAACTATGTTTTGCAAAGGCAAGGCTTGGGTTGCTTTTGCAAACTCAAGTCTGTAAACTTTAATCCAAGCATGCACTAATATGATACGTGTAAAAACTAAAAGAGAATAAAAATGGTGTTGTGCAAAGATTAAAAGATAACGTTTCAAGAGTAGTAGGGACTAAAAGACAAAGTTTTTGTAACAGTAGCAATCAAAGGGGTAGTTAAAGATTAAAAAAAAAATGGAAAAAAATGAGAAACCTGGGGGTCCTTGACATTGTGATAAAAGGGAGAAGCAGTGTGAAACACAGCATGGCAACCTTGAACGACAGAGTTAAAGGAACCTTCTTCGAGAAGATTCGCCTTGTAGAGGTGCAGCCTCTCCTTAGCACCGTCGAGGCCAACCAAGTGGTTTATTTTTTTCGGATCACCTGCACATTACATATTCATTATTCAATCTTTTAATTAATTTATTAATCATTGAGATAAAATAATCATAATGCACGAACCAATTTTGATATTTTTTTTAATTGGCTTAATTTTGTTAGAAATACAAGGAGACAGAATCTCGAGATCTATCTATCTTCCGTGTTGAAGGAAAAGAAAGAGATCATAAGTTTCAATATTTCTAGTAAGCAAAAACTAACTATTAACATTTGCTAACAAAAAAATTACAAGTGACAGAAAAAATGAAAATTAACTCGATATTCTATCGATCTACTTTGTACTTTGTAAAGTAGAAAAATGGAAATTTAGAAATATTAGGAAAAAAAAATTGAAAAAATTATAAAATTATAGTAGATATATATATATAATGAAATGATTACATTATTAAAACAATGATTATACCAAGGAAATGAAAATAACAAAAAATGAAGAAAAAAAAAAAGGAGAGTAGCGGTGACGGACTTGTGTCGCGAACGGTGGCCTTAACGGTGTAGCCGCGATTGAGGAGGAATTTGACTATCCAGGAAGCAATGTAACCGGAAGCGCCGGTGACACACACCACCTTTCCAGCGCCGCTGCTCATTTTCTGGATTAGTTTATGTATTTTCTTCTGCGCTCTGTTTCAGTGAATCTCTCTCTCTGACTCTGCGGCGTCTGGGGAGGGGAATCAGGTGTTTCGCGTGTTCTCTATTTATTTATAGTGCTAATGGCTAATGCTGTGGAACTGTAGTGCTGTAAACGCAGGATCAACTGGAACTAGTAGTAGGTTTCATTTTGTCTTTGTATTCATGCTTTGTTGGTTTTTTGGTAAAATTATATGTTTTTTTAGTTGATTTGATTTAGGAATAAATATATAAAAACAATTTTTTTATCATATCTATTTCTCTAGAGGTTTCTGGTCCTGTATCTTTTGTTTTCCATAAAAAAGGTAAGAAATAATTGGGTTTGTTACACAAAAAATATTATAATTAATTATTATAATAATTTAGCATCAACGTAGCACATATTTAATGTAACGTTGCACATATTTAATGTAAATTTTTATTTAATTTTTTTAATTATTAATTAAATATAATTTTAATAATATTATTATAAAAATTAATAATTTTATCATTTGTAAAAATCTAAGATTAGGTAATAGTATAAAAAATATCTACACCCTCAATTTAATGTAATGTGACTAAAATATAATATATCGCCTCTTTTTTTTTTTTTTAAGGAAATCGAATAAATCATATTTGTAAGTATTAGAATTAAAAAAGAATAATATATCACCTCTAAATAGTCAATAGAGACTATTAAAAAAATTAAAATTTATAAGTATTAAAATTAAAAAATTAAACCAAATAAATCATATTTATAAAAGTAAAAAATATTTAATTCATATATTACTTAACACTTTTTTTTATATAGAAAACACTTATTTTATTTTGGGAAAAGTACCAACAACCAAATGACGAAAGTGACAGGGAAACATAGCTGGACATCTTTTATAGGGTGTTTGTGGACATCTTTTATTTAAAAAACACTTATTGTATGGACACGCTCGGCCAAAACAAGGAATAAAAAATCCAAACAAAAGGTGGGTGGTAGTTGGAGTAGCCATTTTGCTCATGGGCATCTCAACTCAAGTAATCGAGTTGTAAACGTTCTAATATTTTGTCCATCTTTGACAAAGAATGTAGTAAAGATAATTATGATTAGTGATGTATTAAAACACAAATAGTTGAGAGGAATAATAATACATAAAGCAAACAAGTTGTTAGATAATTAGCGTCAATAACTTAGGAGAGGTGAATTAAATTTTAAATTTTTTTCCTAACAAACTTTAATTCTCTCCTTAAATGATATATGACAGATTTAGCAGAAGAAGAAGCAATAAACAATTTAATCGATGCTCTTTAAATGCACAAGACAAAATTAAATTGATAAATCAAATAAGAGAAGAGAGAAGTGCAAACTCAGTTTATATTAGTTCGGCCACTTACCGTGTCTATGTCCAGTCCTTAAGCAATCCACTTGAGATTTTCACTACCCTTGTGAAATTCTTTTACAACTTCTGAACCATCTCGGAATCATTTCGCTTGTGCTAAGAAAAACTCACAAATCAAGAGACTCATAACCTCTTGATCACAACAACAATTTTCTTTTTGAAGTACATAAGTTTTTCTCTCTTTTAGGGAAGAATAATACAACAAATTGAAGAACTTAAAAGAATCCTTAATTGATTTGTGGCCAAAGGATTATTTTTGAGAGAACAAGACAATGAAATTCTGAAAAACTCTGAAGATTTTTGTAGACAAGTCACATATTTATAGGCTTTTGGTGGCTTCCCAAAAACTTAGGAAGGGATGTGACTTTTCAGAGTAACTTTTAAAATTTAAAATTTAAAATTTCAATTTCAAATTCAAATTTCAAATTTTCTGAAAAAACTTTTTAAAATAATTTTACTTCTAGTAATCAATTATAATGTCTGGTAATCGATTGCTAGTGGAAAAATATCTTTTTCAAAAATGTTAAAAATATTTTAAAACCTTTTTATAACCAATTTAAAAACTATGTTGTGAGGTTAAACGTTTGCAATCACTAAGAGACTCTTTTAACAAAGATAGACTAAGACTTAGCTTTCTTCTTGATCTTTGTTTTCTTGGTCTTGATTTGGACTTGAAATAAAATTTGTATTGCTTTTGTCTTGGCATCATCAAAACCTTTATATGCATATATTCACATTCTCCCCCTTTTTGATGATGACAACCAACTGAAATTATTTATGGAAAAATATTTCTTTTGCAAGAGGATCACTCCCCCTTAATTTTGCAATCATTGCTTAGCAGAAAATAGTTTACAAAAAAATACATATATACCTTGTACCTTACATGATTCTCTTCCCCTTTGGCAACATCAAAAAGACGAAAGCACCGAAATAGAAACAATCATTCAAAGAGGAATCAACCAAGTGCTAAACACATTAAGGCTTAAATAGCAAAGAGGAATATCCAAAGCAGTCACAAAACAACCAAGTCAAAAACAGAAATATAAAGAAGCAAATTCGAAAGAAACCCAATGCAGAAAGTTTGAAATATCAAGGAAATTAAAGATAGATAATGTTATAAATCAGGACAAATAATCAATCATCATAAACAAGCAAAATAACCATTAAAAATAGTCATTATAAACAATCAAAACATTATAATAAAATAAACAATCATCATAACTATCAAACACGATCATAAAAAATAATCAAAATAGTCAATAAAAAACAATCATTAGCAAACACAAGCACTTCATTCTAAAAAAATTAATCAATCATTATAATAAACCATAAAAGATAACTATCAAACACAATCATTTTTCTTAATCAAAGGAAACAATCATTATAAACAAGCATGAGTAACAACCATCAAAGACAATTTCTTATAAACAATCAAAATGGCTATGAGTCCAAGTTATTTATGTCTATGGGTCCTAATTCTCTTCTAATAGCAAAGAAAGTTTCTTTGGGGAGAGGTTTTGTAAAGATATCAACTAACTGATTCTTTGTGTCAACAAATTCTAGTACACAATTCCCTTTTTGAACATGATCTCTCAAGAAATGATGTCTTATTTCAATATGTTTTGTTCTAGAGTGCATAATAGGATTTTTAGATAAATTGATTGCACTTGTGTTATCACATTGAATGGGAATATGATCAAGTATTAATCCATAGTCACAAAGTTGTTGTTTCATCCAAAGTATTTGTGCACAACAACTTCCAGCAAAAATATATTCCGCCTCAACAGTGGATAAGACAACACTATTTTGTTTCTTACTATGCCATGATACTAGAGTAGAACCAATAAAATGACATGTTCCACTAGTACTTTTTCTATCAATTTTGCATTTGGAAAAGTCAGAATCAGAGTATCCTATTAAATTATAAGAGGAATTCTTAGGATACCATAATCTTAGATTTATAGTGCCTAATAAGTATCTCATTATTCTTTTAACTGCACTAAGGTGAGATTCTTTGGGTTTTGCTTGGTATCTTGCACACATACAAACACTAAACATAATATTAGGTCTACTTGCAGATAAATAAAGAAGAGATTTGATCATACTTCTATATTTCTTTATATCTATTGACTGACTGGTTTCATCTTTATCTAGATAGCAAGAAGTGCTCATAGGAGTGGTCATGTGTTTAACATTTTCCATCCCAAACCTGTTAATTAGTTCTTTGCAATATTTGGACTGACTATTAAATATATCATTATTTGTTTGCTTTATTTGCAGTCCAAGGAAAAAATTTAACTCACCCATCATTGACATTTCAAATTCATTTTGCATATCTTGAGAGAATTCTTTGCAAAAAGAATCATTAGTTGACCCAAAACTTATATCATCAACATATATTTGTACTAAGAGAATATCATTCAATTTTATTTTTATAAAAAGAGTGGTATCAACCTTTCCTCTTGAAAGGCCCTTTTCTAAAAGGAATTTGCTTAGACGTTTATACCAAGCTCTTGGGGCTTGTTTTAAACCATATAGAGTAGAGTCTTTTTCAATTTAAAGACATGATTGAGCTTTTCTGAGTTTTCAAAACCAGGAGGTTGATCCACATATACTTCTTCTTGGATGAAACCATTTAAAAAAGCACTTTTAACATCCATTTGATAGAGTTTGAAGTCCATTATGGATGCAAAAGCCAATAACATTCTAATGGCTTTTAATATTGCTGCTAAAGCATAGGTTTCCTCATAATCTAGTCCTTCTTCTTGATTATATCCTTTGGCCACTAGCCTAGCCTTATTTATAATTACTATTCCATGTTCATCCAATTTGTTTTTGAATACCCATTTAGTTTCTATAACTAGATGATTATCGGGTTTGTCAACTAATTCCCAAACTTTATTTCTTTCAAATTGATCTAACTCTTCTTGCATAGCAATAATCCAATGTTCATCAATTATGGCTTCTTTTAAATTTCTAGGTTCAATTAAAGAAACAAAAGCCATATCATTACATGCATCTTTGAGAGAGTGTCTAGTTGATACCCCTTTAGATATGTCACCGATGATGTTATCAAGAGGATGGTATCTTGAAGTTCTCCAATCTCTTGGAAGATTTGTACTTGTTTTTGTTTCATCAATTTGAAAGTCTTCATCATTTCCATTTCCTTTGCCTTTGTGCTTTTCCACATGAATATGCATATCTTCTAAAGAATTTGAAATATCATCAAGAATTTCCTTTCTTGGCCTTATAGGTTTAGTTTCATCAAAGGCAACATGGATAGATTCTTCAATAATCATAGTTCTTTTGTTATAAGTTCTAAATGCTTCACTATTCAAGGAATAGCCAAGGAATATACCTTCATCATATTTTGCATCAAATTTACCTAAGTTGTCTTTCCCATTGTTTAGCATAAAACACTTACATCCGAACACATGAAGATGAGAAATGTTCAGTTTTCTTCCGTTATACAATTCATAGGGAGTTTTCTTCAGGATTGGTCTAATTAAAGCTCTATTCATTATATAACATGCAATATTTACAACTTCAACCCATAAATATTTAGGAAGGTTTGTATCATTAAGCAAAGTTCTGCCTATTTCTTCTAAAGATCTATTTTTCCTCTCAACTACTCCATTTTGTTGAGGGATTCTAGGTGCAGAAAAATTGTGTTCAATGTCATTTTCATCACAAAATTATTCAAAATCCTTATTTTCAAATTCTCTACCATGATCACTCCTAATAGATGCAATATTGAGATTTTTCTTATTTCATTATTTATGTGTAGGTGGTGTGATGCTAAGTTGCTGATTATGTATATCGTTCCTTTGATTCTAAAGAGATTTTACCTTGGTTATATGAGGCATGTGTTGTAATGCAAATAGCATTGCTTAATTGCCACATGATTTGACCTATAGATGTTTGTAGGATAAATGGAAAACATTAGTACAAACTTCAAGAATCCCCCCTCAACAAAAGAGACGTAGCATTAGACAGAGTTTTGGCTGCCCATGCTTATTGATCTCAGCATCAAGCAAAACAACACAAGAAGTTCCAAGCTGAGCCTGGAACCTTGAAGGTTATAAAATCCTCAGTTGAATGACAGGGTGTTGAGGTTGTCCAATAACTTATGATCTTGTTGAAAAAACTTATGCCATTGACACGAAAAGGTGAGGTCTTGATACTAAAGGAAACCGTGGCCAAGGAGAAGGGACACCATGGCCAAGGAACAACACTAAGGATCATCCAAGGAATAGAGGAGGCCTTGATACTAAAGGAAACATGTTTCCTTATACTTTTTAAGTTTATAGAGAGAAAAGACCAGACAATGGACAATAAAATTATTGTATTTACAATGGAGTAGGAATATTGTAATGATGTGTTTGGGATAGTTACAAATATTAAATTACTTCAATAATTAATTATATGTATGCTTTTTTTAAAAAAAAAAGTGAACTAAAGAGTAACAATTAGGTAGGACATCCCAACTATGTTGGTACTCCCTACCTCAGCCATCATAAGAATACCTGAATATCATATAAATAAGAGAAAAAGGAAAATAGAAGAATATGGGGGATATAAACCAATACCCATGCAAAAAAAGACGCTACATCAAGAGAACTTGTAGTTAGGTAGGCCAAGCCTATTTCTATAAAATGCTTCTTCACAAAAAAAGGAAGATTATCAAACCACAAAAAAAATTCTTAAGCATAGCTATGAGCTGCTAAACCATCTATGCATTAATTTCCTTCTCTTTATATGTATAATTCGTCATTGTTATAATCAATTATAATTCGAATCAATTTTGATTTCGGTAAGTTTGCTAAAAAGTGATTTTAGGATAAATAACATCAATTGATTTGTAATAAACTCTATACACTTGGCAGGGATAGGTAACAAATTTGTACATTTGAAATTTATGAATTGATACCAAGATGATGTATAAAACCTGAACAATAACAATGTCAATGCTCTTTTGGAATTACACTTGTTTTTAAATGCATTTGTTATATACATAAACAAAAATAAATTGAACCCAACAAAATCGGACAAAAATCCAACAAATATCACAAGTCACAAAAGAATGTGATTTTGGGTGCTTGGCATCGTTCTATAAGTGAAAAAGAGTTGGGAACATTATAGGTTTATCAAAAAAACATAGAACAACCTGATTCTCTCTCTCTATATATATATTGTGATTGATTATGATATTCTAAAAGAGATAGAACTAAATTCTGAAATTCTAAAAACCAGATCTAAATCTTCAAATTTAGAAGGAAAAAATAGAGTACAAAAACATTGAATAGATGAAGAACAAGAGCAACCACACTCAGGTCGCCAATGAGGGTGGTCATCGGAGGAGGTTCCCTAGAGTTGCTTGGCCACAACTTAGAAGGTTCCAAGAGAGAAGGCAAGTAGTTGTGGCATTCAATTTTTTATTAAATATATGAATGCAAAATATTCATTATATATTCGAACAGAAGAGAGAGAATGAGTAGAGAGAGAAACCCTGGGTGGGAGAGAGATAGGACTAGAGGTAAGGCTATTGAGAGACAAAGAGTGAGTTTCCGTGACGATCCTCGGCAGACATCTGCTGGAAACAGGAAAGGACACCAGTAATACTACATTCGATCAAATTGGAGGGACCACAAGGATGTATCATCCTTCTATTTCACACGCTTTTCCGACGACATTAACGAGAAGGATTTATGGCATCATGTCAAAAAGTGGGGCGACGTGAGGGAGATTTTCATCCCAAAATCGAGAAACAACAATGGCAGGAAGTACGGTTTCACAAGATTTAAGGGGGTCAACGATGTCCAGAGACTAGCAATGCAACTAGACAAGATCATGGTCGATGGGCTGAAATTGTATGTTAACATCCCAAAGTATGGGAGAGAGATGTCGAGATAGGAAGCTTCAGGAGTCAAACTAAAGGGGCAGAAGGAGAGAAATGAAAATGAAGCAGTTCGAGGTAAACAACCATATCAACGACCAAACTCAGCTTCATACTCGGTGGTGGTGGCAAGAAATAACTGGATTTCGGGGCAAAGAAAGGCACAAAACAACGAACCTCACAGTCGCGAAAGCTCATCCTCAACGGTACATCTCGACATTGCACCAGACGAGAAGAAATGGCTCAGCGAAGTTTGGGTAGGACAATTAAAAAATCTAGTGAGTTTCGAGAGAATCAAAGATGACTTACTGTGGGACATCAGAGTGTACATAACACCCAAGTATATGGGAGATGATCTAGTTTTGTTGCTTGGCCTTACTAATGCCAAAGCAGAACAAATGCTCAACGAAGAAAACGATGGAGGAGTTTCGATGTTCCACTCGCTGGAGAAGTGGAGCCCGAGCCTGCGCACTAGTTTCAGGTTAACCTGGGTTCAATGCTGGGGTATTCCGATAATGACCTGGGACATGAAACAAACCCATAAGATAGTGGCTGCCATTGGAGACATAGTGGAGGTGGATGATGACGTCGAGGAAGGTCGTAGGATGGATAGAGCTAGGGTGCTAATTAAAACTCAATGGAGGCCTGCAATTCAGCACATGGTTAACGTGCACATTGGCAGGGAGTTCCACAAAGTACACATGGTGGAGGAATGCGGTTTCGGCACCCATGATAGCCATTACAGACTCCGGAGTTCCATGGTGTCGTCAGAGGAGATTGAGTCCGTTGAAAGCGACTTCGGCACTATGATTCAGGGGCATGCAAATGCGTGGGAGAAAGAAATAGAGCTGCAAGACATGGAGGATCCGGAAACTAGAGTTGAACCGCGAAGGACCACTCTCAATCCTAACACCGACAACAATAGCCAGGGGACCTCCATATTACCCAGCAGTCAAAGCGATAAAGAAAATCCGTAGGGTAAAAGAAAAAGTTCTCGGATAACGGAAAACATCTAGAAAGGAAGATGAGGTGACACCAAAGGGAGAGTGGATGATGGTCAGGCGGCACGTCAGTGGATGGAGACAAGCCATAGCTACCCACATGAGGCTGCACGCAAAGTGGGTGAGGCGCAACATGTTGGAAACACCAATCCCACAGAGGGGGAGCATTTTAGTCACGAAAACAGAAAACAAGCAGAAAAAGGGAGCAATGATGGGGCAGGGCCACAAATTTTGTTTGGGACAGAATCACGGGACACACAGAGGGCTGAAGGAGATTTTAATAATGGGCTGGGCTTTTCTTTTCATACCCCATCTAAGAACTCAGCACACTATGGCCTTAGCTCACAAATTAAAAAGGGTGATTCCACAACTACATGGCAGGTTTACTCACGAAATAGAAGGTACCTAAAGAAACCACAAGCGGGTTGTTCAAACACTGAAGACACTGATACAGCTAGAGAAATAAACACAAGGAACCCACAACAAAAGCAAATATTGGACAGAGACCAAGGAGGGACTGGTTTTAACGATAACAACGTTTCCTTGGTAGGAACAACACCATAGAATGAAATGGAGGACCCAAATTCAGGGAATCACCAACTACAAGAGGCAACAACTATATGGAACATGGCTAAACAACTGGGGGAAACAGGAGGGTCAGAGCAGGGGGAAATCATTGACAAAATAAGGGCAATGGAAGAAAGAGACAAGAAGGAGGCAGAGAGGTTGGGAAATAGAAGCTCTACCCCATGAATATTATCACCTACAATGTTAGAGGATTAGGGATGGGGGTGAAATGGGGAGCAATTAGAAGATTGGTCAAGAAGGAGCATGTAGACATGATCTGTTTTCAGGAAACAAAGAAGGAAATAATTGTCAAATCCGCATGCCAAGCACTATGGTGGGATTTTGATGTTAGCTGGGAGATGCAACCTGCAACTAACACAGTAGGAGGCATTTTATGTCTATGGAGTGAAAAAACTTTCAAGCTACAAAGGAAAGTCATTGGCAGTGGTTTTATTTTATTGAAGGGACAATGGTTAAAGGAGGCACATCAAGTCAATATAGTACCATTTACTCACCGTGTGATATTCAAAATAAAAGAACATTATGGGATAATGTCAAGCAGCTGAAAAATGCAAACCCTGGGGGTTTATGGTGCATAATGGGTGACTTCAACAACATTAGAGATCCAACAGAAAGGCTGGGAACTTGTCAGAAGGGGTTAGGGGAAAGCAACATAAAGGAGTTTAATGACTGGATAGAAGACATGGAGGTTGATAACGTACCATGGGTGGGAAGAAAATTCACATGGTTCAAACTCAATGGAGCTTCTAGGAGCAAGCTGGACAGATTCTTGGTGTCCCCTGAATGGCTTGTTAAATGGCCTGGAAGTACCTAATTTACATTGGATAGAAATTTCTCAGACCACTGTCCAATTCTTCTAAGGTCCAAGTTTATAGACTGGGGCCCCAAACCTTTCAGGATCCTAAATTGCTGGCTCTTGGATAACTCATTTAAGACAATTGTTCAGAAATGTTGGAATTCTAATCAACAGTGGGGATGGGGAGGTTTTGTGCTTAAAGAAAAAATAAAAAGACTCAAAGAAAGGCTGAAGACTTAGAATAGGGAACATTTTGGAGATACTCTTAAGAAGGTCAAGAAGATTGAGGCAGACTTAAACAAGATGGAAGATGATACAATCCACAGACAACTATCTCCCCATGAAGTGTTGACAAAGAAATAGCTACAGGAAGCATTGTGGGTACCTGCTCAATTGCATGAGTCTCTTATGAGGCAAAAGGTGAGGTCTAGATGGATCAAAGAAGGCGATTGCAATTCATGTTACTTTCACTTGTTGATGAATGCTAATCGCAGGAACAATTCTCTGAAAGGAATCATGTCTGATGAAACTTGGATTGACGAGCCAGCATGAGTGAAAGAGGAAGTCAGATTGTATTTCTTGCAAAGATTTCAAGAACCGGTGCATCATAGACCCCAGCTGGATGGAATCTCTTTTCAAACTATTGGTCAACCACAAAATGATATGCTGCTGGGATATTTTCAGGAGGAAGAAGTAACGACAGGCCATATAGGACTATGGGAGTGACAAAAGTCCAGGCCCAGATGGACTAAACTTCAAGTTCATCAAGAAATTTTGGCATATACTCGAACCTGATGTCCTTCAGTTTCTAGCTGAATTCCATGCAAATGGAACTTTCCCAAGGGGTTGTAATGCATCTTTTATAGCCCTAATTCCAAAGGTGGCTGGCCCATAACTCCTAAATGATTACAAACCTATTTATTTAATAGGCTGTATGTACAAGATAGTGGCCAAGCTGTTGGCTAGAAGAATGAAGATGGTGATGCCACTCATAATTAATGAAACCCAATCTGCTTTCATAGGGGGTCGACATCTGTTACACAGTATGATGATAGGAAATGAGGTGATCGAAGAAGCTAAAATGAGCCAAAAATCATGCCTTGTGCTTAAAGTAGACTATGAGAAGACATATGATTCAATATCATGGGATTTCTTGTTACACATGCTGAGAAGAACATGCTTTAGCTCCAAATGGATCAAATGGATTGACGGGTGTTTAAGATCTGCATCTATTTCAGTTCTAGTGAATGGAAGCCTAATATGAACCCTCATGGCACAAGGGCTGACTTAGGATTTTCTAAGATTAAACCTTGATGAAAAATGCAAAAATTGATTAAGGAAAGGATAGAAAATAAGGTGGTTAATTTCGTGGTTCTTAATAAGGTGGTTCTTGTCATAAAATGTATGAATGGGATGGTAAAACGTAGGTTAAGTGGTGGCTGGACAGAAATATAGAAATGACAATAACTTAAGCTACAAAGCTCCAAATGAGGTGATTCCAAAACGAGGTGAAAGGTCTCGTTTTGAAATTCAATTTAGGCTCAAGAATCACTTAATTTGAGTGCGTAAAATGAGAGATATGGCAACAAGATAATTCTGGGCAGAGGTGGATTTTTTGGAATTGTGGTTTGAAAGAACAAGGTTGAAGATGAAAGGAAGGAAAGAATCACTCTTTCCGACGAGGGCAACACACAAAAGTTGTGAAAGTCCTTTGATTGTCATAGGTCCTCCAAGTCCTTCAAGTGGATCCTTGCCCTTGCTCTTGGTCATGTCCTCATCAAAAGAGGACTCAGGAAAGGGGATCCATTAGCGCCACTTCTCTTTAATGTGGTTATCGAAGCTCTAAATGGGTTGTTGAGGAAAGCTTTGGAGAAAAACTTGTTCACAGGTTTTCCAGTGGGCTCAAACAATGTAAGAATAAGCATACTTCAATACGCGGACGACACAATTTTCTTTGGTGAGGAAAAAATGGAGAATGTCAAGGCTATCAAAGCTATCCTAAGGACTTTCGAACTCGTATCAGGTCTCAAAATTAACTTTGCAAAAAGCAGTTTTGGAGCAATAGGAGTGCCTGATCAGTGGAAGCAACTAGCAGCCAATTACTTAAATTGTAGTTTGTTGGCCATTCCTTTCGTGTACTTGGGCATACCTAGTCGGGAAAACCCGAGGCGATGTCAGTTGTGGGATCCTGTCATTAATAAGTGTGAGAGAAAACTAGCTAAGTGGAAGCAAAGACACGTTTTCTTTGGGGGGAGAGTGACCCTTATACAGTCGGTACTAACATCGATTCCCATTTACTTCTTTTCATTTTTTAGGGTCCCTAATAGAGTGGTGGACAAGATAGTGAGCTTACAACAAAGATTCCTTTGGGGTGGCAGACCTGAGCATAACAAGATTGCTTGGATTAAGTGGGAGACCGTGTGCCTACCAAAAGAAAAAGGAGAATTGGGCCTCAAGGACATTAAGACTTTCAATCTTGCATTGCTTGGCAAATGGAAATGAAATCTCTTTCAGCATCAAGGACAACTATGGGCTAGGGTATTGGAGTCAAAATATGGTGGTTGGAGGAGCCTGGATACAACATCTAGAGTTACCAATGAATCAATATGGTGGAGGGACTTTAAAATGGTTTTTCTTCACACACAACAGGGACGGGCTCTAATGGAACGATGTGGAAGGTTGGATGTGGTGATAGGATCAAGTTCTGGGAGGATAGATGGGTTAGTGGGAAGGAAACATTATCAGCAAAATACCCTAGATTATATCTCATTTCTTGCCAGCAAAATTAGATCATTAGGTAGATGGGAGATCAAAAGGACACAGGATGGGAGTGGAATTTCATATGGAGGAGGCCACTGTTTGACAATGAGATTGCCACAATTGTTAGTTTCCTAAGAGATGTTGAAGGCAAGATAATACAACAACATAGAAGTGATGTGTGGGTGTGGAAGGCAAATCCAAGCGGCAATTATTCGGGACAAAGTGCTTACCATATGTTAAGGGGGGAAACAACCGAGGGGAGTCAAAATGAGTGTTTTGAGGAACTATGGAAAATAAAGATCCCAAGAAAAATCTCAGTCTTTGTCTGGAGGTTACTTAGAGATAGGTTGCTAACAAGAACAAATTTACAAAGGCGGCAAGTGCAGATCAATGACTTGTCTTGTCCATTCTACAAAAGCATGGAGGAGGATTCAACCCATTTGTTTATCCACTGCAACAAAATCCAACCTATTTGGTGGGAATCCCTGTCTTGGCTGAATATACAAGGTGTTTTCCCACAAACCCCAAATCAACATTTTCTCTAACATGCATCTGTTTTGGCTGAGGGAATAAGGGTCAATAGGTGGTAGTGCTGGTGACTAGCTTTGACATGGTCCATATGGCAGCATAGGAACAACATATTGTTTGCCAATGCAACATTAAATGGCAACAAAGTGTTTGAAGATGCAATATTCTTACTTTGAACTTGGCTTAGAAGTTTGGAGAAAGATTTTACAATACATTTTAACCAATGGTTGAGTAATATTAGGAGTGGTTTTGTCTATTAGCTGAGGATAGCAACATAGGATAACAGTATATGCAGCCTTGTGTTCATAGCCATCGTTTGGTTCCTATCGAGACTATGCTAAGTCTGATATACGGAACCAATTGTTTGGTCTATCTCAACTATGTATCTTTGTACCTCTGGTACTTCGAAATATATATATATATATATATATATATATATATATATATATATATATATATATATATATATATATATATATATATATATATTGTTGTTATGAAAGTGATGAAGAACAAACAAGAACAGCAACAGCAACAGAACAATATGTCATACACAAAATTTGCAATAAAATGAAAGAGAGAAAGGAGAGAAAGAACACAGAGAACTTACGTGGTTCACCCTTAATCAGGCTACATCCACAGGAGGGAACATAGAGCTGTTTATTATTGATGAAATTCAAAAGGGAAGACCATTCCAATTACAGAGCAGCCTTGCCTTATATAAGCAAAGGATTAGAAAATGGCAGAACAAGAAAAACAATAACCGAATTAACTGCCATATGGATTTTAGTCACAATCCACCACCTTGAACTAACATCCATATAAAACATAAACTGCACCCTCCAAACACACATGAACTTAACCCCAACAATCAACATTGAGCAAGCTTAACAGTGATCAAACTTACTCTTTGGGACTAGTTTTGTGAACATATCAACAGGATTGTGCAGAGTACTGATCTTATGAACCTTAATTCTTCTTTCTGACCGAATGAAGTGATATCTAACATCTATATGCTTGGTTCTATCATGATGAACCTGATCCTTGGCAAGCATATAGCACTAAGGCTATCACAGTATATGTTAGCATATTCTTGATTAATTTCGAGATCATTTATCAGACCTCTTAGCCAAATTCCTTCCTTTGCAGCTTCAGTAAGAGCCATATATTCGGCCTTAGTAGTTGAGAGGGCAACAAAATGTTGATGTGTTGCCTTCCAACTCACCAAAGCAGCCACAAAGGGTGTAAGCATACCCTGTTAGGGACCTTCTCTTGACAAGATCAGCAGTAAAATCAGCATTAGAATAGCCAGTGAGACAACAATCCAAGTTAGATCCATAGATCAAACCTATATCTGTAGTCCGTTTAAGATATCTGAAAATTCTCTTCACAGCCTTCCAATGTTCCTTCTGAGGTTGGTTTAAGAACCTACTAACCATGCTAACAGCATAAGCAAGGTCAGGTCTGGTGCAGACCATGGCATACATGAGGCTGCCGACAACACTTGAGTATGGAACCTTTGACATATAGTCCTAATCAGCATGAGCTTGAACCTTTATCATAGCAGACAACTTCTCTTTTTTTGAAAGGGGAGTACTGATAGTTTTAGAATCAGTCATTCCAAACCTCACAAGTATCTTCTGAATGCAATCCTTTTGAGACAAAAATAGCCTTTTCTAAGTTATGTCCCTATAGATCTCCATTCCTAACATTTTCTTTGCAACCTCTAGATCTTTCATATCAAACTCACCACCCTGGAGGATCTTCAGATTTTGTATATCACACATGCTTGTAGCTGCAATAAGCATGTCATCTACATAGAGTAGAAGGTAGATCATTGATCCATCCTCCACCTTGTTGTGATAAACACAACAATCATAGAGACTTCTCTTGAATCCTTGGTTGGTGATAAAGCTGCCAAACCTCACGTACCATTGTCTTGGGGATTGTTTCAGTCCATATAAGGACCTCTGCAGTTGACATACATACATTTCTTTTCCTTGAACTTCAAACCCTTCAGGTTGTTTCATTATAATATTTTCTTCCAATCTTCCATGGAGAAAAGAAGCCTTGACATCAAGCTGTTCAAGTTCCAAATTTTGGTTTGCCACTATAGCAAGCAAAACCCTGATGGATGTATGTCTAACCATAGGTGAAAATATTTCATTGCAATCTACTCCTTCTTTCTGGCTGAATCCCATGGCAACTAACCTAGCCTTGTATCTTATCCCTTCCTTTTCTGAAAGACCAGGTTTCCTTTTGAATATCCACTTGCAACCTACCACATGTCTTCCTTTAGGTACTTCAACAAGTTTACAGGTTTGATTCTTATATAGAGATTCCATTTCCTCTTTCATAGCTAACAACCAATTTTTAGCTTCAGGATGATTGATAGCTTCTTTGTAGGTGGCAGGTTCATTTGAATCTATTTCTTCAGCTGCATGTAAAGCATAATCAGCCATATCTTCAAAGCCATATCTCTCAGGAGGCTTGATGACCCTCTTAGGTCTCTAACTGATTCTAGGATTGAGTTGAGCAGGCTCAGGTTCAGCATTCTGATGAGACTCATTTGCACTGGAATCTTCTGATTACTTACCTTCTTGAAGAACTACAGGAGATGTATCTCTATGACCCCCTTTTTCTGAGTCTTTGGTTATAGATTCTACATCTTTTTCTTGAGGAGAGTGACAACTCTGTGTTTCAGTAATTGGAACCTCAATTTTAGGATGGAGCAGATGTGATTCATCAAAAATTACATCTCTACTGAGAAGAACTTTCCTTTCAGAGGGTGACCAGATCCTATAACCTTTCACCCCATCACCATAACCCATGAACAAAGCCTTTCTTGATCTAGGTACCAGCTTTCCTTGATTGACATGATAATAAGCATTGCAGCCAAATACTCTTAGATTTGAGTAGTTTGTTGTTTTGTCATTCCAGATTTCAATAAGAGTTTTAAGTCCTATAGCAGTAGAGGGTGTTCTATTGATAAGAAAATAAGTTGTATTGATAGCTTCTCCCCAAAAACTTTTGTTGAGGCCAACATTAGACAATTAGCATCTTGTTCTTTCCAGAAGTGTTCGGTTCATTCATTCAGCAACTCCATTTTGCTGAGGAGTGTTCCTAACAGTAAGTTTTTTAACAATTCCTTCTTCTCTATAGAATTTGTTAAATTCTGTTGAGCAGAACTCTAGGCCATTGTCAGTTCTGAGTCTTTTAACTTTCCTTTCAGTTTGTTTTTCAATCAGTTCTTTTCATTCTTTGAAGCATTTGAAAGCTTGACTCTTCTGACTCATGATGTAGATCCATGTCATTTTTTAGTAGTCATCAATTATGGAAAGGAAATACCTTCCACCACCTAGTGAAGGTACTCTTGCATGCCCCCAGCAGTCAACATGAATGTAATCAAGAGTTCCTTAGGTGGTGTGAATTGCTTTAGGAAATTTAATCCTATGTTGCTTGCCGAAAACACAATGTTCACATAATTTAAGCTCATCCAGTTTCTGATTTCCCAACAGCTGTTGTTTTTGGAGTATCATCATACATTTTTCATTCATATGACCAAGCCTTATGTGCCACAATTGAGTTAAGTCAGTATGCTCTTATTAAACTTTGATGAGACAGCTACTAGATCATCATCAATACATGTTGTACCTTGAAGTATATAGAGATTACCCCTCTTTATACCCTTCATCACTAATGTAGAGCCTTTCTGAATTTTCATGACCCCATTTTTAGTGTTGCATTTGAACCCCTTTCCATCCATAATACCTATAGAGATTAGATTCTTCTTCAGCTCTGGAACATGTCTAACTTCAGTGAGTGTTCGGATAATTCCATCATGCATCTTGATTTTTATTGTGCCAATTCCAACTGTCTTGCATGAGACATCATTTCCCCTAAAGACATTTCCACCCGATTTCTCTTCATAGGTGTCAAACCAGGTTTTGTTAGGACACATATGAAAGGAACAGCCAGAGTCTAATATCCACTGATCTTTAGAATGTTGGTGGTGATCAGAAACTGAGAGAACATGCTTATTTTCAAATGTGGAACCTTCCTTGGCAACAACAACAGATGGTTTGCCCTTTTTCTTAGGACAATCTTTCTTCCAATGACCTGACTCCTTACAGTAGTACAAATGTCCTTTGGATTGACATGAGTCTTCTTCTTTCCTTTAAACACTTTTTCTTGATGTTCTTGTTAGAGTTAGAGACCACAAGACCAAAACCATTTGATTCTTCAGAATTTCCAGGTGCTTTAGATCTAAGTTCCCTTGAATATAAGTTGGATTTCACCTCCTCCATGGTGACAAATTCCTTACCAACACTAAGAGAATTGACAAAGCTCTCATATGATGGTGGTAGAGAGGCTAGCAAAATCATGGCAGCATCTTCATCCTCTATATTAACATCTATATCTCTTAATTCCATCAAAATAGAGTTCAGTTCATCAAGATGATCCTTAAGAGATGTACCTTATTTCACGTGTAAACCAAATAGACACCTTTTCAAGAAGAGCTTGTTGCAGATTGACTTGGTCATATATAGCTTTTCCAACTTAAGCCATAAGCCACTTGCAGTTTCTTCATTAGCAACCTTATATAAAACTTCATCAGACAAAGAAAGCAAGATTAGTGAGTGAGCATTTTCTTCTTGTTCCGCGAGTTCTTCAGTCTTTGAAACAGAGGCCTTTTCTTTTGATTCAGAAGTCACTGGTTTCTTCATAGATGCAGAAGCAACAGGAGCCCAAACACATTGTTCCTTCAACAAAGCACGCATCTTGATACGCCACAGATTGAAGCTTTTCTTTCCATTGAATTTCTTAATCCTGATTGTGTTTGGCATGATTTCTTGAGTGTTTTTTTATCACAATGAAGCAGCGAAAGATACCAGAAACAAGACTCGCACAACTTGATCTTCGTATTCAAACGAGAATCTTGAATTCCCTTGATCGCAACTTGAGCTCTTGATACCAGTTTGTTATGAAAGTGATGAAGAAAAAACAAGAACAACAGCAACGGCAGAACAATATGTCATACACAGAATTTGCAGTAAAATGAAAGAGAGAAATGAGAGAAAGAACGCAGAGAATTTACGTGGTTCACCCTTGATTAGGCTACATCCACGGGAGGGAACAGAGAGCTATTTATTATTGATGCAACTCAAAAGGGAAGATCATTCCAATTACAGAGCAGTCTTGCCTTATATAAACAAAGGATCAGAAAATGGCAGAACAAGAAAAACAATAACCGAATTAACTGCCATATGGATTTTAGTCACAACCCAACATATATATATATATATATATATTATTTTTGTTGATAAAAAGAGAGAGAGAGAAGGCAAGTGAATCCATAGGTTTCACATATGAAGGAGACCAATGAGAGAGAAAGAGCAAATACACATTGAAATGGGGTATGATATGTTTTAACTTTTAAGTATGAAGCAACCTTTAAAAGGGTTTTTTAAAAATGATAAAAAAAAAGAAGGGGAAATTTTGTCATGGGCGTTGTGGCAGGCAGGCACTATGGCAGCCGGCCATACAACGACAAATAACAAATGGGGAATTGCAAAGGGGTCCAAAATCGCCACATTATAGTGTTATGGCGCTAACCATAACAGTTATTTAACAACATTGGTTGCATCAGACATTTCCTAGTAATATAATAAAAACGAGGATACAATTTGTAATGCAAACTTTACTTGGAAACGCATGTTTGAAACTTAATTGTCACCGGTACAAATCAGACCAAGAATGGCTTCTTTCAGTACTTATACCAATCTTGATTTAAGTCTTATTTAATAGTAAGTTTGTTCAGAAGCATGAGCATCACAAGCCAAGTGACCAACCACACAAGGTTTCTATTATTAACGTTTTCTCCTCTAGGAGATATCACAAATTAAAAGTTGGTAAACTTCTTTTCTTTCAAGCTATCCACAGTCTCCTTGAGGCTCACTTCCAAAGGAGTATATTCAATCCCCAAGCTCTTTGCCTTTTCTTTGGATACCTGATATATTGGCACATATGGCTTATCATCTGCACACCTGATAATATTGTTGACAGAGAGAAAATGGTATTAGAAAAATCAAAACAAGAAAAACTTGAATTATTTATAATATATAAATGCAAACACAAAATTAGATCGAATGAAGAGTGACGTTGGACCCATAACCTAAATATTTTGCATACAAAATAACATTTGAAGGACCTATACATGCAAAGTTTTTATACTTGGCCCTATCTTAGGAACATAAGATTCAGTAATTAATTCCAAATGAAAAGTTCTGCATATGTTAGCATGACTATAAATATATACTGGAAAAGTAAAAATAGTGGGGAGGTGTTAGTCATTAGATTATCATAACTATGGTGAAACCATGTGTCTCAAATATGCACCAAGAGTTGAATATGTATCAGTATTACATACACTAATAAATACAAGCTACGTCTTAGGAGAGCTAAGTAACATATGAAATGTAGCAAAAGTTCATCAAGTCCGAACAAGCCATAAGATATCCAATCTACAGCTAAAAGGGGAGTAATTGTCCCACACCAATTGTAAAGTAATTTATCGTAATTGTTGTAAATTTTGACAGATTGATATTGTAAATTAAGACAAATGGGTAGTTACCCCATATATAGTCTAGTTTAGGAAGGCTGTTATGTTGTCTTAGCCTATATAATCTAAAGGTTTTGTATATCATCAAATAATGTATTCCAATTTAAATTCTTTCTTTCAACTAATATCAATGCTTCATGTCTTCATTTTCAACACTAAATTTTGTTTTCAAACAGGTAAATAAAACACTAAAACAACTGGCTATAGCAGATGGAGATTTGCGTTCATGTATATGAATTGTATGCATTCTTGAAATTATCAAAATAATTATACTTACTTCTCTGGAAGTTGTAATGTCGGGTACAAATCAGGTAAAACCTTCACAATTTCTGAGTAGTGTGCCACTCTCTCAACCAAACAATACCTTCCATTAGCTGAAGCATTCTCATATGCTAGAATATGGGCATTTGCAACATCTTTCACATTGACCCAACCATAAGATGCATTTGGAAATGTTTCTGCACCTGTATCAAGGCGATGGAACTGTTACTTCAATTATCTAAGATTTGTACAGTGGAAAATCAAGTATATTGGAAGCAAGTAGAAATTATTAATATTCATTAAAATAACAACTATATAACTCAAAAAGATAGTAGACTATGACTGCTATGATTATGAGATATTGTATGTCTCTATTTTTTAGATTACTTTTCCATGCACCCTGTCAAGTTAATTTAATCAGCCATTCCTGAGTTGCTGACATTAGAATTAAAGTTTGACTTCAGCAAAGCTTTTGTAAGAATCTACGCTTCCTTCAACTTGGTTTGGAGATGGTATAAGTAAATGTCCCATTTCAATCTTTAATCTGATGAAATTTGTCAATTCTCACATGCTTCAACATGTCATGTAAATTTTGAACAGAGTTATGGATTATGCTGATGGTAGATTCAATGACGCTGAATAGCTTCATGGGTTATTGCAGCAGAATACATAAATCCTTTTAGTAACCTATTTATCCAAATAAAGCCACAAACCTATTACTTTCAACAAAAATCACATTTCCCCACATTTTTGGGCTATAACCATAGAGTGGATTTTGCATCTTCAACTAATCCCACCCAACAACATCTTCAAATCACTCAGCATACTTGTCTTCATTCTTCCACAATAATAATCCCTTCCAGTAGTACTTCTGACTTTAGACAATAATTAAGCTACAAAGAGGGAACATAGTAATACTATGTAGCTCAACAATAATTGTCATGATTAAGATGCCCATATCTAATATCTCAAGGTACAATTGTACATTCAGATTGAACTTATTAATTATTATTATAACCCTCCTTTTCATATTCTATTTGAATTTTCGTTTCAATATTGTCTATTTACCTTTTCATTTTGTTTGATCCACAAAATAGTTCAGTTGAAAAAAGAACATTGTGTAATCCAGATACAGACAAAGCAGATAATAGAAATTTTACAGCATAATGTACAAATAGTAATTACCATTAATTATGTTTAAAATTGAAGCAGCACTTGTGTTAAGGACTGGTTGCAAGAGAGGTCCTATCACCATTGCTGGGTTAATAGTAACCATGTCAATGTTGTTCTCTTTTACGAATTTCCAGGCAGCATCTTCGGCCAAAGTCTTTGAAAGTGTATACCACCTCTGAAGTATAAATAGGTAATGGCAAGAAATGTGAAGAACATAGTAACATAATATACATGATAAATTGTTACACTTTGTTGACATTTAAAAAAATACATCAGCATTATAGCTCAATAGCAGCTGTTCTCATATAATATTAACAAAATGTGAGAAGCAGCTTAGTGGCTCATCTACGCAACAAAATAAGTAAAAAAAACAGGTGCATAAAAATTACAACCAACACAATTTAATCATATGAACTAATCTTCACAAGAGATGACATTAAAATGATGCTTTGAGTAGACTACAGAATCCTGTAGAGGACCCAAATATAAGAGCACATCTAAATTGCAAACTGTTAGTGAGCATACAATAAGGCTAGAACATCAAAACATGATAGGGGAAATATCAGTTATATTGTGAACAGCATTTGTGCACTTAGATGCTTTGGAAAGCAAAGAATATAAACTATTGATGGTGTTCAGCCAATGGTTTCTTTGAAGGATTTGACTCACACATAAGTGGAAGTAAAGAGCAATATTTCATTTATAATCTTCTTTAAAGACATATTTATCTGCTTGTTTGTTTGGGAAGAAATCATCATGCCTATCCTGGTATGCTTTTCCTCCCTTTTAAATTGTCTTTTGTCAAAATAACAATGGAAAGATACATCCATTGAACTTTGCGAACTTAATTTTGTCCTTTGGATATCAAAGCAAGCAATTTACTTTAGCTCTCTTAAAAGTTAAAACATATTCTCGTTCCACACTAATCAATGAAGCCTTAAAGTGATAAGCTTACCACCAGCAATGGTAGCACCTATAATTTCCAACAGTCATATCTACCACTCTTTTTACGATTAAAAATTGAAACCATAAGGCAATGCAAAAACAACCACAAGATTTAGTTACCAATTCCAGCCTACTTCTGACATAGATTAAGGCCACCCACGTTAACTTCATCTGTTTCTAATATTTATGTCCAAGATGAACTCCAGAATCTCAAAGTTTTACCATTTTTTCTATGTTTCATTGGGGAAGTAATGCCCTATGAGGCAGGGACTTTAACACCAATACTGGACATGAGACAAACATGAATACTCCAACACAGTTAAAGTCCAAGTATAGTACACTGGCACATCCCCTCCCCCAACACACATATATTAGAGAGAGAGAGAGAGACTCAAATGAAATTAAATATGAACAAAATAACAAAAAATCTAAATTGGTAATCAATATATTCACCTTCTTCCTACAACAATGAGTGACAAAAAAATCAAGAGACATCATTTTACAATGAAAGTATTTTATCTCTTTATTCAAATAAAAAACAGAAAATGAGAACAAGATAATGAATCTTTCAAGAAAATATCTAAAAACAGTTTGTTACATTTTTTCTATGATAATGAGTCTCACAAAAAATACTGAGATATTACTTTTCTAACATCTTTTGTCAATGTCATATAGTTTACACACTTACCATCATTTAATAGAGCAGAAGCATCCCCTGTGCATGAAATCCATTCGACTCACATTCATGATCAAATCAAATAATCAACAAAAACATGTTTACATGTTTGAAGCTAATAGTAGCAAGGAAAGTTGCATTATTGACCTTTCAGATAGAAAGCATATATCCCAATTCCTGATTCTGAATAATGAACAGAAAAGAGATATGCATGCAAACTTTCCAAGGAATGAAAAAGGTAAGCAGGAGATTTAGATCAACTTCAATGCTTCTACAACTCTTAGCTTAGGAGCTTAGAAAAGCAAGGAATAGAGTCTTCTGTTGCAAGTTCATGGTAATGGTTCCTTAGCTTATAAGTAGACCAAGCAAAAGAATATAGGCCTGTTTGATTCCCTTCTCATTTTTTGGTTTTAAAAACTGTTTCCTATAGCAATTTTATACTTCTCAGAAATCAATTTCTCACTCAAAATAAGTTTTGAAAACTGTTTCTATTCCAAAAACCAAAAAACAGAGATAGCTAGAAGATGTTTTGTCATTTTCATCATATTCAACATCTCTCTCAATTCCACACACTCTGCTATGTGCCTTACACTACTCTCTAACTGTCTGAGCCACCTTGTTTAGTTGCATCTGTCCACAATATTTCGCAATATTAATTTAAAAAACCTTGGACTAAAGTGAAAGTTTATCAGAATACCTTTGCTTCCCTACACAAATCTGGGTCGGAAAACCAAGTCTCATCAACTACTACATAGGGAGTTAGAGGCTTTCCGTTGTTCGCAACTGCAGCAACAGAAGAGGTTAAAACAACGCGTTCCAGCGTCGGCAAGTTTACACACGATTTCAGAACATTGAGAGTCCCCTTCAAAGCTGGGTCTAACAATTCAGCCTGCAATTAAAAATAAAAATATAAAAATGCAGCCAACCCATATGAAAAAGATTTTTCCTTTTTAGTCACTTTACTTAGAAACACCCCCTTCTTAGACTCTACACATAACATTTCAATCCTTTTAGACTTTTAGTCCTCGCTGTAGGGGCAAATATGATTAAGGGCATGTTTGGTGAACCCCTTCAAAAGGTACTTTTGTGTAAATGTTATGAATGGGAAGCTACGTGCACAGCCCATAAGGAAAGCATGCAACCTGCTGCATGAAGCATTCACAGCGAGGAAGTTAGTTAGGAAGTGCCAATGCTGTTAGGATTCTATTAGAAGTTTCTGTTAGAGGGTTCTATATTCTGTTAAAAACCTTGCCTTATAAATAGCTTGTAATAAGGTGTTCAAAGGAATGAGAATATACGCTACTTTCATCTTCTTCTTCTCTGCAATTTCTGGGAGGCACTTGGTCCTCGAAATCCAAGTATAACAGTAAACGTAATTTTGGAGAGTACCTCGGTGACAAGACATGTTTGATTACCTTCAAAAGTACGTTTGCACAATACAATTTTGCCTGGAAACTATGTTTTGCAAAGGCAAGGCTTGGGTTGCTTTTGCAAACTCAAGTCTGTAAACTTTAATCCAAGCATGCACTAATATGATACGTGTAAAAACTAAAAGAGAATAAAAATGGTATTGCACAAAGATTAAAAGATATTTCAAGAGTAGTAGGGACTAAAAGACAAAGTTTTTGTAACGGTAGCAATCAAAGGAGTAGTTAAAGATTGAAAAAAAAAATGGAAAAAAATGAGAAACCTGGGGGTCCTTGACATTGTGATAAAAGGGAGAAGCAGTGTGAAACACTGCATGGCAACCTTGAACGACAGAGTTAAAGGAACCTTCTTCGAGAAGATTCGCCTCGTAGAGGTGCAGTCTCTCCTTAGCACCGTCGAGGCCAATCAAGTGGTTTGTTTTTTTCGGATCACCTGCACATCACATATTCATTATTCAATCTTTTAATAATTTGTGATTAAATTACTTATTTGATATTTATAATTTTATAATTTTTTTTTATAATTTGAAAGTTATTTTTTTAGTTTCTATTATTTATATTTTAATTTTTTTGTAGTTCTCTAGGTATGAAAATAGTTGATTGAATTCATATCATTTATATTTTAATTTTTTTAGTCCTTATAATTTAAAAATGATCTTTTTAGTCCTCATATTCTATATTTTAATTTCATTTTAGTCTTTATTATCAAAATAAGAGTAATATTATCCATTACAATTAATTACATAAATATTAGCAAATAATTCATAACTAATTTATTGTAAAATAATTTGTAATAAAAAAATAATTGATAATTTATAATTAATTTGTAACTGATTATTTTTATATTTTGTTTTTATAGTAAAGACTAAAAGGTAATTAAAATATAAATTATAAAAACTTTTAAATTATAAGGACTAGAATTAAAATGTAAACGATATGGATTAAAAAAACCACTAAAAAAATAAGAATCATGAAATGAAATTATAGGACCAGATGAGTAATTTAACCATAATTTATTAATCATTGAAATAAAACAATCATAATGCAGGAACCAATTTTGATATTTTTTTCATTGGCAGCTTGTCAATTTTGTTAGATTTTTCTTCTCAAACTACACATTTTCTCTCTTATTTTTTCTTAAAATATACTATTTTTTCAAAAAATTCTCAAATTATATTACTTTGATGCAAATCTAAGGAACTGATTTTTTAATTATTAAAATAATATAAATATTATATTATAAAAATATATTTTTATTTGGTTTTAAAATAATTTTTTATTAAAATAATTTCATAATTTTTTTATACATTTTTTAAGAGATATATACAAATAAGGGAAAATATAAAAATTGCAAAAAATTATAATATAATTTTTTAGTTATAATGTATATATTTTTTTGTTAAATTTACGTGTGGTTGATGTTTTTGTTTTGGTATGTTTATTAATTAAATATGAGAAAATTAATTAATAATATTAAAAAAAATTAAAAAATGCAATAAAAAAATAATTAATATATATTTCTTATGTAATAGACATAAAATTTAGATGTGAGACTGAGATGATAGTCAATATTATAAAAAATATTAAAATTATTTTAATAAAAAATTATTTTTAAAATCAATTAAAAATATATTTATATAATATAATATTTATATTATTTTAATAATTAAAAAAAACCAATGTACTGTATAAAAAAAAACCTTTTGTTAGAAGGAGACAGAAACTCGAGATCTATCTATCTTAAAATTATTTTAATAAAAAAGTATTTTTAAAATCAATTAAAAATATATTTATATAATATAATATTTATATTATTTTAATAATTAAAAAAAACCAATGTACTGTAAAAAAAAAAAAACCTTTTGTTAGAAGGAGACAGAAACTCGAGATCTATCTATCTTCAGTGTTGAAGGAAAAGGAAGAGATCATAAGTTTCAATATTTCTCGTAAACAAAACTAACTATTAACATTTGCTAAAATAAAATTACAAGTGACAGAAAGAATCAAAATTAACTCTATATTTTATCCATCTACTTTCTACTCTCTTTTTATAATTTGTAAAGTAGAAAAATGAGAATTTAGAAATATTAGGAAAAAAATTGAAAAAATTATAAAATTATAATAAATATATATAATGAAATGATTACATTATTAAAACAATGATTATACCAAGGAAATGAAAATAACTAAAAATGAAGGAAAAAAAAGGAGAGTAACGGTGACGGACTTGTGTCGCGAACGGTGGCCTTAACGGTGTAGCCGCGAAGGAGGAGGAATTTGACTATCCAGGAAGCAATGTAACCGGACGCGCCGGTGACACACACAACCTTTCCAGCGCCGCTGCTCATTTTCTCGATTAGTAAATGTATTTTCTTCTGCGCTCTGTTTCAGTGAATCTCTCTCTCTCTCTGACTCTGCGACGTTGACGCGTGTTCTCTATTTATAGTGCTAATGGCTAATGCTGTGGAACTTTAGTCCTGTAAACGCAGGATCAACGTAATTGGGTTTGTTACACAAAAAAAATACTATAATTAATTCTTATAATAATTTAGCATCAACGTAGCACATATTTAATGTAACGTGGCACATATTTAATGTAATTTTTTATTTAAATTTTTAAATTATTAATTAAATAAATTATTATAATTATAATTTTAATAAGATTATTATAAAAAATAATAATTTTATCATTTGTAAAAATCTACGATTAGGTAATAGTATAAAAAATATCTACACCCTCAATTTATTGTAGCTAAATTCATTTTGACTATATCCCCTCTAATTATATTTTAAAATAGTTATTAATGTAATGTGACTAAAATATAATATATCGCCTCTATTTTTTTTAAGGAGATCGAATAAATCATATTTGTAAGTATTAGAATTAAAAAAGAATAATATATCACCTCTAAATAGTCATTAGAGACTATTAAAAAATTAAAATTTATAAGTATTAAATTTAAAAAATTAAACCAAATAAATCATATTTATAAAAGTAAAAAATATTTAATTCATATATTACATAACACTTTTTTATATGAAAAACACTTATTAAAGTGACATGGAAAAATATCTGGACATCATTTGTGGACATCTTTTATTTAAAAAACAGTTATTGTATGTACATGCTCCGACAAAAGGTGGGGGGTGGTAGTTGGAATAGCTCATGAGCATCTCAACTCAAGTAATCACGTTGTAAACGTTCTAATATTTTGTCCATCTTTGACAAAGAATGTAGTAAACATAATTATGATTACTGATGTATTAAAACATAATTAGTTGAGAGAAATAACAGAGTAAGCTGCCTAGTCTCAATAACTTAATAGGGGTAAATTAACTTTTAAAATTCAAATTTTAAATTTTAAATTTAAATTTCGAATTTTGAGTTTCAATTTTTAAATTTTAATTTTCAAATTTTCTGAAAAAACTTCTTAAAGTAATTTGTTTCTTGAAAAAAACTTAGTTTAATTCTTGATTTTTGTTTTCTTAATTTTGATTTGGACTTGAAATAAAACTTGTATTGTTTTCTTGTCATTACATCATCAAAACCTTTATACACATACATTTACATAATCAACACTCTTTAAAGATTTTTGTAATTATAGGAATAATAACTATTACTTTTACCTCTCTTCTAGGAGTGTTAGTGGTTTGAGAGGATATCACTATAATTTTTTCAAACATTTGAAAATATATTAGTATAATATTTTTAAACTTAAAAGAGAAGTTAATATAAGAAAATAAAAAGATGAAATTATGTGTAATTTGATAAAAGTTTAGGAGGTGTTACTATAATTTTACTCTAATGTGTATAAAAATTAGTATTTTAGTTTATGGATTATATATCATAAATGGTTTTTTTTACATAATTTAAATCTAAATAATAAATAAATAATTTTGAAATTTAAACTATATTATAATTAAAATTCATATTAAGTAATATATAAATTATATTTTATATTTTTATTGAAAAATTTAAATTATCATATATAATTATTTTTAATTATTGATAATTTTTTTAAGAAAAATTATTAAATTTAATTTATAGATAAAATAAATTATGATAACTTTTAAAAAAAAAAGTATTACTAGCATTTCTCAATAGGAGAATTACTTCCACAATATAAAATATGTTTTTAATGCCCTGGTAATTTAATTTTTTTAGTTTTTTGGTTATTGCAAGTATTTTTTAGTTTTAGTCATTTTAAATTATGTATGTTTTATTTTTAATGATTAAAGAAACTTATATAGCACATTTAATAGAGAATAATGTGTTATCCGAAACCATTTTAAGAACAAATACAATGTGTAATGACTAAAATTATATTTTCTTTGTAAGGATGAAAAATAAAAATACTAAATTTCAAGGATAAAAAATATATATTAATAACGTGTGAAATGCATAAAAAGAATATTGATAATGTCTAATTGAAAGAGTAAGAGAAGTGTCACCCGGAATATATTAAAACAAATAATAATATTTGTGTTTTTATATGTTATTTAAATTTATAAAAATCGTAAAATATAAAAAAATTAAATCAATAAGAAAATTTATATGTAATGCTATTATTGGTATATAAAGTAAAGGATAATATTTGGAAAAAATGTTTTTTAAAAAAGTAATAAAAATACATAATCATTTATTAGACAAATTAAACTAAACATATAAAGCAGTATAATTCATTAAAATTTATTGATTAAATTATTTGTGATTTTGCTATTGTCTTATTGGAAAGTTAAAATAATGGTTCGTTTTTTGTTCTTGTTTTTTTAGTATACTAAAAGTAGAAACAATGTTAGCGGAGAGGAAAGAAATAAACAAGTATAATAATCAGGAAAAAAAATATACGCTTTTTTTATCCGTAAATTATATGATTTAGCACATAGTTTAACTAAGAGAAAAATACTTATAAGGTTGTGTTTGAAAAAAAAATAAGAGAAATAATATGAATGAGATAGAAATAATGTAGGGATGTTTGGTAGGTGAGAAAATGAAAGTCAATAATTTTAAAATTGATGAGAATTATTATATTATTTCTGGCTAATTTTTACTTATCTCTCTCTTCATTTCTTCTTTATGTCTCTTCAATCAAACATATTAACATATCATTTTGTTTTTTTTTACCTATTTTCACTTTCTCTTTTTATTTCTATGTTATACTTTATTTCTCTTCTTTACACCAAACAGAGTCTAATATTAAATATAATTAATTTGTTCCTTGTTACAAATTTATCTTTAAAATCATATAAACAATTATTTGTGTTTGAATATCAACCTAAACCATTAATACACATGAACTCTTCTTTTGCATAATTGTATCTTATACTTTATTTCAGTTTATATTTTTCCAGTTTTTGTATTTCTAAAGATGTTTCTTGTTTTGTGATTATTTTGTTCATTTATCTTGGTTTGTTGCCATTTAATTACTTCTCCAATGGTACCTCTCCTGCATATATCCATAGGAAGTAATTATGAATATTCTCCTTATAGTTTATTTTCATGCATATAAAGAAAGCATTCACTGAAAAGTCAGCTGTAGTAATTGCTTAGCTCAGATGAAAACATGAGATTTCAATGCCTAGCTCAGATCCCCATATGTTTATGTCCCCACAACATTTGATTGCCACACCAAACCATTCATATATTTTAATAGGAATTGCATTGTTTTTTTTTTTTTTTTATCTTTTATCAGTCGTGTGAAGACAATGCTAGAGGGCTTTGGTTTCTGGATCAATCTTGTCATTTGTAATGCTAGAGGGCTTATTCTTGGTTAAAGGGTAAGCCAAAATTTTTAGAAAATTGTGCCGACTTTAGACACTGGCGTAGAATACTTCGCTCGTGGCATGATAACTAATGTGGTAGCAGTACTTAAATAGCATACATGATATCAGGGTAGCAGTACTCCCAAATTAGCTTATTGCTAATGATGTATCAATTATTTAATATTTTAGAACATACTGCAAACTTAAACAGCATACCTACTAACTATGTATACTCCCACTTATTAATAGTTTGTAAGGTCATGTACCGTGTACCTATACCAGCACCACCAAAGAGTATTGCGAACCTGGTAAATATGGTTTAAACTAGATGGCCTAATGAGAACTTTAAAAATGTGGCATTCCAACATATTATTGGTTTTTATGTTCCTTTACATGTGAAAAATTATTAAGTTAAAGTTTTTTGTTTTGTTTTGTAGGGAGTTCCATACACTATCTATTGGAAAAATGAGAATGCTTTTTACAGGAAACTCTAGTGCTTGGGAAGCCAACAATTTTTACCAGTCATAGTGTTGGGTAAATCACTAATCCTTAATTAGAGTTTGATCACTTTCTTTGTATGTCTTTGTTTTTTAATTTTTTTTTACGTATTTGTTCATATATTATTGTTGGAAATAATTCAAGTCTCATATCGGTTAAAAATAATCACATATTAGAATATATAAGTGAGGGGTAAGTGTCATTCCTTGAACTAACTTTTGAGATTGAGTTAAGTCTCTCACATTATACATTTTAAAAATTATTTTTCTATGTATTTGTTTATATATTTTTTACAAATTTATGTTGTATGCATAGTGTGGGAAACGTAGAATATATATATTTTAATTATGATGATGGTATATGGGATTGATTTCGTGTGGTTTCTCTCACGTCGAGACAAGCATTGGCTTTAGACTGTTTCTCTGTACTTTTTGAATATGCTCTTGTTGAATATGCTCTTAATCATGTGTTTAATTTATATACTATAAAAGGAAATTTGTACCATTTTTTTAACAAAGAAATTCAGACCGTTAAATATAACTTCCAGCACGCTTTTAATTTTTTCATAATTATTGTAAAAATATTATGCATAATTTTTTAGTTCATAGTGAATTAATTTGATATTGCATCTCACGTCCTAGACTCCTTTGTAAAATGTCTTTTGAAAGTTGATAAATTATATATTTATCATTTAATTCTCTGCTTGATTTTTCGTGTGAGAAAAGGTTTCCTTTTTGTTTTGACATTTTACATTTTCATAAATAATAATAAAATTAAAATACATACATTTTATATTTATCTCTTTCATTTTATCTTTTTTTTATTTCTATCTCTAAATTGAATTTCAATAATTTTTTTAAATATCAATAATTAAAATTAATCTTATATCTTAATTTGAATTTTTAATTGAAAATAAAAAATATAATTTAAATATTTTAAGATATATATTTATTATAAATTATAATTATAGTATAAATTATTTTTAAAAATACTTATTTACTATGAATTTTAATTATATAAATATAAATATAAACATGGTCCCTCGCGAAGTCAAGAGAAAAATGAGTAGTAGAATAAAAGGGACAAAATTTATTATAGACCGAAAAATACGTATAAGTTTTCCAAGTGTAGAAATAATATAATTTTTGGCAAAAATAAATTTTAAAACTTGTTCGATAGATATTTAGTTTCTTTATTTTTATTATTCATTTTCTGTTATTGGTATTAATGATACACTACTACAAATAAAGTTTTTTAAGTCGGTTCTGCAGGTCATTTTACAATGGGTTTGAACCGTCATAGCACGCAGTGTTGTAAAATGTGTTAACCTTTACAACGATGGTTTTGAAACCGTCTTTAAAGACTGGTGTTTTTAAAACGGTTTTTAGAATAACCGTCTTAAAATGTATTGTTTATTCAAGACGATTATTATTTATTAACCGTTTAATAGAACAACTTTCTACGACGGTTATTGCTAAAACCGTCTTAGAAAGTGAAACATACTAAGACGATTTTACCTATAACCGTCTTAGAACGTGAGACATATTAAGACGGTTTATGTTGTAACAATCTTAGTATGTCCTTTGTTTTGAAGGCTTTCTAATCGTCTTAGAAAGTGAGACATACTAAGACGATTTTTCAACAACCGTCTTAGTATGTCATTTGTTTGTGAGACTTTCTAAGGCGATTGTTTCTAAAACTGTCTTAGAAAGAGAGGCATACTAAGACGGTTTAAGTTGGAACAGTCTTAGTATGTCCTTTGTTTGTAAAACTTTTTAAGACGATTATTCATACAACCGTCTTAGAAAGTGAGACATACTAAGACGGTTTTTCAACAACCGTCTTAGAATATATATATTTTTTTAATTTTTTGGGTGCAGCTCTAATTTTTTAGGTAGTGTTTTAATTATTCTATACATTGATTTGAAGCAAAAGAATTTACATAATAAAAGAATTTGCATAATAAAAGAATTTACATAATTAATGAAAGAATTTACATCATTTTGAAGAATTGTAAAATCGTTTAATCACATAATAAAAGAATTTACATAATTAATGATAGTATATAATTTTGCAAGAATTTAAAATTACTATGGAATATCTAACATTGCTAACTTCAGTTGTAAGTTGTCCACAAATTACAAACTTTGACAACAAAACTTTCATAAAGCAGTGCTAAAACCTTCCTCACCATGTAATGAGTCCATAATTAAGGGCATATGCAATAAATCCCTGAACAAACAAGGACATTGATTAAAAGTTGATATAAGGATCACCGAGTGTTTATCAGATAAAAATAAAATAAAGATCACTTAGTTCTTAAATGCTAGAACAAACAATTTTATATTCTTCTCAACACCAGCAAGAAAAGATTACTTACATAAAATGTTTAAAAATCAAAATACATTTAAAAAAATTGTGAGCATAACTACATGATACTTTGATAGATTTCACTGAATGGTAATCAAACTATTTTCATAAAAGCATTCACCTCTCACACTTCATTTGCAAGCAGTTCATTACACAGGTATATGCAGTTCATTTGCATAAATACATGATACTTTGACTAGCAAATAAAATTAGGTACTAGATAAATATTGGCAACAAGCAGCATACAAGTATCATTGAAGATCTTGTGGCAACACCAAAACAAAATGATATTAAGCATTGCCTTAACAAACACAGATTATACAATATACAATCAATCCGAATTATTTTAACACAATTTATACAATCTTAAAATTAGAGTAATGAAGTGTCTAACTATACTAGTTAGGTAACAAAACTCACCTTAAACATAATAACACTAGCCACAATGGTAAATGCTGTGAACATAACATAATATATGGGAGATACCACTGCCGCATTAAAAGTATCCACTGCCTGATTGTAGAAATGAAAAAAAATATTATCACATGAATTATAAAGCAGAAAAAACTATTCATCAACCCTCCCCCCCACCCCCCAAAAAAATGGTGACAATATGTAAAAGTAATTGCATAATACTAGTAAGTAGCATAATCATGACAAATGAACATCCAACACCAACTAAACATATAGTTTTATCCTAATCCAGCATATCCAAGTTTAAAGCCAAAGAGAAAATGAACTTGTTCACATAATAAACCATCCAAATACCTAAACTCAAGTTTGTCAAACTCGAGAGTCTAACAAGAAATAGTTTGGATTGGCCAAGGAAAACTACTGTACCTTATTTAAATAATTCATTTGGGTAAGAACACAAACAATTACAACTAGAGAGAATGCCCAAGTTTGAGGGTAAATTAGCTGATTCATCCCAGACATTGTTAACTTTATGACAATTCCAAGAGCCTTAACACTCATAACCTGTCAAAGGAAAACCTTACAATACAAATACAGGGGGGAATAACAAGGGGATACAAATACTATTAGAAAGTCATCAATGACTACATAATGAGACATACCGTTATAGAACCTATAAGGGAATAAACACCGATATAAACCATTATGTGTGTCTGGCCATAGAGAGGAATGAAGTGGAAGATAAGGATAAAAGTAACTGTTATTACCAAAGCTGCATAAAACAGAAATGCTGCAGTAGAAAAATTATGTTCTTGGTTAGTCGTTAAATTATGTTCTTGTGTCGTGGCAAAAATGGAAAGAAGCATAATCATGTTGTCAAGTAGAAACAAATTCTGATAGATGTTGCGGTTTGAGATTATTGTAACTTGTCTGGATCGGAGTATAAGATAAGACAAAATTTCATCTATATATTATATTGTATATATTCATTTAATTTTATTTTTTTAATATTTGCTTCTTTTAAATATACTTCTTAATTTTAATTTCAAATTTTATTTGGTTTAATTAATAGTCCAAAAGATTTATATATCAATTATTTCAAACCACTTTTCCTTTTTATACTTTTTTTTAACTATTTATTTATCTCTTTCAATTTACTATTTTCATCTTTATTTTTAAAAGAAATTTCAATAATAAAAAATGGCATTTATTTTTATGGTAATTTAAAAATATAGTATATATATTAAAAAATTCATTCATAATAAATTTTAGTTATATAAAAATATTTATTTATCCTATTATATATATATATAAAGGATACAATAGATGGTATATATTTTAAAACTTTAAAGAAATGAAATCAAAATCTCTTATCCAATAATTACATATCCGATTTGACCTATGGACGAATACGCAAGCATACGTTTCATAAATAAATTACTTTTTACCCATTTTAAAAATATTATTTTTAGTATAACCAAGAAGATTGATTTGTTTGTGGGATATAGTTATCACTTTATGTTTAAACTAAACATCTAACTCAAGATTGATCAAGAGATTCAACTATTAAATTATTTGTATTAATAACTTTTAATTTTTCATTTTTTTTAAAACATAGAGAGGAATGAAGTGGAAGATAAGGATAAAAGTACCTGTTATTACCAAAGTTGCACAAAAGAGAAATGCTGCAGTAGAAAGATTATGTTCTTGGTTAGTCGTTAAATTATATTCTTGTGTCATGGAAAAAATGGAAAGAAGCATAATCATGTTGTCAAGTATAAACAAATTCTGATAGATGTTGCGGTTTGAGATTATTGTAACTTGTCTGGATCGGAGTATAAGATAAAGACAGAATTTCATCTATATATTATATTGTATATATTCATTTAATTTTATTTTTTTAATATTTTCTTCTTTTAAATATACTTCTTAATTTTAATTTCAATTTTTATTTGGTTTAATTAATATTCCAAAAGATTTATATATCGATTATTTCAAACCACTTTTCCTTTTTATACTTTTTTTTAACTATTTATTTATCTCTTTCAATTTACTATTTTCATGTTTATTTTTAAAAGAAATTTCAATAATAAAAAATGGAATTTATTTTTATGGTAAATTAAAAATATAGTATATATATTAAAAAATTCATTCATAATAAATTTTAGTTATATAAAAATATTTATTTATCCTATAAGCACGGTTGAAATTGCAAATGTGTTACAAAATTATAATAGAAATTTTAATCCACTTAATAGTATATGCAACTCATAGCATAACATCTTTATATGCCCTTTGTGTCCATGTTGAGATATTCCCTTGGAAAATATGTGAAGCAAAACAAAGGATATAAAAGAATAAGTTAGGATGAAGGTACAAGCTTTGTGCAATGCATAAATTTGGATAATAAGTAGCAGAAAGATGGATTATACATGGATGAAGGGGAAAACATACAGATGAGTGCCCCTCTTTGGATTTGTTAAGGTTCTACATAGAACTCAATCTATAGTCTACAGAAGTATAGTAACTACATTACTTTCTGCACTTGTAAAATAACTATAAAATATATATAAAAAAAGGCAGGAGCTCAAGGGGTACACTTGGGAAAGGAAAAATCAACAATACATTCAATTCATTTGTCATTCCAAAACCAAATAGAATAATATGTATTACTCACTTGTTATCATTCCCACCCACCAAAGCGGCTCATACAAGTAAGAATAACCTCCACTTCCTGTCAGATATAATTTTGGATAGTCAGTCACTATTGCACATGATCCATCAGGGAGACAATGAACCAAAAAAATAAAAACTATTAACAACACACGATAATACAAGTGCACTGACTTATATTATATTCATCCTAACAGAAAGAACAAATGCTAGAGATACAGAAACATTAGGCAACAACTATTTTGTAGAGTAAATTAAATAAATCAAAGAAAAGAGATCCATAAACTACTTCTCAGAATTTAAAATTTTAATACTTCCATAACGTACTTCTAAGAATTTGTTAAAATTTTAAAACATTTAAAAAACATAATTTATAGAAAAAGAATATTTTAAAAAAACATATAAAATAAAGGTACATTATTATAATTGGAGGTATAAATAACAATTGTCAGATTTAATTAACTCTTTGTTTTGTTAAAGAAGAAATTGAAAGAGTAAAATAATTCTCTTGAAGCAGTGCCGGCCAGCCATGTATAGAGGAGTGGCTCATTCTCTACCCTGAATTTTCGGTAGGCCTGCATTTTTCTTGATCATCAGAGAAGCAATGTACAGGTTTCCAGATGCAGCAGAATAGCAAAACGCCATGTTTCTGTTGAAATTTTGCAGTTCTAGGTCATTAGGGTTCAGTAATTTAACCAGCAGATCCACAAAGTGAACTTGGTCTGTTCCTGCCACCACATGAAGTAGTGTACCCCATTCCTTGCTTACCACCACACTCATTTTGTTGGCAGTGAATTACTTATTCTATTTAACAATTAAAACATGACAACAAGGGAACAATCAAGTAGATGTAGCAATTCTATTTATATATTTAAAAAATAGAAAAAATAATTAATTTTACATGATTAATTTAGTGATTAAATTATTATCTTACTTCAGTATGCAAAGCAGCTGCGGCAGTTTGACGTTCCGCTAGGTCTATTGTGAGAAAGGTCTCAATTAGTGGCAGGGATGATGCTGGGAAATTCTTAAATGTGTCTGCTATGCACCGTTTGTATGATTGTCGGGCCTTAAAAATGGTAGCATGTGGCAACTTTGATTTCTTACAAGGTTGAACACTTGTGCACAAATTACATCTTTGAAAGGGCTTCTCAACGATTTACAGATTGAAAAAAGGTAATAAGAAAATGTGAAGTCATATAGGTACTAGATAGCATTGTTTAACCAAACTTGAAGCTTTGGCATAAATGTATTTGTGAAAATGACCTGTGTTGGAGTACAAATGATATCCACTGGTACATCATGGATTAACAACTTTTCAACTAGAATATCGTCCACCAATTGGCAGTCATGCACTGCAAGGGTAGTTCTCAATATGTTATATACCAACAGAAGACAAATTGCAAATTTTACACATGGCAAGAATAAGCAGATAATGAATATGACTGCACATTACAAAATGGTATGGAGGGACTGTCTAGGGCATATACTACATTAAATTCAGTTAGCATATCAATAATAGTGCAAGAAAATTATTTTACTTTCAGGTGCTTACCCTGCCCCGCTATCACTTTCTAAAACCAACCAAAGGATCATTTTGCAACTGAGATAATGTTCAACCCAAATAAACCTTTATATCAGGCATCCAGTAATTCTTTTTAAAGAATTATTTTTTTAATAAATAAAAAATGAGGTTCCATCAACAAGTTGTGTCATACCAATGTTTGAAAATTGAAACATGAAATAAGTATGTATATACATGAAGTTACTCTAGCTGTTGGAATTGTGTTTCCAAAATGTTCAAGAGAAACTTTTAAAGGAATGGCTAAAAAAATTGGTAAAGGTAGGTTAGGAACCAAAACTACCAGAGGTAACAACCTCAGCATTCCATATTCAAGTTCTGCAATTCCCTACACTTCAATCCTCTTAGTTGAAGGAAAATTCAAGTTCAAAGTCCATTTATAGATTTAAAGTTCAAGAAAAAATTAAACTAACGCAACCAGTGTGAATAATTAATTGCCTTTCCATATAAAGGCTAAACTTGCAAGCCAAAGTCACTACCCACATCACATTAAAAAGTGAAAATATTGTAAAGCAGAATTACTCCACTACCCATATGAATTCACAGACCTTCCTCTAACTTGATCGACTATTTCTGTTGCTTTAGCACCATAACCATTCTCGGCACCATCCTGCAGACAGATACGCCAATACAAATTTATTGGAGAATGCAACAAGGACAAAATTTACAACATCAAATGCATTAAAAAAGAAATGGTGAAAAACTAAAAATTTATCACACCTTTGCCCAATAAGAGTTATCCTGAAGCCTCTCATCAACAAATTGTATCTTGTCAACTTGTACTCGCTGAAATGCTGCATTAACTGATTTTTTCTGCAATTACAGTTGTCACAAACATGAATTCCACTATGAATCTTAGCTTCATCAGTGACATTGGAATTTTAGATTCATATCACCATAAAACCTACATTGTAGAATAATAATCACAGATAAAGAATGAGAAAAGACAGAAAATTAAGCAGCAGTCCAAACATCCAAAAAAGGATAAACCAATGGTAGATATGGGAGAAGTAACAAACTATGGACATTGGGACATACATTAGGAATGTATGATGTTAAACTTTCATTAAAAGGTACACCCGAAACACTATAACATGGAACAATACCATTGTTTTAGACTCAAATCAAGTATTCGTAGCATTGGCTGATGCTATAGTTCATTATTAACAACATATATATACTCAAAATTAATGATAAAGGCTAACAAACTCAAACCAATACAATGGCAGGGACCAGTGTGCAAAAGAAAAAAGTTTATTGAGAAAAATAAGCATGAAACACATCTAGCTCCCTCATCTGCCAAAACCCACATCAAACAATTCAACTAACCTGTTTCAAATCCAGAGTGAATATATTGTTACTTTTTTTTAACTTCATGAGCTTCCTTAGCACTGCTAAATCAAATCAAATTCTATCTCATTCATTTCCTGTTACACTATTTTAAACAATCTCTCTATAATAACAACATAGGGTAAAAGTTACATTTCATTTCAATCTTTTTCATTCATCTTTATCCAAACTAGGTTTAATAAATGAAGCCTAACCCGGAGGTAAAAAGTGTGAGCTTTGTAGGGAAAAACTCTTTTGGTAGTGGTGGTACACATCACGTAGTGTCTTTTTTGTGGGCTAAATGTTTTCTTTGATGACTTCCAATTTAACTAGCACCATCCATGACGTGCCATTTGTCAAAATAACTGCTTAATACCATTGATTTCAAAGTGAAGGGCACAGTTCATGCGAGAAGTTTGAGCAGTTATTAAGCTCGGCATATAATTGGCTATTCTAAGTTATAACATATATATATAAAGTTGAGCCTTGCTCATAATATCACATGTCACATACTTGGCATAATCATGCTAGCCTAACTAGTCAGATATGAAGCATCCATGGTGGGATGAGAGAATTGCCACTAGGGACTGTTTGAGCCTTTCCCATTTCTTCCACCAATGCTCTTCCTTGGAATGTCTCACTGCATCATTTAGACACTTTTATCATCTCAAACAATAATGTACTTAATGAAATCAATTTGGCTAATATTTTTTCAAGAAAAACTTGTTCGGGATACGATCAGAAACCAAATATACTTAATGAATCAAATTAACTAATATCATATATTGTATGCATTTTTTTCCATGTTAATTTATTAAATTTGTTACTGAAAAACCATTTTCGAAGCTTATGACAACATGGAAGATATCTAGGTATTAGAAAATTAGGAATCTATAATTGACATTTGGACCATAAAATATCATAAAATCAAACTTGTTTATTATATTGTCATTTTAACTTGGTACTTGTATAAAGTTTAAACTTACATGCATACTTGCAATACTAATATTTGCCCAAAGGTATTATGCTTGTGAAAAAAAATAAAATAAAAAATCCCCTGCCAATAAACTGCGGTTTTAAACGGTTTTTATTGTTTAGTTTGGCATTCCTACCCTTGTAGCTAGAATGTAAAACATAAGGTTTGACAATGAAAGATGCTCCTTCGCTATAGTATTTGCTTAGAAGAGAGAGGCAAGAAAAGTACCAGAGAGTTAGAGAAGGAACCAGTCTTTGTGGTGGTGGTGGTAGCTATGGAGAAGTTAAGTTAAGGGTCGATGAATTTGGGCCTAGAGTTTTTGGGCCAGTATGTGGACCTTTAGTCACTGTTTTCACTTTCTCCTTCATCTAGTCATAAAATGTAATGAAAAAATTAATTACTTTTTCTTTGTACTTTTTGTCTAGAAGCTTTAGATTGAAATGTTACAAGAGTAATATATGGCTTCTAGCAACCTTTGCTAGCTTGCTGTTTTGCTCTTGTAATGTCCTTGCCTGTCATGTCATATGCACAACAAAAACTTATCTTTATAAATCCCAAATGTTTTTATGTACAAACCTTTTAGCAGTCGGTAGAAAACTAATTAATTTCCCTTCAAAAGCAGAAAATTAATTTAACACAATCTACCAACCATAAAGTCAAAGAAGAAACCAAGTAAAAACATTTAACATTACTTTCGGTAATGTCATTTAATAAGAGAAATATAATTTCAAAAAACTCTACTAACAATTATATGTAAGATTACTTCGGGTAGCTTCATACTAGCCATATGCTTCCTTCTTGGGGGACAATTCAAATTATAGTAAATTGTTTATGAATTTTCTTTATCATGTCCTTGTTTCTGCTCATGAAATTCAGTTACAAACATGTAAATCATTAGACATTCTGTTATTAGAGATTTTTTCTGTGATATATTCAATGTCCCTAAGAACATATCATTTTACAAGCCATGCAGTCTAGCCAATATTCAATATATCACCCTTAAGGCCTTAACCAACACATACATCTTACCATTTTATGCAGGTTTGAGATGGATTCATTCATAACTTGATTCTGCAAAAATCAAATTGATCAGTCAGTTCAAAATTGGAAGAAAAAAAACAAGAGTGATCATATGTGCTAATGTTAATTCTTTAATTTTAAGATTAAATTTATTCTCTTCTGTTGTTTCAATCTTCTTAATTATTTCTTGTAAACTAATGAAGAAGCTAGCACACTTCACCTTTCTTGTTCGGATGCGCTTCAGAGCTGTGCCAAGTTGCTGCTCCAAACTCTAAAGCTCTTTCAAACTCAAGGGATCCAGATCATTTCCCAAGAAATTCCTATATTGAAGATTATATAAACTACATCATTCTTTTCCAGTATATTGTTAATTTTGAAGCATATAATCACGTAACGTTACTAGGCTTGTCAAGTGTCTGACCCAATAGTTTATGAAATCTCTATTTAATAAATAGATCTTGGCTTTGAGAGAAGTGATATGTACACACTATTTTTACTTCATGCGCTTCCTTAGCACTGCTAAATCAAATCAAATTCTATCTCATTCATTTCATTGAATGAAAAAGATTGAAATAAAATTAGTTATTATAAAGAGTATAAAGTCTATGTTGTGTACCTCAGAGGCTGAAATGGCTACTACACTCTTTGCATGTGACCCTCCAGAACATGATCACATTGACATGGAAGTCAACTCAGCTGACTGCAAACATTCCAAAGAGTTAAAATAATCTGTTAACATACCTATTGGGATATTGTTTTTCCTCCGGCTTCAGTTGCCACAGCCTTTGCAACCATTGTTTTTCCTGTGCTAGACGGTCAAACAACAATATTCGCTTGCAAGGCTATACCCAAAGTAGAAATTATGTGCTACACTCAGGGCATTATCTACTTACCACTTCAGGCCTTACGATAATGGGAAGAAAAATAATACAAGTGCTATCACAAGTAACTACGTGTTGTTAAGTTGATGGAAGGTGCAACTGTGCAGTACATACATAGTAGGAGTACAATTTCTAAGAAAATTGCACTCATCCTATCAAAATATATATTTTCTAATACGAGACTACAACAAACCAAAACAATTTCAGAATACATAAACTCCTTACTAAACCATTACGTAGGTTTTTAAAAAACATTAATGTGACATGAAACAGTTCATTAAAATATACCACTAAAGGGTGTCATTAAAGGAAAATGTAGTCATTCATAATAATGTACACCATATTTAGCATATGTTATTTCTAATAGCTAAAAAATAAGTTTTCCAATTCTTTCGAACTATTGTCATGGCCTCCATGTCTAATGTTGATCCATCCGAGAACCACTACAAAATTAACAATGGAAGACATTATTAATAATTAAACAAATATCAACTAACGCGAAAATTGAAATTAGACTTTGTATATATACCCTATTTCAGTCATCCTTCAAACGACCACTAACGATGCACCACATCCAATGCATCACATAGTATCCACACTCGTACCCTTCACTTTGAACATGACTCTATATTTATCAGTGAAAATAACTATTATACCTTGTACCCTTTAAAAATTACATAGGGGTTCATCTAAACAACCATATCACCTTGGGTTCAATCCACCGAGGTGGACCTTGCTGAGACATGCCTTCCAAAGAACTACTTATTGTCTTCATTGCACTGGTAAACGAAATTATATACGATGTTACATATAACAAACATTTACGCTGCATATTCAACAACAATGACAACTCAGCTATCTTTAAGTACATTACACTTGTACCTATTTATTACGGCTTTTATGTTAACATCAGGCTTCTTTGGCAACGAACAAAACCAAACAACCATGTTTTCCCTAGGACAGAGAACAAATAATTGCCAATGTGACCTGAAGTTGACGATTATAATTAGCAAGTTTAGAAATCATAACATTTGTTAAATGCCACAAAAAAATTTAACTTACTGATGCAAGTATGCTCTTAAGTACAAGCATCGTTGTGATTCCTTCACCCATGTCTCAATATAAAGTTGACATTGTTGACGGTCCTCCTTACCAATGTGTATTGATTGAGGCTCAAGGAAGCCATACACTGAGCCATCACCTCTGCTTGTAGCACACTCATCCAAATACCTATTTGAAAGACAATACAATCATTATACGACAAATGTATTACATTTACAATTTGTTGCTTATGATAACATTTAGGGTTAAAGGTTGTAATTGAATGACTTAAATCATCCATAGCTATAGTATAGAAATGTTTAAACACTTGTGACCTGATATTATTTCAGCCATATCAGCATGTGTGATGTAAAATTTGGCATCTATATTTGGAATTCCGAATCGGCTAGCCTCCCACGGGAGTTCCACTGGATTCATATACACTTCATAAAGTATTTTCATGATTTCTCCAAGTGGATCCTTTGCAACACCTGCATTTGACCGATCAACATGTCCTTCTGGATTCCTTACATCTTGATTGGAATCCTATATAGTTTTATAAAATAAATATTAAATTTAATTGAGCAACCATTATTGGAATATGCCATTTAATTTAGGGGAACCACATGGAAAATCATTTTACTTACAGCAGAGAAAGGTTTGACAAGATTAGTTGGCCAGCCAATGAATGTGTTCATGGCCTCCCTGACATATTCAATCTCAGGTGTGGGAATTGGGACCCTTGCATCACCATCATAAACAGTAACCACATAAACCCTCACGACTTCATCTGCGTAAGGAACATTGTGTATCATGCCGCCAACTTGATACACCTTTCCTAAGGCCACCAATCGTTTACTGTCGCCACAAACAACATACAACCCCATGGTATTCTCCTCAACCGCAGATGGGTCCCCAGCAACAACATTTGCAACAGCTTCTGCACAACTTTCTTTGGTGCTAACACGTGCAAGCAACACATTAGGGTTAACCGGTTGTACAGGGGCTGACTGTTGAGTTTGCATTTGGGACAACTCAGTCTTGATTGCATCCAACTCCTTTTGCAGCATGTCCATTTTTTTTTGCTTGCATCTTCTACCTCTTTTGTCCACTCTTGCTTGAGATTACCTATGATTTGAACCAACTGATCTGGGGTTATCATAGCCGCAGAACTATTAGAGGCACTTGAACGCTGTCCAAAGTAACTACTAATGGTGACACCTTGTCCAGCAGCAAGGACACGACCAAGATGCTCTTCATAGCCAAGCGCAGTGTTCAATATGTCATTCCGGCCATGCGACACAAACGTACCTTGTGTGCTTTGTTCTTCTAATTCATCCTGTCATAAATAGCCAAAAATCAGTGAAAAGTTGAATGATATACCATCTACTTATTAAAATTGCCACGAAGGCTTTAATTGCACTTACAATTTTGTCAGAGATTTGTTGAGCTGCTGCAGATGTCATTTTGCCATATTTGTTTGTTCTAGCCATCTTCCACTTAACATGTCTTACAATTGGGGATGGAGGGTCTACGACCATCGGTGTATTTTCTGTACACTCAGCTTGCCTTTGTCTTGTCTTCATTTTCTCTTCCATCAATTTTTTTTCCATAAGTTCATACCCTCCACGAGACAATAAATGGGGGGAGTCATTGAATTTTTGGATCTCCTGTGCTTTTTTCCGAATTCCCTGTCCGAAGTAACGAAAACAATGCATTGTGTTATAATGTTAACAAAATTTAAGTAACAAAACTTGTGAAATATCAATTCAATTCAAACCTGCCAAGTTGGGGTCTGTCGACTCTTTGCAAATTGCTCCCATGTTTGTTGCTCCATACCATACTTAGAAGTTGCATCAGGGTTATCTTCACCATGTTTCTTAGCATATATATATCTACTGGTCATGGAGGACTTAAATTGCCTCCATCTAGTCGCAACAGTAGACATAACCTTCTTCTTAGCAGTAGTTTCTTTCGGGATGTCAAATTTTCCCTGAAATAACAAATAGTTTGTCATACACTAATGATAAAAATGACAATTTGGCCTAAAGGAGACACAAATGAAATCAAAGTTTTAATTTAAGTGCACTTACCAAAATGTCATTCCATACAATATTTTTAAGTGATTATGGGACAACTTTCCAAGATGAATGCGCAATAGGGATTTTCTCTCGTGCCACTACCCCCAAGTAACTGTGAAATTTATCTTTTTCCGGACCAGAACCTCGACCAATAATGGGGTTGACGTTGACAATTGGTCGTGGTTGATCCAAGGTTCTTGCAGTCAATTTCCTTAACCTGGTTGCTTGTCGAGTCTTTGGTTTTGAGATTGCGCTTGGTGAATCAGCAGGTGGAGGGGATGTAGGAGGTGGAGGGGATGTCGGGGGTGTTGCCATGGGTCCTGCAATAATATTAAGAAACCAAATGTTAGATTAGAACAACATGTAAGTATGAAAGTGTAATGAAAGAGAAGAAACATTAAATAAAAAATGACTATTGACAATTTTAACATTATTGTCTTATTTACCGCATTTAAGTTGCCATATTTTCCCATAAACCTTCATCATGATCGATACGATTTGCATACACATCATCGTCGCCGTTTTCAGCATTTATCAAAGGCATTTGTTGTGCAAACGTAGGGATTTCGTTAACATCAAGGGTTGCCTGGTCAGTATCGGTAGGGATACCACTTGTTTTCCCTTGAAGTACAACTGACCATGTTAAGTCACTAGGATCTTCAACATAAAACACTTGTCTTACTTGTGCTGCCATGATGAAAGGCTCGTCCTTGTAACCAATCCTTTGAAGGTCAACCAAAGTAAAACCCAATTTGTTTTGACGGACTCCGACATTTCCATTAACCCATTGGCACTTGAAAACAGGCACTCTAAATTCACCATAGTCTAGCTCCCAGATATCGGTTATGACTCCATAATAAGCCATGGAAGCTCGAATAGGATTGTTATCCGATGCACGACTAAAGTGGTCTGAATGAGCATTAATCATGACCCCACTATTTTGCACGGTACTTTTATCATCTTGTGACTTTGTGTAGAAGGAATAATTGTTTATGTCATAACCCTTCCAAGTGAGGACATTAAGATTCGGCCCAACAGCTAGTAATGATAATGTCTTAGAAGCACTGTCGCTAGCAAATATTGTATTTCTAAACCAATTAATGAAACTCCTATTGTGTTCCTGCAACACCCTCATCATATTCATGTTTGGGTGAGAAGTTGCCACATATTCTTTGTGAGCATCTATGTATGGTATTACCTCAGCTGTGTTGTTTAGTACATACAAATGCACTTGTGATAGTTTCTGGCGATCCATGATTACAACATTGAATCCTCGCGTGCCCCTACCTTGTCGTGTAGCTTCATGACGACTTTCAGGAATACCAACAGGTGATGCATCTTCGATGTAAGCAGAGCAAAACTCAATAGCTTCTTCTGCCACGTACCTTTCAACAATGCTTGCTTCTGGCCTATATTGATTCTTCGTGTAACTTTTCAACACCTTCATATACCGCTCAACCGGATACATCCACTGCAAATATACAGGCCTGCACAAACGTATTTCTCGAACAAGATGAACAAGTAAGTGAATCATTATGTCAAAAAAAGTTGGGGGAAAGTACATCTCCAATTGACAAATGATAATAGTAGCCTCATTTTCCAAATCATCCAACTGTTTAGGGTCAATCACTTTGCTACAAATTGCATTGAAGAAAAAACACAATCGAGTTTTTGCAATCCTAACTTTGTCAAGCAATATTCCACGAATGGCAACAGGCAATAATTGTTGCATCAAAACATGACAATCATGGGACTTCAACCCCACCATTTTCATTTCATCCACTGATACAAGGCTCTTGATATTTGAAGAGTATCCTTGTGGGACTTTGACATTTTTCAGACAATGACAAAAACTTTTTTTCTCATATGTTGACATTGTATGACATGTGGGCGGCAAATACGTTCGAAGACCTTTTGACACAGGATGCAACTGGTGTCGTACTCCCATTTCCACTAAATCTTGACGACATTTCAAACCATCTTTTGTCTTCCCTTTAATGTTAAGCAGTATGCCAACCAAACTATCACAGACATTTTTTTCAACATGCATCACATCTAAACAATGTCTCACATCTAAGTTGCACCAATATGGAAGATCAAAGAAGATGGACCTTTTCTTCCAAATGTTTTTGGGAGTGCCATCTTTCTTTTGTGTCTTCCCATATATATTGCAAATGTTCTTCACACGATCAAAAACTTCAACACCTGACAAAGGAATTGGTGCACTGTCAATCTCAGATGTCCCATCAAACGCTTTCTTCAGTCGCCTGTATGGGTGAAAAGGTTGTAAAAATCTACGGTGTCTTGTATATACAGTTTTTTTGCCATGCTTTAATTGGATGTAAGTTGTGTCTTTCTCACAAATGGGGCAAGCAAGGTGGCCTTTCACACTATATCCACTCAAATTCCCATATGCTGGAAAGTCATTAATGGTGCAGAAAATCATAGCTCGCAACATGAAGGACTCATGAGCATTCCCATCATACATATCAACCCCTTCTACCCATAATTTTGTCAGGTCTTCAATCAAGGGAGCAAGATACACATCAATGTCATTTCCTGGTTGTCTTGGACCGGCTATCATCATAGACATCATTATGTACTTCCTCTTGATGCACAACCAAGGAGGCAAGTTGTAAATGATAAGCAAAACAGGCCACGAACTATGATTGCAACTTAAGCTTCGAAATGGATTCATTCCATCCGATGCGAGACCAACCCTTAGGTTTCTGGGATCTTCGACAAACACTGGATACAAATGATCAACTTTCTTCCACTGAGGAGAATCAGCAGGATGACAGAGCAATCCATCTTTGGTCCTACCATCAGCATGCCATGTTAGGTTCTTCGCATCTTCTGCATTAGCAAACAATCGCTTAAACCTTGGTATTACTGGAAGATACCAACACACTTTTGCTGGCCAAACAATGTATGTGGATCCAGCTTCACTGGAAGCGCCAGAACCCACTTTGTAGCGTGACACCCCACATGTAGGGCAGTTGTGCAATTCAGCAAACTCATGTCTATACAAAATGCAATCATTACGGAAAGCATGTATTTTTTGGTATTCCATTCCAACAGGACATAATATCTTCTTTGCCTTGTAATGAGTCTTTGGTAACGTGTTATCTCCTGGAAGCATATTCTTCAATAACAACAGTAATTCATTGAAGCTTTTGTCACTCCACCCAAATCTTGCTTTCAAATTGACCAAAGCTAACACCCCTGATAACCGTGTGTACTTAGTGCATCCAATAAACAATGGAATCTTTGAATCATTATCTAAGGTGTCATAATACGGTGCATTTGCTTGCCTAAAACCCTCTTGTCCAAGATCACGTAGCATGTCTTCTATTTGATCACCGACTTGTTGATCAGTTGGAGCAGTTGGAGGGGTTGATGACATTTCTGGTAACTCTCCATGCCATATCCATTTTGTATAAGTAGGACAGATACCATCACAGATAAGGTGTGTTCTAATGTCATCCAAACATTGTCGTCGCCCATTCAAACATTTAACACAAGGACAAAAGTATAGTCCACCATTGTCGGATGCATTATCTTTAGCAAATTTTAAGAAACCTTCAACCCCATTTTCGTACTCTTCAGTTATGCGTGCTGTTTTCATCCAACGCCGATCCATCTTTGTTGTACTGTCAGGCGACATACATTATTCGATATGCATGTGAACCTCTCTTTTATTAAACCAAAGGTGTGACCCTACCCCATTCAGGAAAACATTTTTTTACTTCACTTTCACTTAAAAGTTAACTGTGTTGTGTTATTTTTAACTAAATTTTGGCAACATTTCGCTTTGGTCTCCAAGTACACGACATGAAAGTGGTGACAACGATTCACCCCGATCATGTATGCACCCGGAGAACAAAGCAAGATGCAGTGTCCGAAATCTAGTTAAAAATAACACAACGTAGTTAAATTTTAAGTGAAAATGAAGTAAAAAAAGTTTGTCTTCCCAAACTGTCCAAACGGACAATTCAAGATTCAATACAACAATTAATCCAAACTATCCGTATTAATCGTTGTATTGAACCTCAAACGGGGAACTATGGCTCGCTCAATGAAGTAGAATGTAGTACTACACAATAGTTTCATGTGAACCAACAATATAATAAATAACGACATAAATGTGAGAATGGCATACAAATAAAGTATTCATTGTTAAATGAAGGAAATTAACAACAATCAAAATTGAAAAACATAACAGATACTATTGTTGTATTAAAACACTACCAAAAAAGGAGTGTGAGTGACAAATATCACCTAATATCGCACTTGGGAAATTTGTATGTACTCATATAAGTTTGTGCTATATTCATATTTATTGATATAATATCATGCAATTCCACTCTTTCGAATTATTCTAAATGTGAACTGATTGAACCTGAGTTTCCATATAACAAAACAAACCCCCATACAACTTCGTAACCTCTAAAAGCCATTAAATAAATAAATACAAGTGGACTATGTAATGGAAGTCAAGTGCAAAACTCAAGAATGACTCCATAATTTTGTTAGGCTGAAGAGGTCTTTAGTGATATGAACGTGGTTGGAATTTAACCTAATGTTCATAGTTACTTAAGTTACATTAGTTCACAAAATGAACCCGTGCGTATTCCCTGCTATCATATTCTATGAGCCAATGACCTAAGTAACAAAACACGAAATAGAGAAAAAGAGAACTCACAACACATTGGCAAGTTGGATGTCAGGTTCAAGTGCCTTGAGGGAGTCTAGGAAAGAGGGTGCTGAATAAAGCATTTAGTAACACAACATTGTTGAAACTTGCAAGCAGAGGTGAAAAGTGAGAAAGGAAAGTGGCAAAACACAGAAAATGGCATAGAAGTTTGTTGGGAGTCGAGTGAGTTGACCAAGATTATATTAAGAAGAGGCAGAGAAAAGGTCCTTTGAGCATTGGAAACGTCAGTGTGGCACTTTGTTGACCTGCACTCACTGTCGTTGCGGACAGAACACGTTTATCATTGACTAATAGTGCACATATGCAGAGGGATTCAACATTTGAACATTGACGTTTCATTTGAAAATTGGCCTTCTGTTTGTTTAACTAGAAATTTTTTAATACACCTTTAAACCATTAAATTGGTCGTAACATGATTTAGCCTTCAATATACACTTTTAATCTTTAATGATTTTTATTATACTTATTTTTTGTTTTTTAAAATTTTATTTAGCTCATTTAAATTTAAAGTGAGTCATTTTTTTTCATCAATTTATAATTAACATCATTAATAATTTTATGTATCAATGAACCTTTTTAGATGATTTTTAACCATCACAAAACAATTTTTTTTTTCTGAAATACTTATTTTTAACTCTCTTTGAGTTTGATGTTTACAATGTGTTGTGATGACTGGTTAGACTTGACAAAGTTTTCACCCTCTTAAAGCATTACAGAACTGATTAGAGTTGACGAAAATGGTCTTGTCTTCTCTTCTTCAAACACCTACTTGATGAACTTCTGGTAAGTCTGTTAATTATTACAAGCTGCAAGTCTCTTAATGTGAACTACATTGTTTTGTCTGTTAAAAAGTCGAGCACAGAGCATACTATTTTGGTGCCCTGAATCGGACTTCGACTCTTTGAGACATGTCACTCTAAATTGAAGGACAAAGAATCCAAAACTGAATCCATTATTGAGAATTTGCAGGTACAACTCTGAAAAAGCGAGTTTGAACATGAAGCCTACTTGGCAGAAAAATCTAAAGCTACAGGAGCATAAGAGGAAATGATCTTCACATTGAAACAGTTGTTTTCTTTACTAAAAATGCAAGGAAGGAAATAGAACATATGAAGAATGACACTGCAGAATTGAAGATGGAAGCTGAAGTCACTAAAGTTGTGTTACAAGATGTCGAAACAACGCTTAGAGTAGCGGTGGAAGAAGTGGAAGCAGCTAATGCAGCAGAGGCAAGTGTTGTCGATAAGATTAAGGTCTTATGTATGAGAACTAGTCCTTCTCATTCATCACCTTCTGAACCTGGTGCAAGAATTACAATTTCAAGGGAGGAGTTTGAATCCTTAGTTTATAAGGTTAAGGAGTCTGATAAATTAGAAGATATCAAAGTGGCTGCTGCCACAACCACTTTGAAGTTTCAAAGACTACCCAAAACAAAGTTGTAATGTACATGGTCTCTTTCTATTAAGGCTCCATGTTGAGGGGAAGTGTTCTTATGCACTACGTTAACCTTGTTTCTATTATGAGGATCACTATACATTGAAGGGTGTCCGATTACAGTTTTGTAACATGTCTCTTTCTTCCTCTCTACTCACTCTCTCTTATATCTATGCGAAGCTTATCCATGAACTACACTAGTGCTAGTAAAAAACCACTGTGGCTAGTAAAATATACAATTTAAAAATAAAAATTGCTTAAAAAGTGGAGTTTTTGTCGACAAAGAGTCACCACAGGCAAAGCAATTGCACAGATTCAATAAATATGTACATTACCTTCTATTGGAGGTATATTCACCCTTTCCTTTAGCAATAAAAACTCCAACACAATGTCCCAAATATACTTTATTATTCAATTCAACAACCTGTCATTATAGCAGAAAATTGATTTTCAGGTTAAGGTGATTACAACTGAGTATAACTAAGACGTATCTAGAACTTATTAGTATGCAGTTGATTCTGATTTTGAACAACATATACATCTGGTTCGTTTTTTTTTTTGGATAAACAAAGTATTTTTAAAGAAAAAAAGACATGTCAAAACCTAGAGGATAATAAATAAATCACAATCTCTTTGTTAATCTACCAAAGATACCCCTTCTAAAAAGACATAAACATCACCCTTCTTACGTCTACAAAAATCTATGATAAATCATCAGCCGATCACTACTTTTCTAATTGTATGTATTCTAGCATTTTAATGCATGACAGGATCTGCCAGGATGTACCAGTACTTATCTTGGTCAGCATGCTTTCGTACTTATGTTTTCTAGAGCAACTACAGGTATGCTTTTCTTTGTATATGTGCTGAAGTTTATGGTAACTGGCTAATTGCTGTTTGCATCAAGTTATGATTCTGGGCTTATTGCATCTAATTATCACAGTGCCATCTACAAGAGAAACTTGCCTCTGAAAGATTATGTTGACCAACTTGTAGTTGTTAGTGGGTGATTCTGAAAATATAAACTCATACACTGGTAGTATAGCAATTTTGTCAGTTTATAGATGAAGGAAAATTTTCTAGGTTTAGGGCATAATAATAGGGAAAACCTAGTTAGGGCTTGTTTGTTTAAACTTATTTTTTATTTTTTATAATAAAATAAACAATTTTTTTTATGTTTGTCTAAATAGTTTTTTGTTAAAAAAAATAGTTTTATACCTTTTTTAAGAAGCAAATCCTATCTGCATCTTAAAAAGGTAAAAAATCACTTGTTTTAAGTTTAATTAATGCTGAAGGAGTGGGAAAAGTGGTCTACAATTTAGGCATGTTGTAGGTCCAAATTTAAACAAATGGCTTTCTTTGCATTTTATTATTTTGTTCAATTTGTTCGTTAATTATTTCATGGAATACATTTTTGTACCTATGTTCTGGGGAATAAAGGGAGGGATTTGAACGCACAACCTCTCCTTGCCCCCTTCTCCCTTTAACCACCAAGCTAACTTTATAAGTTATAAGTACTGTTTTGTGTCAAATATAAGTGTGTCTGACACAATGGTTTCTAGTTTACCAGGTTTCAGATTTGGGATCTCATGCTCTTGCCATTTCATTACCATTCTCCTGTGTTTTAGGTCTCCTTTCATCTATGATTGCATCAACCATGGGTAAAGCTATTTTCTTCTCTCTTTCTTAACATTTACACTTTTGATTTCAATGTATTATAAAATTAAATTATATCAATGTAGCTATTAAATATAATCATAATACACACATTAAAATACTAATATATATATATATATATATATATGTTCTACAATTTAAATTTTCTGAACTTATTAGTGCACACATGCAGCTACATACATCCACTCATTAAAATATAGGATCTGCATCAAAACTCATCTAGAAGCAGCCAAAAAGTTTAATTAATTAATATTGATATATATCACCCCTTTTCACAGACAACCACAACCTAGAAGAACACTGGAGATGTAGGCGGAGATGGGATCGGACCAAGAGGGGGGGCATGGCAGCGGCGGATCATACTATTTTTTATAATAAAAATACTAGACAGTCTCCTTGTTAAAATTCAAAATCATGTCATATCATAACTCCTAAGGCACTAGAGACAATTATTCAATAGAAAGAACTAGACTATCAATAAATTTTAAAGCAAAAACCATAACAAAGAAAACTATCAGTTCCTACATTTAGTCCCTAGTGCAACTATTTTGGTCATGCTTTGGATTTGAGTAAACCCAGGCTTTTTAAAATGCTTTGTCATAGCCTGTGTTGGAACAAGGACATTATAATAATGAAACCATACACATGAATCAATTAACACAAATTATTTAATTTAACTAAAGATTAATTTCATGTTTAAATTATCAGCATACAGTTATTAGAAAAATTGTCACCTATAATAATTTTATATATTTGAAGATTATTTTAATGAAAAATACAAGTAGTGGAGGGTTGGGGGCGAAGAAGAAGGGTGAAAACCCATTAGTATAAAACATATATATTAAATTAACAATCCGTAATTCATTATATGTTCTAATTTAAGGTTGTTAGTATTTTTTATGCATATTTAAATTGAAAAAAAATATTTTATTCAAAAATAGTATCAAATTTAAATAATTTTTTTTTCTAAAATAGAAAACAAAATAGAAACTTAATACATATTTTTTTCGGTGAATAATATACATATATTTATAATTAGGCTAAGAAATTCATTTATATAAAATAATTATTTTTTCTATAAATATCACATCTCTGCAGCATTTTGTAGTGGATGAAAAAGTTTGAAACAAGCCATTCTTTTATTTATTCATAAAGCCAGAAAAATCCAATGTTGAACAAAATAATTAATCAGACTTTAAAGAATTTTGTTAGGCAACTTTAAAGAATTGGTAAAGCTTAATACATGTATTCTATCTATTAAATAAATATTTTTATAAATATATCTATAATTATAGACACAATTCACCTTAAACCTATACCTACCTATAACTTAAAATAAATCTATCATATTCAATTGTTTTTTGATGATGGGGTTTCTTGTTGTCAAATAACATTTGTAGAGAGGAAGAGGATTGTCAAGATGCCAAACTAAAACCCAATGATAGAAGTTTCAGGACCTACTTAAGCAATGGAGACGTAGGCGCAAACTCTAAAATTGATTCTTCTAAAGTAAGGTTTCACTCATTGGGGCTAGGAGCCATGGAATCACTTTGGCTTGTTTATGTATCCTGGTCTACAAAATAAAAAATAACTTTTCTTTTCTGTCTGAACATTCTTTCTTTGAAGATTGATGGGGAGGGAGGGATTGGTATCTCTATATTTTACAATCATGTTTCATAATTGAAAATTTCCTCAATATATAAACTCAACAGTCTTGTCCTTTGTAAGTGCAAAGGTTATCTGCTTTCTTTCCTTCTGTGGAAATTATTAAACTTCCTCTTTCTATGTTTCACAGGATGTGTGTGCCAAAGCAAACACCAATGGAGCTGCACTGAGTGTTGATTGTAGAACATCTAGTGGTTCAGACATTACATTGTCAAGTTCTGATGCCAATTCCGGACTTGATATTGCTTTCTACATTTAGAACAGTGGAAAGAAATGAGCTGGTGAGTGAAATTGGTTTATTGAAGAAGGAGGCAGAAAGGTCACTTGATGAGCTAACTAGGATGAAGAATCTCAAGTATGAAAAAGAGATGGCGGGTACAGTGTTGTAGTCAGAATTAGAAGCACTTTGATGATTTCATCTAAATTCATAAATTATTTTCTCTATTGTTTGTCGAAACAAAGGAAAATAGAAATTCTTAAAATAACTTATTATGCCATCATTTTCTACCAAGTTCTTCTATGTCATTTCTATGATACTAAAAAAATTGATAACTATCTCACTAAACCACTTGTTTTCAAAGTGTTGAGAGTCAACTTACTATCATACAAGTCAATAAGATTTACTCTTCAGTATATGAGCTCGGCCCACATGTTCTTATTGTTAAGAAAAAGTGTTTGTTATCTGTTGTAAAGTTTATATATATATCACCTATTTACAACCAAGCCACTACACCCTTTTCTAACAAAGCTGAATCCCACTCCCTACTTAACCTCCTATTTAAGCTATACCCGTCTTTCCATACTCTCTAACTAGTAACTATCTGCTAATATTTAGGAATCTCTAGGCTACATATCAAGCAACAACGTAATAAATGAGGACATAAGTTTCAGAATCACATACATACCTCGAAATAGGCTACTAACTAAACCTTTGCTTGCGGTGACACTGCAGATGAATGGATGAGTGTAACTTCAGTCCAGCAACTACCTGTCTACTTCTATCCTCAACAGACTACGCAACGTTTGACAGTACAACCTAAAAACATAAAAATAATTTACAACCACACTAGGAGTACAGTTTTGTAACAAATAAAAATGAAACACAAAGCCACATTATGAGATGAGTTAACAATACAAAGCTAGAATTTTAAGTTCCGATCCAAATTTCCTCAAGCCTTAATTTAGCAACACAAGCAACGTTGGCAGTGCCTATCAACTCAAATTCAGTAGGTGTGGTGTGAAATTAATAACAGGTCCTCTCATCATTCTGACCCCCAAACCACCCCTAATTCCCAAACATTGTCACCTTTTTCATCAACTTTGGATTTTTAAATCCATCTGAAATCTGAATAACTAAATTTCATTTACAAGGGCTATACTTGTTTGTTCTGTTAGGTACGGGAAAAAAATTAAATGGTTGGTGTAATAAATTTTTTCAGGTAAAAAAATTACTATTTGTATTGGAGTTATGAGTTTTGAACTTAATTCATGGGTTTTGTTGTATTAATTTCATGATTGGCCTGCTCTTAATTTTTTTACTGCCAAAGACAGGTTCAATGGTTGTCAACAAAAACAAGAATTTGTTTTGGGGGTCTAGGTCTTAGGATTTTAGAAGAGACACTTAGTAGTGTTGGCTTACTTGAATCAGTCGTGGGCTTGAAGTAAAAAAAGTGTGGTTGGTTAATTTTGTGTCTTTTTTCTACACTCTGCTCACATATACAGGCCTTTTGTGTTTTCTCTATATTCCTAACTGAAAAACATACAGCAAAATTGCTAGACTTTTTGTTTTCTTTAGATTAGACTCTGTGGGTTGACTAGTTAGTTGATGGGGTTCTTCATATTAGACTTTTTGTTATCTCAACTGTCATAATTTTATACCTTAGTTTGTGCTGATAAACTTTCCTATGATCCCTTTTTGTTGTATATGTCAACTATTCATGTGATTAATGTTGATCCAACAATTTCCGGAATATCAACCAGTTGAATGACTATGGTTCAAAACTAGTCTTCACAGTTGTAAAATGTTGAAAGCCATGGTTGTTGACATGATTTGTATTAGAGGTTACTGGTTAGTTAAATAAGTTAGCAGTTAATACTCGTTTGTACAGAACTCACTTTTTGATCAATTCTTTTTTAGATTCTCTGAATCTTCAATCTTCAATATGGTATCAGTTTCAATAATTTGCAAGTTGTTTCTGTACAGGAAAGTAAAGGGAAGGTTAATTTTGAGTGTTGAATGTGAGATGGCACTTTGATCACACCACATGCTTAAGATGGGGTTGTGCTTGTTGCAGGTTCTGATTAATATACATGTGCTGTAGTATACATTAGGTTCTTATCATGACACCAACCAGCGGCGAAGGAGCTGAGAAGATGGATGCAGAAGATGAAGATTTGTGGGATGGGAATGAAGAAAGTGGAGGGTACTGGTCAAGGATATATGACCGAAACAAGGCTCATACAAAGCCACTTCTTATGAAGGGGACTAACACCACCTCCCAGATTGCTATTGTTTGTGCTAACCTCTGCCCTATTGAAAGCCTTGACTATGAGTAAGCAACTTGCTTTCTTTTTAATTTTGAGCTTAAACACACTATTATGTTTTAAGGAACATGGCTGGCATACTCTTTTTTTATTAGGTTAAATATGTTTATGGTTCTTATAAAATTTTAAATTTTTAGTTTTAGTCTCTATAAAATATTTTTAAACTGCATATAGAGGAACTTTTATCACTTCTGTCACTTTATTTTTTGGGTTTTCCTGTCTGCCACCTGCTTTTTGTTTCTTTATTTCAATCATACATAGTTCAACATAAATATCATCTCCTTCCAGCTACTTTCTCACATGATGATTCCTTTTAGTAACTATATGTTTAATTGCAATTTTGCATTGGTGTCTTTGCATCATGTGCTTCCACTGTTTGATCACTCTTAAATTTTGTTAATAATTAAACTAGTATATTAGGTGGTATAATATATAGAATAAATGTTTTTTATATAATTAAAATTTATAATAATTTTTTTAATATAGAAATTATATTATAATTAAAAAAGTTAAAAATAAATATCATTCACCATGTAGATTATATGTTAAATTTAAAAGAAATAATTTATTTAGTGATAAAATATTATTTTTAACTATTTGATAATTTCTTTTAAAAATTATTAAAATTTAATTTATAAATAAAGATGAAAAAGAATAAATTGAAAGAAATAAGCGGTTAAGAAAATCAAACATATAAACAAAGATAAATTTAAAGGAGAGTGATTTGAGACAATTGAGAAAGGATTTTTTTAACTAGTTGTTAAATCAAATTAAATTTCAAATTCAAATTAAAAAGCATATTTGAAAAAAAAAACTAAATTAAATTCTTAACATATAAAATTAGGATAAAACATGTCTTATTGAGAGTAATAGCAACTCATAAAAATAAAAATAAAAATAATTAAAAAAAACTCCTAAAAACTCTCTTGTTGGAAAATAATTAAGAATAAATTTAAAGGAGAGTGATTTGAGACAATTGAGAAAGGATTTTTTTAACTAGTTGTTAAATCAAATTAAATTTCAAATTAAAATTAAAAAGCATATTTGAAAAGAAAAACTAAATTAAATGCTTAATATATAAAATTAGGATAAGAAATGTCTTATTGAGAGTAATAACAACTCATAAAAATAAAATAAAAATAATTAAAAAACTCCTAAAAACTCTCTTGTTGGAAAATAAGTCCTAAAAACACTTTCATTCAATGCAGATATTTTAATGTAGAGAGAGGATGCTCTTAAACAAATATGGCAGATTGGTAGTTTTGTAATTTATTTTCATCAAACAGTCAAATTTTAGTGTGTGTGGGATAAATCACTAAAATTTGTGCTCAGTGTCGTTTGTTAACTTAAACCTTGTTTGCAGTTTTGCTTCCTCATGATGTCAGAGTCCAGTTGTTTCAAATTGGAGTTTATGCTACCTAGAATGTCTTTGTTTATAAACCATATATATTGCCAAACAAAACCTTCTATCTTGTAGCTTAGCAAATTAGTTCTACAAATGTCTTGAGTTTGAGTCCTAGTATGCAATTGCGTTAAACACTCAGGGAGAGATCTTTGTCGCCTATAATATTCCTACTAATCTGAGCACCACTGTCTCCGGTGTAGGCCTAGTATGCAACTACGTATAAGACGATTAGTCCAGTTATCCTCAGAATAAAGGAACATTGAGGCTCATATGATTAGTGCTGTGTTAACTGATTTAAATAGTAAAGGAACATTGTCCATTACTGACAACAGCGGAATATTTGAAATCTGTGAATGGAATCCAGTGAACTAGAGACCATTTAAATTTATCCTTGTTTCTAATACATTAAATTGCAAAACACAAGGAAGTCAGCATCACAATATAATTATACAGCTGTAAAATAGAACATACCTTCCAAGTGAAAGCAAATTACCAAGAGTGAATGCTATCGCAAACTTGATTGGTTTGAAGAAAACAAGCATAGACTGTAACATAGGAGAGGAAATGTCATTTATTAGTGCCTATTCTTGTCTGCCAATATTCTATACTAATTGGAATCAGTCATCATCAACATTTGGAGTCTTATTTTTGTGATAAGTGGAGCTAAAGCCCCAAAAGAAACAAACTAAAAATCATGAGGAAAAGCAGTTGAAGAAGCATATGCCAACTCGACATGAAAAATAAAATAAGGAACAAAATAAAAAATTCTCTAACCACTTTCCAAAGACTGAACAAAGTTTGCAAGAAGATCTACAACCTAATTGGCTTCTCGCAGTGTATGAAACCTCTCTAAATTTCCTTCAATCCAGCAAAATCTCAAAATCCGATTCACCAAACCAAAGCAAGAATGAGAACCAGGACATGACTTGGTAAAGAAATTAATCACAACCTGAGAATCAGATTCAGCTGTAAAACTTCTAAAGCCATGCTTCCACGCAATATCAATATTCGGAGTCTAGAGACTATAGTTGAAAAAAAGTTGTATAATTTTTAAAACATAAATTTGTAAAACATCAATAGTTTTGAAAAAAAAACGCTATATAATTTAGGAATAGAGGGAATAACATTTCTACTAAACTCAACTCGGTCAAAACATTAAGTTTTAAAACCAAGTTAACTCTTCCTAATAATTAAGTGGTTAAGAGTTTAAGTATGGTATGAGATAGTATATATTCAAACTTCAATGCCACAAATGTACCCGAAAAAAAAAAAACTCAACCCAGTAATTCAATTTTCTTTCAATTCCAACCCGGTAGAGGGATTGGGTGGTATATTTAAGATTGTAAGGATCAAATCCTGCCCATTGTTCCCCTAGTTCATACTATTTGAGTAGTGCAACAATGGCACATGAAATACAGCCACTTGGCAATCTTTTATTTATTTATATATTAGTCTTGGGTGGTAACAGTCATTTGGAAGGTAGCATGCCATGAAACCAAACAAATAAATATTGAAAACTTGGGTAAGCATCATTTGGAAGCCTGAATCTGCATTTCGGATTTAGAAAATATTATCTTATATACGTTCCTATTCTATTTGCATGATATGGTGATGTGTCAAGGAAAGGGAAAATGCCCCTCAATTAACAAGCAACAATTTTCACAAAAAGTAATAATATTTCCTTTTCTTTTTCCTTGATTCAGAAAAATGATGTAGCATATCATATTGGAAAAAACCTTGATAACTTGTAAGGGCATGTTTATATATATTGAAAATGTAATTGTGGTAGTGTGAATTCCAATGTCCTTTGAAAATGTATATTGGAGGGAACTAGTTACTTGAATGATTGCTAACATATCCCATTAAAGCATTGTCCTTGTTTCTGTGGTTTCAATTCCACTTCATGTGATGCAGCGGCAGACGTGTTACGTGTATGTTGTGTTTGTATGTTAGGGACGGCCAACAAATTAGATTCTCAAATGCGGATCAGGAATTAGAAGAGTATTCTGTTTTCTCTTTTTGTTGGATAGGTAGACATAGTGTGTCTTAATTGAGATTAGTGTTCCACTATCATGTTAACCAGACTGTTTAAGCGGTGCATTCCTTTTTTTTTATGTCTATTTCTCCTATTTTGAATTTGAGCTATTCTACATCCTATTACCAATCTAACAGTTGGAGTTCTAACGTATTTATGATTTGTTATGTTATGTATGTAAACATAACATTAAAAATCAATGTTGACAGTGATTACTTATTTTAGCTTCTAAAGGGAATTGTTTACTTTAGATGAGTCAAATCCCAATATTCCATGGGTAACCGTAAATAGGAGGACGTAAACTAGAATGCATTTTTATGTTATACTTTATTGTGGATTGAAGCAGCAGCTCCAAGATGCAGAACAATCAAGGCCATGGCTTCCCCAACTGTTGGAGCACCAAAGAGAGAAAAGGATCCAAAAAAGCGGGTAGTAATAACAGGAATGGGTCTTGTGTCAGTCTTTGGTAGTGACGTTGATGCCTTTTACAACAAGCTTCTTGAGGGAGAAAGTGGGATAAGCCTAATAGATAGGTTTGATGCCTCAAACTTCTCGGTCCGTTTTGGAGGTCAGATACGTGATTTCTGTTCAGAAGGCTACATTGATGGCAAGAATGACCGGCGCCTTGACAATTGCTGGCGGTATTGCATTGTTGCAGGCAAGAGGGCCCTTGATGATGCCAACCTTGGAAAGCAAGTCCTTGACACTGTAAGTCACAGAATTTTTTGTAGCTGCATTATGTAGTTGCCTAACTAATCTAGAAAATTCTATTCTTAGGTTCACTAACCATATCAGTAGCGATTGATTTGTTGTAAGGACAAAATTTAGATACAGTTTCATAGGTGTTTTTTTTTTTCAATTAGAGTTGGAGTTTTACCTTAGTAATCAATGTAATAAAGGTTTGTATTAAAAGATTATCAAGGTGAAACTCCAATTTTAATTGGAGAAAAGTACAAACAACACCTAAAGAAAGAACTATATATAAGTTTTGTCCATGTTGTAATCCTTAGGACTATGATTTAATGAGGAGGATTGGTACGAAATTATACGTTCATTATGTCTCTAGCAGATGGACAAAACAAGAATAGGAGTTCTGGTGGGATCAGGAATGGGAGGTATAACGACTTTCTCGAATGGTGTGGAAGCTCTTGTACAAAAGGGATATAAGAAAATTACTCCATTTTTCATTCCCTACTCCATCACCAACATGGGTTCTGCCTTGTTGGCTATAGACACAGGCCTAATGGGTCCCAATTATTCAATTTCCACTGCTTGTGCAATGGCAAATTACTGCTTTTGTGCGGCTGCTAATCACATTAGAAAAGGTGAAGCAGATATCATGGTGGTTGGTGGAACTGAGGCAGCAATCATGCCTAGTGGTCTTGGAGGCTTCATTGCTTGCAGGGCTTTGTCTCACAGAAACGAAGACCCCAAGAAGGCTTCAAGACCATGGGACAAAGATCATGATGGTTTTGTGATGGGTGAAGGCTCTGGTGTGCTGGTAGAAACTTGAACCCAAAATTTTCTTTTACGCTATATATACATCTTTTACTAGTAATTCTAAAGCAATATGGCCTAACAAGTTTTTGTTTTAACTTACTTTTGTTCACCTAATGACAACTTGATTCTCTATAACTGAAAAAAAATTGGAGAGTGCAACAAAAAGGGGAGCCAAAATAATAGCAGAATATTTGGGGGTGCCATAACGTGTGATGCTCATCACATGACTGATCCAAGAGTTGATGGTCTTGGAGTTTCATCTTGCATAAGCAAGAGTTTAGAAGATGCTGGAGTTTCTCCTGAAGAAGTAAGAAATAGAGAGTACTACCAACTACCAAGGCACAAGTATCCAAACTGAAATGATCGATACATAATTACACATAATTAGAATGTTGCTTTGAAAAAGTTTAGATTCTATATTCAATTGTTTATGTAAAATTGATGATTTCTTATTGGTTTAATTTCTAAATTGTACAGGTGAACTATGTGAATGCTCATGCCACGTCAACACTGGCTGGTGACTTGGCTGAGGTTAATGCAATTAAAAAGGTTTTTAAGGACACATCAGAATTGAAAATGAATGCAACTAAGGTAAGAAACATTTTTTTTTAGTTTTAAATGCTTCATAATCTTATCGACATTCTTTCATTAACCTTGAAGTTTATCATTATATTTTCTTATCGTTTCAGTCAATGATTGGTCATGGTCTTGGGGCTGCTGGTGGTTTGGAAGCCATAGCAACTATCAAAGCCATAACAACTGGCTGGTTGCATCCAAGCATTAACCTAGATGTAACCTCCTGAACCAGAAATTCATCCTATCCTATTAATCATATGTTACATTATGCAATATTGTTCTTCAACGCTGTCCTCTCACTTTGTGCAAATAAAGATCGAATTGAGTATGTTGACCCCAAAATCTATATGCTCCCCCATCCCAGCCCTTGCTAATAATCTACCTTAAAAACTTTCAGTAGACTTTCTCAGTAACACTATCAAACTTCAAGAAGGTTAAAAAGAAAGTGCCATAACCAACTCAATCACCAGATTAATTGCATTGTAACGTCATCTATATCTTTTAAACCACATATTGAAAGCTTATTCTCCCAAGAATGTAGACAACAGTCAAATTATATACAAAGCAATAGAGGATAAGCTTAGCATCTTGGCAAGTTAGCAGTCTGTACTCTTTACCATGTCTCATTTTTTCTAATGAGATTAATTACATCTCATTTTACAAGCACAACACTGTAGATAGGGGGAACAACATACAAAATAAAAAGAGGACACGTAATCCATGTTAACCTTTCAAGTCCAAGAGAAAGTAATCATCATACAAACAAAATACTTATAATTTCTGAAACCCCTCTCCCAGGTAGACTAGGCATAAACTCTTAATATACTCATGTAGAGAAGTCACATCACATGCCTAATCATGGAAAACATATTTCTGGATCTCGGAACATACAACCCATCATCAATCAGATGTTGCTGAAGAAATACTGTGGAACTGGAATCACAATTGAACTAATGTGAAAAACCCATCATTCTCAAAGATGACACAGATACAACTAATAAGAAAATAGGTAATAACACTCCCAAGTCAGAAGAAAATTTGAATTACTTGATACAAAACACACAACAATCTAAATATGAAGAAATAAGGCACATGAGCACAAGCCTCAAGTTTTTCTATTAGATAAAAAGAGTAAAATCACTAGCAACACGAAGAAAGGGTTCAGGGATCAGGATAAACTCACCTTTCAAATTTTGGACATGAAATCAAATTTAGTTTGTTTAAGAATCTTCTTCTTCGTCAGACTCAGAGTCACTTGCATTATAACCTAACGAAAATGCACCAAAATGAAAATCGTCACACTAAATTACAAAGGAAAACAAAGATGATATTCTGCTAGCAATAAGGGGGGATTTACCTGGACGTTTACCACCAACTCTCCAAACTGAAGACCTAAACCTAGACGCTTTAGTCAGCCAAATTCTTCCCTTCATTCCGCAACCAATAACATCAGCCTTGGAAACAAAAGAAAAAAACAGACGCATACATCTACATTCCATACATCATTCAAAATTACACCATAGCTCTTTATATTCAATTAATGGTCCATAATCCACATTTCACAATACAAACTCTTTATATCCATTTCTGCAACCACTTCTGTATACTACACATTAAAACAACAAATCTGAAAACACGATGATTGAGTTTTGACATTTTTAAAAGAAGAAAACCTGACCTCATAATAGCAAGCTAAAAAGACTTTTCAAGCCATTACATCTACACTTAATAGAAGAAAACCTGACCTCATAATACCAAGCTAAAAAAGTTGTATAATTTTTAAAACATAAATTTGTAAAACATCAATAGTTTTGAAAAAAAAAAGCGCTATATAATTTAGGAACAGGGGGAATAACATTTCTACTAAACTCAACTCAGTCAAAACATTAAGTTTTAAAACCAAGTTAACTCTTCCTAATAATTAAGTGGTTAAGAGTTTAAGTATGAGATGAGATAGTATCATAAACATGTGGTTCAAAATAAGAACACGCGGTACCTTTAAATCCCAAATGACTAAGGGTTTGGTTGGCAGATGTTGAAGCCGCAAGCAAGCTGCCCTTCGTCCGTGTGTTGCTAATCGAGAAAGGCAAAATAAAAGCCCCTACCTACCAGCGAAACAACAACCGTGTCTTGACAATGCAATTCATTACACATTTTCAAGCAAGCAACACTAGGGCATGGGTACTTACCAGTTCATACAATCGGACTGCGGCACGACACACCTTGAATAGGGCTTAGTGATGGGTCACAGACTTCTCTTCGACAGGGCTTAGTGATGATGGGTCACAAACTTCTCTTTCAACACTTGGTGAAGACCAAAGGGGATGCTGGTGAAGACCAAAAGGGACGCTGGGTGAAGAGTGGAAAGGGATGGCTGTAAAATCCCTAATTTAAGGGAAATAAAACAAAGGCGGCTTTGGTCCAAACCCGTCGTTTAACTTTTTTCTATATTTACAAAAATGCCACCCAGCGAGTTACTAAGACGGTTATTTATAACCGCCTTAGAATTTACGTTGTAAAAAATTATTCTCAGCTTTGATAATTACAAGTTTGTCACCGCGCCACTATCTAAGGCGATTCTGGATAACCGACTTAGATACTATGTCGTAAAAAAACATTATTCTAGTAGTGATACCTGAAGTAATACTAGTATATGGTAAGTATTCTATTATGTTACTAGAGGAGGCATTGACCAAGGTAGAAAAAGCAGGTATGGGAGGCTTTGGTCACTTTGTCAACGTGGTTAATGGATGCTTTGGTCTTCTTTGGGCTAGTTGACTTCTTGTTTGCTACTTTTATAAATAAATAATGTTAGTAAAGTGACATGCAGTGTTATTTAGTCTTTTGAATGTGGTCTACTATCTGATAGTGCACATGCATATGTTTTGTTACTAATATAAAAGTTAAGTGCAACAGCTACCATTGAGGATGATTAAGGTGTAAATTTGCTATACTTGTGTCTAGTAACAATATTGTAGCTAGGCAAGTATTGAATAGTTTATTTCATTATATTATTATTATATGGTAGATTTGGTGTAAATGGTAGCATCCCTGGCATGCTTAAATCTCAACGGATGTGGTTTCTCTAACGATGGATTTGAAATTTTTTTTTGGTAACTTGATTTATAATGACCAAACTTGAGGACTTATGGTTTCATGTTCTTACTTGTTGTTCTAAGTATGGCAAATCACTGGATTCTTGGTTTTATAGCATGCACTCCCTTTCCTGCAGGTCTTAAAAACTTGAAGAGGTTAAGCCTGGCTTTTAACAATTTAGGATAAGGTTATCTTTTATATATATAATAATGTACTTGCTTTCATTTTTGTGAATGTGGGCTTTTGTATATGGTTTGGTTCAGGTGTAATTACGTCTTAGAATTATGGAAAATCAAATTATATTTCCATTGTTATTATCATTCATGAACAAAAAAAAATATTAATAATTCTACATCGGTTATTAGGACAACCGATGTAGGATTTGTGGATATTCTACATCAGTTATTATGAAACCGATGTAGAATGTTTTACCATGAGTTAAGATTTTACGACGGTCCACGGTCACAAACGATGTAGAATGTCGGACATTTTACATTGGTTATTAGGAAAACCGATGTAGAATGGGTACAATTCTACATCGATTCGACGCTAGAATCGACGTAGAATGGTAGGAATTCTAAGACGGGTATGGCTTGAGACCCGTCTTTGAACCGCACCATTCTAAGACGGTTAGACAATCGATGTAGAAAGATTCGAGTGTTTTAACGACACCGGCTACAATGACGCGTGATAACCGATGTAAAATGATGCTTTTAACTGATGTAAAAAGGTGATTTTCTAGTAGTGAAACTATTTTGCTAATCTTCACATGACATCTTTTTAAGGGTGTATTGGATTAGGATTTTAAAATACTTTTTAAACATAATAAAAATATGTGGATTTTAAAAGCCTTTATGAGAGTATAATAAATTTTAATATTTTTTTAAAAGACTTTTATGATTTGAATTTTGTAGTTTAAATTTTATTTGATTTATAGAAACATTAAATCAAAAGATTTGGAAGAACTTTATAGATTTATAAGATTTTAATGAACTCTATGAATTTTTAGAAAACATTTAAAATTATAAGATCTACAAAAAAAAGCAACAATCTACAAATTTTTCTTTCACTCATAAAAACCCAATGGATCTTCGGTATCCTTACTTTTCTGTGAAAAATAAATAAGTGAATCACGTGATCCTTTTTTTGGTATCCTATTGTTAATTGTTATTCATGAGCTTTAATTGCACTAAAAATAGGATAAAAAGTAGAAATGTACCTCTAATGTATGGTTTCTTTTGCAAAATTTGTAAATAATTTATTCTTGTGTGAATTTATACAGTAAAAACTCCATTTTTGTTGACTAATGTTGGATTTAATTGGGTTTTTAGGCTAAAAAAGAGAAGATGTTGAAATATTGCTGAAAGGCTCGCTCAATGAGCCAGATTGGCTAAGCGAGACTCATCCGCTTAGTAAGGAAGTCTGCCCGCTAAGCAAAAACAAAACCCTAGAGAATGTTGAGCCAAAGAGCAGCGCGCTTAGTGCGCAGCTAGTCCATCCAGCGAGGACGTTGTCTCTTCTCGCGCTTAGCGCATCCAAACTTGCTTAGCGCACAACCACTTACTCTCATGCTCCTTGAGCGCGCCTTTGTAAGCTGATAAGCCCAAAAGGCTTTAAAAACACTGAGAATAGAAGAAGGTGAACAAAAGTCAGCGTGAGAAGGAAGGAAGAAGGCACCAAGGCTGAAGAGAAGACATTTTCTTCATACTTTTAGCATTTTCTTTCATTCCAACATCATTCCATCTTTGTATTAAGCCCTTCTTGTTAATGGAGGGCTAAACACTTCATTGTTAGGGAGTTTTTCTACTGAACACTCTTAATGTAAAACTTCTAACTATCTATTTAATGTTATTGCTAGTGTTCTTTGCTTCTATCTGTATTTATTTTACATATTTGTGGCTTGATCACCCATTTATATGCTTTGTTAGGTTTTGAGTATTGAAAAATGCTTAAAGTCCTTAGAACTAGGTAGAGCAGCTAGAAGTTTGCATTTTTAGGAATAGTGTGCAGTCATCTAGTAAATGTTGCATATTGTGCATAATGCAACCCACTTAGAATGAGTTTGTTGAGGAATCAAGAACAAAACTAAGAGGATTAGGTTCTTTCATGTGAAGAATTATAGTTTGAGTAATTTGACGATGCATGTACATTAGAGTAATGTTGAATAGAGAAAAACCTATTTAGTTACGGCAAGAGAAAATTTAGTAGAATACTCCCCGACATTTTTATCTTGATATTTGTTCTGTTATACAGTTTTGTGTTTATTTTGTCATATGTTTAAGTCTAGAAGAATTAATTAAAGAATTTGAAATATGAATGAGTTTCTCTACTTTATATTACTGAAATTGAAAATGTTTACAAATTGAATATACGACATCTAAGTACAAAAAATTCCCTGTGGACACGATACTTGGACTTACCATTTTAATTACTACTTGTGCAAATTGGTATACTTGCTAATCAAGTTAACACATATTTGATTCAACTTTTGAACAAGGTAAATCATATTCAATTGACATTTGAAGCTACTAAATTAAGTTTTTGTTAGTGCAAGTTTTTATCCACAACAAATGATTGTTTTTTTTAAAGGCAAAGTTATTAAAACAAAAAAATAACATTCACAAGTCATAAGGATGACACATTCAAAGACAGGTATGCCATGTGGAATAAAAGGTTCCTGGTTGAGTCCTAACTTTATACAATAACTACTTTCATGAATAAGTTTTAATAGATTTTGTAAAAAAAAAGTTTTAATAGATTATATGAGTTTCAAATAGTTTAACCTACCATTGTTAAAAATGATGTTGTTCCTTGTTAATCGTTATTTACGACTAACTTTTGTATTGAATAGTTAGTTATATGAAATTAGCCTTTTCCCCCCCAATTTATGGTTCTTTTTGTAGGAATTGTACATATTTTCATGTTTAGTTTGATTTTATATAGTAGATACTCCCATTTGGTGAATTAATGTTGAAACCACTTCAGTTTCAGGTCAAAATAAAAGAAGGTCAAGTAGCTGGTGTCTCGTTAAGCGAGGCATATGTGCTTAGCGAGTGACATCCACTAAGCGAGGCACTAAGCACGCTTAGCGTGATGAGAAACCCTAGAAGAGGATCAGTCAGAGATGTACTCACCCAGCGAGTCGTTTGTCTTTTCTCGCACTGAGCGCGCCCAGCTCGCTAAGCCAAAATTCACTAACTCGTGCTTAGCGAGCCAATCTCGCTAAGCGAACCTTCAGAATCTGAAATGTCAAGGAGCCTTTAAAACACTAAAGTTGGCGAAAACTAAAGAGAGGAGTCAAAAAATAGAGCCAAGGGAGAAGCTAGAGTGACAGAAACAAGCCTCTAAGAGAGTTTAGGTTAGAGGAGTGAGATTAGGGTTCTAGAGGTTGGAGGAGACATCCTCAACCATTCTTAGCCACTTTCTTTCCTCAAAATATATCCTTTATGTTAAAAGTTCATTGCTTGTAATGTAAGGCTAAACCTCTTGTTGGGGAGTTCTGTTGAACCTTTGATGTAAAATTCTCTTACTATCTATTTAATGTTGTTTTTATGTGTTCATTGCTTCTATCTATGCTTATTTCTGCATGCTTGTGGCTTGATCACCCATTTGTATGTATAGTTAGGATTTTTAGTACTGGAAAGTGCTTTAAAACCTTAGAACTTGATAGAGCAAGCTAGAAAACTGTATGTCTAGGAATGGAGTGCAGTGATCTAGTCCTTATCATGTTGTGATCATAATGCAACTCTTTTAGACTAAGTTTGTTGAGGGATCAAGGATGAGGTTTAAATAGAGTTAGGCCCATTCACTCGAGGGATATTGGTTTGGGTAATTTCTTAGCATAAGAACATTAGGATAACATTAAATAGAGAAAAACATTTAACAACATCAAAAGGGAATTTAGTAGGACGACCCAACACGCTTTTTCTTGACTGTTTGTACTTCTCAAACTCAAGATATTTTGCTTTGTGTTTAACTAGATTTTTAGACATAAATCCAACTCAACATTTACTTGCTTTACACAAATGTTTGCTCATTGAACATACATCTTCTGAGTGAAACAAGTTTTCTGTGGATACGATACTCGATTATTAGCGTTTTATATTATTTGTGCGACTTAGTACACTTGCTGATTAGCATCGCAAAATATTAGTGAACAAGTTTTTGTTGTGAACGTAACATTCCTCATCAATCAAATCCCCCAACATGCTACATGCCAAAAAAATGTATCTAAGTTTATGGCCCTTTGTTGCGTTGAAGAAAATCCCATTTGAGTATGATTGTATTTGTATTAATAATGAAAAGTTGAATAAGTCATAAAGAGTGTCATAAACAACCACAAATACAAAAAGATAAAGTCCCATGGGTCAAAATGTCTATGTGCCCATAATATATAACAAATGATTGTATTTGTATTTTAATAAAAAATTGTTACTAAAATACAGGAGAGAGGAAAAACAACTTGTACATGATAGTGGTTAATTAACATATGATTATTGAATATTGTTAAGGTATTGAAGGTTATGAAGTGTTATACATAAATGTCTATATTGTCTTCAAGAAAGACGGAAGAAATTATGAGTAATGAGAGAAAAAAAAATCTATAAGAGTCTGAAGGTTTTTTGTGGAATTATTTGATGCATATTTTTTAATGAAAAATCACATGAAATCCATTGAAATCTTTATATTTTTGAACACTAAAAGACGTTTCTAAGTTATAAAAAATCTTAATTAAATACCATTAGATTTCGTTGTATTAAAAAATCCTAATTGAATATCACAAAACTTATTTATATCATTAAAAAGTCTTGATATAAAAAAGTCTTTTAAAATCTTTCAAAATCATAATCCAATACACCCCTTACTTTTTTTTGTAACACTTAATTATTAATTTGATCTCTAAATTATCATCTATCTATATACAAACAAGGCCCTGGAGTGCCTCGTGTCGCGATTTCGTTGTCCCATTTCCCTCCCAAAAATGTCCCATCATGCTACAGTGCACCCCGAAACGTAGCGTTTTTTGCCAACCTTATTTTTTTGCCTTTTTTATTATTTTTATTTTACGAATACCAACACATTTATTGTTTTTTCCTTTTTTGCGTTTACGGCCATTTTGGCTTTTCGTTGCCCCATTTGCTGTTGCTTGGTTTCGTGTTTCTTTTCTCTGTCGTGAGAAAAAAAAACATGGAAGACAATGCGTTGGTACTATTGTTCATGCTCTTTCTTATCTCACCACTACCTTTCCCTCACCGTAGGTGCATAGACGCATAAACAGAACCCGTCTTCTGCTAAAGATGCAATTTTTAACATGACATCTCTTCATTTGCCCACCCATCTTCGGCGTTTTTTTCTCTTTTTTTTTTGCCATTTCGCTTCCTGTGTTCTTTGTTTGGCAGAAAAGGTGGACGCACACACTAAAGCTGCGATTTTGATGAGTACGGGGGCGTTTTTGTTGTTGCTTCAATGTTTCCTTTCTTGCATGCTTTTTGTTTCACAGAGAAGCTCGAAGAATACACTAAAGCTTTAATTTTTGGATTTTTAGAGGTACAGTTGTGTTTATATTGATCTCCTACAAAGCTTTCTGATGTTCCTTTACTTCAACTTATATTGCATGTTATTTGTTTCGCAAAAAAGGTCGAACAACACACTAAAGCTTTGATTTTTATCTCAACAGAATGGCGATTTTTTATCACCGTAGGTGCATAGACGCATAAACGGAACCTGTCTTCTACTAAAGATGCAATTTTTAACATCACATGTCTTCATTTGCCCACCCGTCTTCTGCGTTTTTTCTTTTTGTTTTCTGCCATTTCGCTTCCTGTGTGCAGGGGCGTTTTCTTTGTTGCTTTGACGTTTCCTTTCTTGCATGTTTTTTGTGGGTGTTCCTCATACTTTGAGCTACTTTGTTTCGCATAGAAGCTCGAACAACACTAAAGCTTTCATTTTTATCTCAAGAAAAGCAGCGATTTTTATCACAAAGGTGCGTTTTCTTTGTAGTTCTTTCAAAGCTTAATTTTTTTTGGGTTAATTGTTTGGGTGTTCCTCATCCTTCTACTACTTTGTTTCGCATAGAAGCCCGGACAAGACTAAAGCTTTGATTTTTATCTCAAGAAAAACAACGATTTTTATCATAACAGGTGTGTTATCTTTGTAGTTCTTTCAAAGTTTATTTTTTCGGTTAATTGTTTTGGTGTTCCTAATCCTTCTTCTACTTTGATTCGCATAGTAGCCCGGACAACACTAAAGCTTTAATTTTTATCTCAAGAAAAACAGCGATTTTTTTCACAACAGGTACGTTTTCTTTGTAGTTATTTCAAAGCTTAATTTTTTTGGTTAATTGTTTGGGTGTTCCTGATCGTTTCCTACTTTGTTGAGCATACAAGCCCCAAGAACACTAAAGCTTTGATTTTTTTCTCACAGAAGAAAAGGATAGATTTTTATGACAACAGGTGTGATTTTTTGGGTGTTTTCTGATCGTTCTTCTACGTTGATGGTGCTTTCTATCATTCCTTTTTTTTTTTTGCTTCTACGTTTCCTGTGTATTATATTTGGTTGGACCTTTTGTGTTTCAAATGTTAAATTGCACCTTTTGTATCCATTGTTGTTAGGTAGATTGCTTATTTGTGTTCTACCTCAGCCCTAATGTTTGGGTGTTCCTGATCGTTCTCCTACTTTGTTGAGCATACAAGCCCCAAGAACACTAAAGCTTTGATTTGTTTTCTCACAGAACAAAAGGATAGATTTTTATGACAACAGGTGCGATTTTTTGGGTGTTCTTGATGGTTCTTCTACGTTGAAGGTGCTTTCTATCATTCTTTTTTTTTTTTTTTTTGCTTCTACGTTTCCTGTGTATTATATTTGGTTGGACCTTTTGTGTTTCAAATGTTAAATTGCACCTTTTGTATCCATTGCTGCTGGGTAGATTGCTTATTTGTGTTCTACCTCAGCCCTAATGTTTGGGTGTTCCTGATCGTTCTCCTACTTTGTTGAGCATACAAGCCCGAAGAACACTGAAGCCTTGATTTTTTTTCTCATAGAACAAAAGGATAGATTTTTATGACAACAGGTGCGATTTTTTGGGTGTTCCTGATCGTTCTTCTACCTTGATGGTGCTTTCTATCATTCTTTTTTTTTTTTTTGCTTCTACGTTTCCTATGTATTATATTTGGTTGGACCTTTTGTGTTTCAAATGTTAAATTGCACCTTTTGTATCCATTGTTGCTGGGTTGATTGCTTATTTGTGTTCTACCTCAGCCCTAATATTTGGTTGCTTTAGTGTCTTTTGCATTGGTTGGTTATGATTTTTTTCTATGGGTGTTTATTAATGTCATTTGTAGATAATAATTTGTTTGCTTTTGTAGCAATGGTACATTTTGTATCACGTACTTATTATTTGTGTGTGTATTCTGTTGTTTCAAATATTAAATTGCACCTTTTGTATCCATTTCTGCTGAGTAGATTGCTTATTTGGGTTCAATTTGTATTAATATTGGAAAATAAAATTCTACTTCTACCTTTTGTAGTTGAAAAATTAAGTTGCACCTTTTGTATTTCAAAAATTAATTTATACATTCTTTGGTGGATGTCTATGATTCTTTTTTCTTTAGACTTTACATTTCCTGTGTATTATATTTGGAGAAATCGAAGATGTTGAGGCAACCCTTCACAACGCAAGAGAACACTGTTATCCAAACATGTGTTCTTGCATCCTCTGCATAGCCTTTAGCGGTACCTTCTTTGTTTCATTCTATTGTATGTCTTTGTGAATTTGTTAATGTTGTTGTCATAGCTGTAGTGTTATGAATTGGTTAGTTGTTGTGATTTGTGATCCTATTTTTTTGGTTCTGTTTCAGATTCTACAATGTGATAGTTTGTGGTGGCTTTGCATTTTATCAGCTATGAATTTCTTTCTTAAAACTTTGTTTTTCTTGCAGTTTTTATGATAACCAATGGTTGTTTCTTATATCATTCAGTATTTCTATTTTGACAGGATGGTGAAGGTGTAACTGAGGAGGTGAAAAACAGTTACCATGTTTTCAGAAAATTAGAGTCATGACCATCCCATTTTTATGATTTTTTTTCTTTAGCTTTTACCTTACCTTTCCTGTGTATTATATTTGGTTCGACCTTTTACCATTTCTATGATTCTTTGTATCCATTGCTGCTGGGTAAATTGCTTATTTGTGTTCTACCTCAGCTGTGAATGACTTTTTTTTTCCTTCTACCTTTCCTGTGTATTATACCTAAGCCTTCTATGTCAGCCCTTATTTGTTTGATTTTACCTAAGCCTTCTATGTCAGCCTTAATATTTGTTTGCTTTATTGTCTTTAGCATTTGTTGGTTATGATTTTTTTCTATGGGTGTTTAACCATGTCATTTTGTAGATAATAATTTGAAAAATTAAGTTGCACCATTTGTATTCTATTGTTTAGTTAATTTTGTTTATATTTTGGTATATCCTAACTGACATTGGTTTTTAATTTTGACCAAGACCAACAAACTACACAAATAATAGTGTTTGGCATTTCAAATATAGGTTTGTTGAAATTTTGATATTGTTTGCAATATTTATTGTCCTGAATTGAAGTAATCCAAATTCAGAGTCACCGGCGATTGTTACTTTGTTGAAGTAATCCAAATTCAACAAGACCTTTTTGTATCTTTAACCGGAAAATTTAGTTTGGTGTACAAATAATGTTGTATGCATGAATATTGATTTTTTGTGTTTCTTTCTTTTCTCTTTTCAAGGTAACGTATAGACCCCTACAAAATCCCGTCAGCAGATTTTTTGGAATTTGTGTTTATACAGGTACTAATGACTACTAACACTTTATCCTGTGGATATCAACATATATCATATTAATAGTCTTTGTGTAGTGACCGTCAATATTCTGATTTCAATCTTTGAAATGGAATGTTACATCCATCATAATTATTATAGTACACTATCAGATGTTTCCTGACGTATAATTTCCCGTGTAATTAATACACTACTAGATGTTTGCTGAGGTGCAATTTCCCAATGTCAAAACACTACGCGTCTATTCATATTTCATACATCGGGAAGTAAAAAATATCATCTTTTCCATATACACATATTTACTATTTTTGATAAAGAGTTACTGTTATTATTTTTTAAAATTCAACCTTTGTATGTAATTATTTATTACTATTTAATTATACACCAATAGTTATCATAAACTAGCACGGGAAGTGTAATAGCCTCACAATAAAAACACAACAACAGTAACCATAATAAACTAGCACGGTAAGTGTAAAAGGTTATTAATTACTTTGTACATTGTTAACTGTTCTTGATAATTGTTCACCCTCCCCCTCCCATAATTAAAACACAGTATTATATATATCTATAACCACCCAATATCATCAAATCTTCACCCATTTGTCGAAGGACTTCTCCAAACACAAAACACCATGAATACATCATCATCAAATGTGTCTGATGCTATAAGTTTAACTTTTTCATCCTTTATGTTTACCTTCTTATATGTTCGAGTTTGCTTCATCATGCATCCTTCATCCTTCTATGCTTGCTCTTTTCGTTCATACTACATGTTTGATATTGCGCATATTTATCTTCTCTTTTCAATGGGTACATCTTTGTTCACTTACTCATTACATAAACATTTCTCATCTAGGGCCCATCAAATTTACATGTACCGAGAATTGTGCACCGATTTGACGCGTCATTCCGTGTTGAGCAGGTCACGACTCTCACCCCTAAAAATTTACTTATTTATGTTAATATCAAATAAATAATATGTTTCAAATGTTAATGTGCAGAACGTCATTGAGGTTCCTTTTGCTTATCATAGACAATGGTCCCCAAATTATCCAAATTATGTGTTATTCGACTACGAAGGAGACAAACACTTTATAAAGCTTCATAAATATGGTAACCAATTCTTTTTTGGCGATGAACTCAAGGAACTTAGGAGAATCCATGGCATTCACGAAAGTGTTCTCATGCGTTTTGTTGGAAGGGACAAAAATACTACTTTCAGTGTGGACGTTGTGGGACCTCTACACCAAAGGGCAGCCCCAACCATAAGGCACCATGTTTTTACCATTGATGTCTCTGAAGATATGATACAACACAATTATCAATTGGTAGGTCTTTCTTAATTTAATCATAATCCTTTATATTATTTATTGTTGACTTCTTATCTTTAATCACTGTGTTCCTTCTAACCTAAGTTCTGCCACCAGAGGCTTCAATTTATTTAATTGCATCAAAAAAAAATATGGTTGTAGATCGTGGTAGTGGTAGGCATCACAAATGGATGATCACCATGAATAATGGCCCATCATGTGTTGCTGACGCGTGGATCCATTATTTAGGCGACTGTCATTTGAAGGCTGGAGATGAGGTCATCTTTTTCTACAACATTGACCAACATTTATGGGAGGTCCTCTATAGGAAGCAAGTTAAATGGGATGACAAAGAGGATGAAGTTGACTCCCCTTGAAGAACTATTTAATTACTTATCTTTGTTTTATTTTGATATATTATGTTTGTAACTTAATTACCCTCGGGTAACGAACAATTTTTTTTTTTACTTTTGTTTCTGTTTAAACATTGCTAGCAACAGTACAAATATTATTATGTTTGTGGGTTTAATTTTTCTATGCTATATTTATTATTTAGTTATATTCAATGTTGGTTGTTTCCAAATAATATCGCTTGGGCTTTCAAAAAAAGCCTGCACTTTAGTGAAGGTGGTTGTTCACCTTTGCAAAACCAAGGGACAATGAAATGTGGAGCTTCATATGCTTGAAGTACATGTAAGTTATTTTTCTTTATCTACTTTGTGATTCATTTTTATTTACTTATTGTATACATTTATTGTTGCAGACCATTGATCCAACACTATTTGAAGTTGTCGAGCCTTATTGTTTGGGATCAGAGAACCTAATTGAAGATGGAACCTCATATGTTATGTGTGTTTGGCATTGTACTTTGAATTGTAATTACAATAGCCGTCTTTTCAGACAATGTTACATCTTTTTACATTAGCAGCCTTTTCAGCCTGTATTATATGTTTGAATATTTAAATTAATTTTTTATACATTTTTTAAAAGATTATTAATATTTAACAATTAAGAAACCTCAAATATGAGAATGAACACATGTTGGTAATATTCAAATAAAAATATGAGCCCGGGCATTCGCACGGGCAAAACTCTAGTTTAAAATACATTAATCTAGTTCCCAAATTATTTCATATTGTTTTCGTCAATTTGATGTTAATGACATTAAGTTGAATATACAACATGACAATTCCAATGTAAAATAGTTTTGTCACTTAAATGAATAGACATGACAAAAAAGACTTAATTGATATAATTTTAATAATTAAAGGATCTAATTAAAACATTTTAAAATTTAGGGACCAATTAAGGCATTTTAAATAATTTAAAAAATAAATTGATATTTGAGCCTTATAAAAAAAGTAAAAAATATGTCAAGTAAAAATTAGCTCAACATTAATTAAGTCATTTTTGCCATATCTGTTAATTTGAATGACAAAATTATCTTACACTCACTTGAAATTGTCATATCACATGTCACGTGTATCAACTTAACGCCATTAACATCAACCTGATGGAAAGAAATTGGTTGATACAATTTTTACAATTGAAAGATTAATTGGTGTTTTAAAAAATTGAAAATCAAATTAAATATATTTTAAATAATTAAGGGATCAAATTAGTATTTAAGTTTTTATTTATAAAATACAAAATTACAAATATATGTCACGTATAAATAAATTATATACTAATCTCAAAAATAATAATTTTTTATGGATTTCAAATATAAAAAAATTGAACTAATTTTGATTCATTGTTATTATTTTTAAAATACTTTTTATTTAATCGATGTTTTAGTTCAAGTGACTTATTTTTATTTTTAATATTAAATTTCAATGAATAATAAGTTAGAAAAAATATTAATTTTTAATTATAAACTATTTTTTTTTAATTAGTGTGAATTAATTTTTTTTTCTTCCTCGAGACCGATACCGGAGGGAGTATATAAAAAGAAAATATTTGTTTCAAACCATATATATAATTTGTAGGGTATCTTATAGTAGTGTGTGTTGTAACGTGGTTGAATTTGGTGGTGGCAATGGGTAGCGAAGAAGAGAGGGTTCTTGAGAATCAACTGGAACTTCAATTGCAAGAGCAAAGGGATTCTCTCTCTGCTATCGGTCAAGCTCTTCTCTCTGATCCAACTAACCCTGAACTTCTGGCGGTACCTCTCTCTCTCTCTCTCTCACCCACACACACACACACATTTCAATCAACAACATTTGATTTTTTCAATAACCCTTTCAAATTTCTGGCCCTGTTCGATTTCCCATTTCTTAATCGCGTCAGAAACTAAGAATTTTGTTGGATTATGTGATTTTGGGTCGTGGGCAATTTGTTTCTGCGAATACGAAATGCAGCCAGAAACTAAGATTGAGTCTTTCTGTGAACATGTGGGAGTGAATACGAAATGCAGCCAAATATGTTGGGTTTCAATAATCAACCGTAGTTGAATCTAACAGAAGGGGTTAGTCTCTCATGAAGTAACCAAGTACTGAATCCCTATTAGGAGAGTTGTTCACAATTAATGCCTAATGGTACTTCGAATAGAATTGCTTCTGAAGGAGAATTTCTGTGGGGGAACAAAAAAATGTTAGGTTTCAATATTTTCTTTTTTTTGGTTTGTTTGAATTAAGTTTACTAGATACTTTATCTTTGCAATGGTAAATGGGTGTAAATGTTTAAGGTTTTATGCTGGTCTGTCGAATTCGGTCGTGTTGTTGGCCAAAAAGGCAGAATATTGAGGATTGGGATTAGCAGCAAGAAGATAAGTATTATGTACATGTTACAGGTGTTGCATTTAGGCAAGCAAAGCCTATACTGCAACCACTCAAATGTTGTTTGTTATTTTAAATCTGCTGAGCTGCATCGGCATAATTAACAAAGTTATTTCATTCTAGTGGAACATTGTCCTGCCCTGAGCTAGTGAGCTATTATCCATGGGATTGTTGCTAAGGTTGTCAGACTTGTAGACGTTATATTGAATCCAACTTGCCAAGAAGGGACTGTTTGGTTTGAGAAACTGTTTCTGTTTTCACTTTATTTCCTGTTTTCAGAAGGCTGCATAGGAAACGGTGAAATCATCTTTCAATTGTTTTCTGTTTTTACTTTTTCCTGTATAAGATCAGAAAATAGGAAACAAAATGAAAACAATTTTTTCTTGAATCAAACGACCCCCTAAAATGTGGGACGTTATCATAAAACTAAGGTATGATCATTTTCATTTATGTAAAGTTATGTTCTACAATATACACACATGTATAATATACATATAAAATAACACAAACAGGCCATAATGAATTCACATTAACTAACATTTTAAAAGTATGTTCTGTTTCAAAATGCATAATAGATGTCACTTTAGGAGATTATGTATAGTAAATAAGTACAACTGGGGAACAACAACCGGAGTAAATTGAGCTACATCCCACATTAATCAGACATGGGGGAAGTAGAAAACCCCAAACTCGGTCCAAGTTGAAGTGACGCAGCCCAGAAGTTCCGAACTCAGTCAAAGTTAATCATCCCAGTTGCATAGTGACATAGCTTAGCCAAGGTTGTATGTCTAGCGTGAACTAATTACTGTGTATGTGTTGGTTAGGTTTCTGCTATGACAACTGTGCTTGGTTTGAGGCAGTTACTGTAACTGTAGATTAGTCGGCTAATCAGAGAAGCCTGTGTCTGTAGGATATAAATAAGAGTCTCTAAGTTTAGAGACTCAGAATCAATGTATTGATTTTTCAGATCACAGAAATTAGCTCTCGATCTCTCTCTCTATTCTTCTTACTCCCACTCTCAAGTTTCTACACAAATTGTGTTCTACCTGGGATCAGGGCCACAGAAACTGGTGCAACATGTTGAATTGTATGATTCTATGATCTAGAGCATGATTTTGACCTCATGATTATGTCAACCAATCTACTATTTCCAAGGCTAGTTTTATACTTAAATTTCTTAAAATTGTTTGATATCCCAGGTTCATGAGGAGCTTGTTCAGGCAATTAAGGATGCAGAAGAAGGACTTCTTCACCTAAAACGTGCACGATTGTTACAGGAAGCAGATTCAGTGCTGCATAACACTAATATTTTTACTGAAGAAGAGAAAGTGGAGCCCCTTGATTCCACAGATGTTGAACCAGAGCCATTAGAGGACAAGTGTTATTCTGTTGGATCTAAATGTAGATTCCGTCACAAAGATGGACGTTGGTACAATGGTCAAGTGGTGCAGTTGGATAATGCAGTGGCAAAAGTTTCATTTCTTACTCCTACTTCTGAGAATATGTTGGTATGTAAGATTATCTTGTGTCAAGTATGCCTATTTTCTCTCTTAGATAATTTGGTGACAAATGGTATTCTATTTTAAGTTTTTAATTACTAGTTTTTCTTCCCTGTTTGTTTCTTGCTACTGTAACTAATTATGAGAAAATAAGGGAATTTGAAATAACAACAGTTTGGCAAATTTGGGATTGAATTCAATTAATAAATAAGGAAATTAGGGCAACACAGGTAGGTCATGGGTATTAAGCTATATTTTCAATTTTCCTTGGATTTATGTAGTAGTAGAAAAGAAGGTCAAATGATAAGGTATGCTGTCTCCAATACCTCTGAATTCCACCCCTCAAAAAGTTGAAAGTGATTAGGTACATTTTGTCATAGTTTAATTAGGAATTTTCAGTAAATACCTGTCAAGTGCTGGCCCTTATACAATATGTATCTTCCAGCATGTTAGTTTCTGAATTCAAATACCAAACCAGTGACACAGAAAAATCAGATAATTGGGGATTTTTCTTTTAAATTGCATTCCCTTTATTATATTATTCCTATCATATTGCTCAGACTTCTGTCTGTGTATTTGTTTTGGTTTTCTTTTTCTGGTCTATGTATTCCTTGTCCTCCATCTTTTTACTGTTATCTCTTTCCAATTCGGATGCAACATGTATAATATGCTACAATTGCACTTCTATGTGGACCTGTGGACATTTGTTCTTGATTTGATGTTATGACAGTTTAGGATCTTCTGTTCATATTTGAATTTATACCTTAACAACCTATTTTACATGTATTATATATAACATACATGAGTGTTGTGTTAATGGTTGATTGGTAATCCTGACATGGCTCATGAAAGTCAGAGACTAACTGTTATTTGTTATTTTTGGCTTTGAACTTTTTCTTGTGATTTGAAAACTTTACTGCAATATTTAAGAAAAAATCGTTTTAATTGAATGATTTACAAATTGTATTAGAAGTGATATGTTATGATATTAAATATTATATAATACATATAGCACCTGTTTGAAATGAATTTAGTTATTAAAGAAATAATAATTCCAAACAAGTTTCATACAGTAATTTTTTTTAAATGAAAATGAAACTTCTTTGTTTGAGGTTTCAATTACACAGTCAATGAGATATTTCTAACTATAAAAATTGGAAGTTACAAAGCCCTTTAATTCAACATATTCATGTTTCTCTTTCTGTGTTTCTTTCTTATCCTTATCTCACCATCTTAGTTACAAGCCATCTCAAGGAATTCAAAGCATCCTCAACTACCATTAATTTCCTTGTATGATGTAAATCAAGAAAGGTCATTCTGATTGAAAATTATATGTATAAAATATTTGTGAGTGAAGTAATATGAAAATGCTACTTATTTGAAGAAGTTTTCCTTAACATTGTTATTCCTCCCAAATTTTGGTTCCAAATTATTCAATCAAATCAATTGCTTTTCTTATCATTGTACTAATACTAGAACGCCAAAGTGCAGATGTGCAAGTTCTTTTTACAACAACGATGTCGATTTGGTAGTAACTGTCGCCTATCACATGGTAAGCTGCTGAGCAAATTGAACAAAATTGGATAGAGGTGAAATCACATAGACCTCTTTGTAATTGACTTTTTAACTTGCACTTTTAACTTTTAAGTGCAAATATTCAATGAACATTTGGACCCTAGTGTCTTGGAGAACCTGTTGGGTCAAGTCTTTGTTAAGATTTGGGGAGTAGTTCATGTGAATAAACTCAAGGGTCCAAGGTTTAATTATTAGAGTGTTCACATAACTTCAGCAATCAGCATGTTAAGGGATTTTTTTAATAAATTGTGACATTTTTGTTATGATGCTTTTCCATTATGAGATATCAATTTTGTATAACATTTTAAAGTACGTAGGTGGCTAGTGTACTTTCACCTACATGAGGCTGGTGTAATCATTGCAACCTTCATCTAAAGTTCATTTAGATTTATCATGTGCTTTGTGTTTGGTATTTTTTCTTTTTTTACTTTGGATGAAAAAATAGTAATCCTTTTCTTCTTTAATGTTTATGGCATCTTGGGTGAAATTATTCAGAGGTTTACTCATTGAATCATTTCCAGATATTTTACTAAATTTCTTAAAACATACATTAAGACACAATAACATTGGGGGATCAGGCAAAAAAAAAATGACAAACTTAGTACTGTTAATCCAATTGATTCATGTTTTAACATTTGAAGAATTAGAAGCCCTGTAATTTACGTTTGGATCCAGAACACCCTTTAAAACCTGATTTTTAATGGTAGTTTGTATGCTTTCAGCCTTTGTATACCCATAAGCTTATTTTCCAATATATGTGATTGCTGCTTTACACAATCTGCTTCTTTGTTTTGTTTTTCTTTCTGTTAGTATATTATGTTTTGTATATCATGACTTATATTTGCATCTACAGGACTTGATGTTCAATTGTCTGCTCTTAAGAAATATGTGCCTACAATCTGGAAGCAGTCTCTTGTGGGGTCAAGTATATGGGCAGTCTCAACTGCAAATGCAGGCACTTGGAGAGAAGCCGAGCTCGAGTCCTTGGACGAAAAAGCTGGAGTTGGACAAGTTGTTTTCCGAGACAACGGAAGTTCTGTGAAAGTTGGTGCTGAAGAAATGGCGCTGTCTGAGCATGCAGAAATGAGTGACTTGGAGAGCGATTCCAGCTTAGTACAATCTGATTCCAGTGACTACGAGGAAGAGGAACCACAAGGTTTAGGATTTCTGGAGAGTACCAACCTACGGAGAGGTATTCAGACCGAAACTGCAACATTTGCCACGTGGGAGAACCACACTAGAGGCATAGCTTCCAAGATGATGGCTAATATGGGGTACAGAGAAGGAATGGGTTTAGGTGTAACCGGTCAGGGAATGCTGGACCCTATACCAGTGAAGGTGCTACCACCAAAGCAGTCCTTAGATCACGCACTGGAGTCTCATAAAAGGGAAGGGAAGGAAGGCAAGAAGAAAAGGAGCCGAGGTGGCAAAAGAAAACGTGAGAAGAAATTTGCAGAAGTGAATCGTGCAGCAAAAGAGGAAGAAGAATCGGCATCAGATGTCTTTGCATTAATAAACAATCACCTGGCAATGCACAGTGAGGCTTTTGGCAGTGGATCAATGAAGAAGCAGCAAAGTAAAGGTTCTGAGGAAGGTAAAAAGGTGGATAGACGGGCATTGGTTGCTTATGAGGAAGAGGTGAAGGATTTGAAGATGAGGGTTGAAAAGCTTGAGCACATTGTGAATGCCAATAGAAAAGAGAAGGCTGTGTATGAGGGTGCTATGAGAAAATTAAATGAAACCCGCAAGGCTTTGGCAGATGCTGAAGCAGTTCATGCCTCTGCCTCAAATTCAGTAACAAGCAAAGAAAAAGAGAAGAGATGGCTCAAGTTTTAGTTAGGAGTCAAGACTCAGTTATGTTTTTAGTTGCATGATATAATATGTCTTTATTTTATGCTGATGACCTTAAAATGAAGAGTAAAAAGAAAGGAGATTTCAAAATGTGTAGCTCAACTAAGATATTAGTACATTGCACTTTTGTATGCAACCTTGTACATGTTGTGCAATTATTCAATTGCATGATGTATGCACGTAGTTTTGTATCGAGTCCTTGTGTTTTGAATAGTTTTACTTGCCTTGTTTAAAAGGAAACAAGAACAAGTAAATTCAGTACCAAATAGACTCAATATGGGAGAGTATAACACACGGACTAAGTTTTATCAAGGAGCTTCCAATAATTTTAATATAGAATTTTGGCAATTCCAGAAGAGCTTCAAATCTTCCATTTTATCAAGGACTAAGTGCATTGGTCATTTTTGGTAGGATTCACTGCCTTTCTTTTGTTGCTCATAAGCTCCTTAGGAACAGGCAAAGGCTCCCAGCTTATAGATTCCGATAGGATTTTCCTTGGGTATGTTTTGATCCTCCCAAGTGTTTTGTTCTTTTTTTTGCTTTCTAATCAATATATTTCAAGGGAAGTTGGGATGTCAACCCTTGTTGGGTGCCTTAGCCCACTCCTTTTGATTAAAAAAAAAAATGCTCTCAAAGCAATTATTTTTCCTTCTTAATTTTCTGTATTAAAATTTGCAGAAGTACTCTTTCAACTTTTATCCAAACATACTCTAAATTATTGATTGTATTACAGTTCTTTGTCATAATTTGTATCAGCTTGAAGTAATATATTAGCGAGTTGTTTCTTCAATATTTATCATTTATTTTTCTATTCCTATTGTCCCAGAAGTGGGAAAATAAGCAATGAACAATAACTCACACAGAACATGTATGCAAAAATTTAAATACTAGGAAAAAAATTCATGAATATGTGTAAAATAAATCTTAGATTCTTTAAGTAAGTCTCAAATTTGAATTTTTATAAATGAAAAAAAATATAATTAAAAATAAAAAATTCTATTAAAGATTCTCAGTCAAATTTTATGAGGAGGATTAATTATAAACAAAATTATGTTTTTAACCAATGACAACCTAAAATAATGATTTTGTCATAAGTGGTTAGTTGTAACGTATTTGTGGGTCAGTTAGCTCTAATTACTCTCTGATGATGATTTAGGCTAATTTGCTAACTTTATCATAACATCTTACATCTTGATTGGTGATAATGAAACTATGGCCATGGACATTGGTGGCCGTTACTTCTTGGATGTTGGAATGCAAACTGACACCACAAACCTTCGAGTCACGCAACCTTGAATTGACCTATGGACAACCATGTTGGCATGTTCAAGATATAGTTATCTAGGAACATAGACACGACGTTGTCTTATAAAATTTACATGGCCCATGAGTGTGAACTAAGCTTTTGCAAGTTCAATATATATTGCCTCTATAAGGCACTAACAAAACACATACGATTCATGAAATTATAATCACGAGAACTAATAATTATTGGTGATTCATGATGCCATGACAGCAACCCTTTTGTCCTGAGTGATATCAAGCTCCAACTATAATTCAAAAAGGCAATTAAGTTCACTCCAAAACGATATCTGTCGTTTTATCCTCTATAGGAACTACTGGTTATCCAATTTAACATGTTACTCGAAGTCAATATTTGTGACCACAATTTATTTGATAAATGGATATTTATTATATTTTGAATTAAAATGTTTTATTAAAAAAAATTGTGACTAAAATGTTTCAAAGATATTGTCTGAACAAATGAAAAAGTTACTTACAATCTTATAAAATATAATAAAAAATCCATAATACAAATTTGATAAGTGTACAATTTGATTTAATTTGTTTATAATGAAGTTGAAGTTCAACTTTTAACTTCATAATTTAAATATAAATAACATTAATTGTTTTTCTTTTGATACACCAAATGAAATCCTTTACTTTAGTACATTAAAAATATACATAAGTATTACTGTTTTATTCTTTATTATATAAAATAATTTTTAACTCGATATTAAATTATTGGGATATATAAAAGAAGTATATCCTTAGTATTTTTTTTTAATATATAGAGAAATATCCTTCACAGAAAAAAATCCCATTAAAGTTGAATAAGATTATTATAAATAATAATTTTTTTATTCAAGTATTTAATGAAATTATATATCTAGCATTTGAACTCAAAACTTTGATTAGGTTGTAACAATCTTAGCTCATTTAATCTACACATTTGAAGTCAAACATTTAAAAAAATCTTTGACAAATAATTAGACTGGATTCATACAATAATGTATTTTTAATTAGTACTCATCTAATTAGGAGCATAATGATCATAATTATAAGATGTTGCTGCCATTTATTGTTTTATTCAACGTTGCATTACTTTGTCGTTTTCTTCGATGCAATATTCATAGTTATATAATTATTAGATTAAAATTGACGCTATGTACATGTAAGAGGGCTATCAAATAAAAATATTTTTATGATAAATGGGAATATTTAATTATAACTATTGAATTAAAATTAACAGTTTAAGTTATGCATTCAATTATAAATCTAAGACAGGTTTATTTTTTAGAATTAAAGATCAAGTGACATCTTTAAAAAACTATGTAAGATTTGTAATTAGATACACAATCTAAACCAAAAATTTTAATTTATTGATTGTAATAAAATATTCTCATTTTTATAATAATCACAAAAGAGTTTGCATTATTTTTTGTTTTAAAAATTAAAATGTTTTATAAAAAAAATGTATTATAGCACGTTAAATGCACTGGTTAAAAGTCCAAGAGGATCGTTACAAAGCTCACAATATGGGATTTTCCCCTTTTTTACTCAATATTTAGCTTGAAGTACCCGAAGCCATTTAATTGCTTTTGCCTCTGAAATTCATTTGCCTTTGATCATTTCCAAGTTTGGTAGATCATCACGCCACAATCAATGGTAATCGTCTCATAAACCAATTTGTTGCTTTCATCTCCTACGTTCAAAGTCCAATCAAAGCTTTTATTGTTGATTGCTAATAAGTCGGAGCCACACTACACATCAAGTCATCAATCCATAGAAGTTTCTTTGAGATTGGTCAGAGTGGGAACTACTGAACTCTACATAGAAAACGTTAAGGGGGATAATAAGAAAACACACATGGTAATGGACCCCCTTATAGAAATGACAAAGGTGAGAATAACTAATGTCAATTCCTCTCTTCTTTCTTTCTTTCTATCTATGTGAGTTTTGTGTAGATTCCAGCTTTCTTCCACTACTCCAAGAAAGTGTGTATTGTGGCCTACATCCAACAAAATCACATTCATATATATACATATATAAAGAGATTCCGGCTAATTTGCACTAATTCACCAAACAATAATATTTCAATAACGAATTGTGGTCCACGAGAAAGCAAGATTCCAATCTATAAAGCAAGCACAAGTATGAATGGAGGGCTTTGTGAGGTCCACCGGCCCATCAGAAGAGCATGCTTGCTAGTTGCTGGCCAGTCACTCATTTTGGTGTAGATAATGACAAGTAAGATACACAAGTCCCTAGAATCCCTCAAGCTGCATTACAACAATAAACATATAGTACAACTTATGTATAACAAAGTGCAATTCTGTCTCTCAGTTATTATCTTAATTATTTGGGTATTGCAAAAATAGTTTGAATGCTTGAGAAATGAGAATCTCTGTTTTTTTTTAATTAAAAAAGATCAATGTTGTGATTCTGAATTTGAATACATTGTATGTCATGTACATTATAAATTTTCCTTTTTAAGTTATGTGTACTAATTAAGCTATATAATATATACATTATAAATTCTTTAATGACTTGTGTTCTATTCAATTGTCAATCACTTGTTTTTGAGCTATTAACATTCGGTAATAAAATGTTTAGCACGCATAAACTCGAGATTAGGAATCTTTGAGTTGGAATCAAGAATCTTCAATGGTCTTTGCATGCCAAATTCTGATGAGAAACCTACAGGGATTCCAACACCCAAGTTAGTAAGAGAAGATGAAATGTGTAAATTAGAGAGATGTTTATCTTGCTTAAGCAAGACATTTATTCTTGTTTAAGTGAGTCAATTGTCTTAACCTGAAAAAATTATTGTGCTCACTTAAGCAAGCCATGTTTGGCCGCTTAAGCAAGCTAATAAGTTAATTTCATGTTATATTTGCTTATGCGAGAGCTATGTTAAGCTTACTTAAGTGAACTTATCAAAGTGTTAATGTAGATGTTGATTTAAAAGCACCCTAAAAATCAAAAGGAGGAATGGATTTGTAGAGTACAAGAGAGAGCTTTTGGGAGAGAACAAGAGTGTGGTAGCTTTATATGCTCAAGACTCTTTCTCTTCATCAGTTTCTTTTCCCATGGCTAAGTATAGCTAATTCCATCTCCGTTGGAGTTAATGTAATTTCATTTTTTATTAAATAATTTTTTTAATTGTTCTTCTTTTGTGCTTATTACTTGTTTTTATGTTAATTTCCTAATTATTCAATCTTTTATGTTCAACTGTTTTGGAAAATTCAATCTGAATTACAGAATGAAAAAGATAACTAATAATTTTTATGTAACTAATAATTTTTATGTAGTAAAGAGTATTGCTCATATAAATAAAATTATGTTATTATCAATTCACAAATTATTGTAACCTTAATTTGTTGAGCCAACGAATGAGTATTGCTCATATAAATAAAATTATGTTATTATCAATTCACAAATTATTCTAACCTTAATTTGTTGAGCCAACGAATCTAAATTCATAAGTTTTATTACCAATCCCTTGATTAATGTAATCAAACTACTTGTTTATATAAAAATAACTTTAAACTCATGGAGATTTTGTCTATATACCCTTTAACTTTTTCCCCACACTTATTGTGGGATTTGATCCAATAGTTACTTGTCTTCAATATTTAGCCTGGACTTGTATTTCAAGTTTAGGTCTCAAGAGGTTATAGGTTTTGCTTTTATTTATTGCCTAGATTTATGCGTTTTTTTATAAAAAAAATTAGAGGCCTAATGTATTTTCATTTTTTAAAGCTCTTTTTATTTGACTTAGAACTTTCTCATATTTTCAGTCTTTTTATTTTTCAAGCCAATCTCTCTCTGTTTTATTTTGCACAAAAATACCCAAGAGTATGCCCCACTAGCCCCCTCGGCCCCACCTACTCTTTAACTTTTTCTTCAATATTATTATTTTGAATTTTTATTTTTTCAAAAATTCTCACTGTTTTGAAATCTAAACCGGATTGGTCGATTTGACTAGAAACTGATCACATGGCTGATCCAATATTTTGACAAAAACACCAGTTTGGATCTTTTTCCAAACTATTTATCAAAAGAGAGAGTTGTTTTCAAATTATTGATTGAGGAAGTCTGTTTTTATTTGCACTGCCAGTGTTGATTGTTTTTGGCAGCGTGTGTTGCTACAGCTACAGTGCGCAATCACTCTTGATTTTATTTTTTCTAGATCTTTACACTCGGTTTCATAAAAAGAAATTAAGACATCTCATAATTTAAAATTCAACCTAAAAATAAGTAAGATGTGGTAAAAAAATTACTTACATCAAAGATAAAACTTAAATACTATCAGATAATTATATTGTAACTTCAATACATTAATTACTTGTTGAAATTCTCTTAATTTTAAATGAAATGAATAATATGTACACTAATATCATCTAACTACGTGTAAATCATTATATATAATACATTTATTTACTTTAAAATTAGTTATTTTAAAAGTTATATTTATAATATTTTTTATTAATTGAAATTAGTTTTTTTTTACTCTAACAATACATCTTTATTAAATTTTTATAAGTATCAGCTAATTAGTATTGATTTTGTAAAATAGTTTATTGCTTGATTTCTTATAAAAATATTATTAATTGTCATTTTACAAAATTAAGAATTAAAATGATAGTTTTATAATTAAACAAAAATATGAAATTTTTTTAAAAGTTAGAATTTAAGTGACTTGACCAATATCTTAAAGAATAAAAAGTTTCACAATATAGATTATTTCAAATTAAATAGCGATATTAAGTTCGAATTATATATATATATATATATATATATATACACACATTAGATGATTAAAAAATTATCTTCAATAATAATTCTATGACTGGATCATAATTTTTTTTGTCACTATTTTCTTAATTATTCAATCAATATTTGTTTTAAAAAAAATTCAAACCACTGAATGCTACTTTCATGCTATTCATGTAGAGGTTGTTCGTGCTAAATAGCAGCACTCATATTGTTAATGTGGAACGAATATCCATTAGTTTAATCAATTAGTAATTTTCAATCTAGACTTCATTCTACAAAAGATACGTGTGGGACGCATAGAAGAAAAATAGTGATTCCAATTTTCAAAATGCAAGAGAAGTTAAGCGGGTTAGGTGGTGATTCTCTTTTTGATCCCAAAAACTGCATGAACAATTTTACAGTAGGACAATAATTGACATTTGAGGGACATATTATAATATTTATAACACTTAAATAACTTTTTTTTTAACAATACGGGGCTCATGCCCTCATAAGAACATTTTATCTTCTGAGGATAGAAATACTATATAGTAACGTCCATCAAATAAAACCGAGTGTGAAGATCTAGAAAAAATAAAATCAAGAGTGGTTGCGCCATTGCAACTATAGCAACACACACTGTCGAAAGTCAACACTATACATACTGACATAGTTTGTTTGTCCAGAAGTGGTTGCGCCACTGTAGTTGTAGCAACCCATTACGCAAAGTTTTTGACACAACAGCTTAATGCCACATGTTAGCTCCCCGTTGAATTGCGTCCCTGATTTTGACGCAATGCAAATAAAAACAGACCCCCTTGATAAATAATTTGAAAACAATCTCCTTTTAATAAATAGTTTAAAAAGGACTCTAAACTGATACTTTTGCCCCAATACTTTCTAAAATCAGTGTTTCCTTAAATCGGTTCAAGATCACTGATTTGATAAAAAAATCGATAAATTTGATGGATTAACTGGTTTCACTTAAAATTGTTTTTTTTTTTTACTTTCAAAATGACAATTTTGGTTTTAAAACAAAAAAAGAAAAAATATTATAACTTATGATAATTTTAAGTGAAATTTATTTTTTATTATTCTCAATTTATGTATATTATATTATTTTTATTTAATATTATTAAAATATTAAAAAATATATTTTATTAAAACTAATTCAATCTCGATAGAACCAACTCTTAAACGATTGTCTTCACGTTTGGTTTAATGACCGGTCCAATCCTAATAACATTTCAAATTCTACTCTAGCATATACTGTTAAACAGTGTTTCATGTAATTTCATTCAACGATTATGTCAAATTTGCACAATAAATTTCCAGAATGCTAGTTTTACAAACGTTTCTTTAAATATTATAGTAACCTCAAGTGGTAGAAGGCAATTACATATAATCTTTCCAATTGAAAATAAGGAAGATGACATAATTGCATCATGGGATAACATTATTGGAATTTAAAAACAAAAAATATAATTAAAATGTGACATATTATAATAACAATAGTATTATTATTATTAAAGTAAAACCATAGTATGCACTATAAAATGAACTTGGCACCTGCATAATTGGATCTAGTGGAAGAACTTTAGCAAGAAATAAGAAGTATATTAGATTCTTTAAATCGTGTTTATCTGAAAAAACTTCAAAATTTAGATGAGTAGGACAGCAAAAGTTGAATTTTATGATGTATCTAGATAAGCCGTTATAAAGGTGTGCTGCCTATCAAATTGCTCAAAAACAATTATCAAACAATGCACAATCTAAACTATTAAAGATAAATTATGAGGACATTAAGTATTACTCAATGAATTAGCATTGGAGTATGTATATAAATGCAAATTTATGCCAGTATCATTACTCAAAGTTATTTAAATAAGCTGGTTGAGTGTCTTTCTTCTTAAAGTTAATGTTCCGGTACTCTATAGAATAAATTAATTAAGGAAAGTGAGTTCATCCAATGGGGTTAATGACATCATATATATATATATAAAGTAATAATGACTTCACAGTCTGAACCCAACAAGAACTAATTAATTATAGGGAACTTTTAAACAGATTTTTGGGGGTGGAGGAGACTGTAATTATTTTTATATTGTTTAACACTAAATATTAAATTTGTGTATATTATATTTTTTTTTAAGAAATTACAGTAACTTCCTCTCTATTCTGTACTTCCATTATGTAACTTCTCAATCCACATAGAATATTGTGCTAAGCTAGGAAAAAAAAAGATATAGGTACGGAAGGGACATGTGTATGATACACGCAAAAAGATTTGACTAAAGAAAATTTAAGAAATTAAAAAGGAATTTTTCATAAACTTCAAAATAAAAAAGGAGAGAAGATAGATATAGCCTAAGAGCTTTAGCTCAAGCAATATCAATATACGATTCATGCCATAGCCATAATACTAACCAAATTAATCAAATAGCAAAATGCTTAGCCAGAATCGTACTAGCATGATATATATAATCTTGAAGCTTTAGTGGCTAAAGATGGTAGGCGTGTAGAGTGAGATATTTCTTTCATTGATAATTAACATGAGTCATTCTCGTTAACAGGTATCACCAGAATCTTTTTATCAAGTAGTTAAGTTGATTATGAAACCCCCTTTTAGCTTTAATTTACATTCACCAATTGGTTTTTTGCATTGTACTCCTCAATTATATGTAGGCCCGAGAAAGGCCATGAAATTATAGACCTTTTTTACAACAAAAATTATGGACCTCTTTCCTCAACATTATTAAATCTAACCTTCTTAAAAGAAAGAATAGGATCCTATTCGTTGAAGGTTAGTAAAAGTGGAGTTAGTCATGGAGTTCATCAATTCTTTGAAGGTTCTTAAAAGTGGGCCATGAGATGGAAATTGAGAATTAACCAACTCCCTTGTTTTCCAAATGATTAATGATATTTTTGAAGAACCTAATTGTTTAATGGGTTGTTTTGTCAATATCTCTCCATTCGCCTGAAGGTAGACATAGGAAGGTCACGAGTGCTGCACATCCATTCAACATAGTGGTTTCTACGTAGGACAAGGATTGTATATTAGCATCCGAATCAATTAAAAAAAGAAGACGACATGATTACTCTAGATATGAATTTTTTCACATTGTTATTATTATAAAACTATAATATATATATATATATATATATATATATATATATATATATATATATATATATATATATATATATATATATATATTACTTTTATTAATTGATCTTTTTTTTGGTTAGTCAAAGTTTCTTTTCGACAAATTCGCAGAAATTGTATATATAGAATTTTTAATGATTAAAATTTTTTAGAATATAATTTGTTAGATATTATGTTGTATTTTAATTTGCCATATTTTTTCACTTTAAAAGTACTTATTATAATAAAAATGTCACTATTATTCTATTGTAAAGTATAATTATTGATAAAAAAAATATTATTTGTAGTGATTAGTTTATTTGATTCGATATTCTTAAATAAAATCTTTCATTTGAGTCTTATAAATAAAAAAAATATCATAATTGAAAAAAATATCACTTTTTTTATATATATAATTATTACACTGAAGTTTAAATTTACGATCTCATATGCATGCATAGTATTTCAATTCTACTATCACTAGACCGATCCTAATGGTGATGGGCGAGATAATGACATGTGTCAAAGTGAATATAATTAAGTGTGAATCGCATTAATGTCCTTTTCTTTTCAACAGAACGATTTATTAATGACAACTATACGCACAACGAGTGCCACAGATTAGCTATTCAAAGTTTGAACACAGGAAAATTTCCCAAGGCAACCCCCACTTAGCATTAATGTTCTTAATTTCCTTCATGATAAATTAGGCACCAAAACACGGGCCTGCGCTTGAAATGACAAAAATACTCGTGTGTGCTCCATTTTTTGTTTGGTCAATTTTGTCAAATTTTGTCTACAGATTGCTAAGCAATAGTATTGACATTAGACAAGGAATGAATAAGCAAGCTCAAAATTAATGAAATAGTGTGTTGTTTGCTATATATTTAATCAGTGACGTGCAAGAATTGATAATCTAATTGGACCCCCCATTGATGAAATAGCCTATATATAAAGGCCAAGCATCACGACAGAGTGTGAGTTGTATAGCTAGACTTAGCTATTCTTACCTCTTGGCATGACCATTCAAATGTCTTCTTTTCTCTTAGCTTCTCTTGCTGTTTTCTTTTTCTTCTCCTCCTTGGAGAAGAGTTTTGCCTTTCAAGCAGCAAGAAAGGAGGACACAGAAAGCAACAATCTTCATCAATATACTCATCTTGTTCACCTCAGCTCACTCCTTCCTTCATCTTCTTGCAGCTCTTCTACCAAAGGTCATTTCAATTTTCCTTCTGCATCCCTCTCTTCCCCTCAAATTGATGTGAACATGTAGTTTTTTTTAAGTGTTTTAATGCAAATGTTCTCTAATCACAATTAGAATTTTATTATGTTAATATTTAATGTAAACTTTCATAACATTGATTATGGAGATGAAATTCTGATTCTAGTTGAAGAACAATGTTAAAACTGTATAAAGAACTACATATAAGTTGAGTTTAATTTTTATGCTCCAATAATGTATTTTTTTTACCGTGTTAATCAATTAAATTAAGTTAGAAATGACTTTTGTAAGTAATTTTTGTAAAAGTTAAAAACTTGCACAAATGAGTATATGACGATTTTTGACTGGTTAAGAGTGTAGAAATTCTTTGCACTATTAGTATATAAACTATATTGGACTATATTAAGTTGTATTGGACTATATTTTAACATGCATGGATGATTGCTACTTAATTTATACTATTTTTATATGTATATTTATAATGGTATATAGTACATAAAACATTCTATATAGTCTAGGCGTTTTGAGGTCAGAGAAATTAAATCCTGCAACTGCCTGAGTGGGGAAATTGGAAAATTTTGGATGAAAGAGAGATCAAATGAGTAACTGTGCCAATTAAGTTATACTGTAGTTGTCTTTTGGCGTGTGGCACGAAGGAAGGGTCACAAAATTGTCATTTGCCACAGAAAATATTCCATGAAACACACCAATGCCACACATGGTCACATATTCGAGATAGAGAGGGATAAAGGGAAAGAAAAGCTAGCCACCAATCACTTATTTCTTAATCGAATAATCCACTTTTAGTTGGCAAATATCTTTAATTGAATGGAAATTTCAAAAAATATATAATGTAAAATTAATATACATAATTTGATTAAAATAAATAAATATATATATATCTTAAATTTAGAGTGAAAAGGCTAAGTTTAAAAAACATCAAAATAAATAATGCGTAGTTGATTGAGATTTCATGTGAAAATAGAATTTTTAATATAAAAAATAAAAAATTGAAACCGATATTTTAAAAAAATTGAATTTGATACATTTTTTTAAAATGATTAATAAGTTTAAGTATTATTGAAAATGTAAAAAAACAACCTGAATAATGATAATAAAAGTACGTGTCATCATAAGAAAGAGTATATAATAATGGGTGTTCTTATCCTCAAAATTTAAGGACCAAATTTATAATAATAAAAATATTATCCTTAAGTTTAAGTTGATAAATTATAAATTATTTGAAATAAGTTAAAATATGAAAAGTGATCATTACTTGAAAATATATATAATTACCAAATTTGAAGTTATCATTATATAATTAAATAATTCCTTTTACATCCTTTTATACTTATCAACCAGTTTAACATTTAATTTTGCTAAATACATTTAATTTAGTCAGCTAATTTGTCGACTTACATCTAAATTTTCAGGTTTCAACTTCTAATTATTTTTCAGATTTCAATTAATTTATCTACTAATTTTACTAAACATATATGTTCTACATATTCGACCATTTTTACGATTGGAAAGTGATTTTTTTTTACCTCTTTTGCTCCTTAATTTATGATAGGGACAAATTGTTTAGTCTATTGTCACGGGTCAGCAATCATATATGATATGTCTATATATGATAGGACTTAAGCTTATGACTATGAGACGCATATGATCACGGGTCAGAAACTCACTTTTAGTAGCCTTGTGACTATGAAGAGTCGATGAAATTTCCTTATGAACAATCCAAAAGTTTTGAAGAACATAATTGAACTTCTGGACTTTGTATTTTGTTCTTTTGTTAACTAGTCTTCGAAGAAAGCAATATTCATTCACGGTTGGTACCCCCCAAACCCATTATAAATTAATTAGAAAGAAAAAAGTGGCTTAATTATTTTACTTGTAAAACATCATGTTTTTCTACCCACCCATATATATGTCAAACTTTAAGGTACAAAGACGAAGTCGTAGGTTTTTGTACTGCCGAAGAAATTGACAAAATTTTGGCCAAAAGATCTTTTATGAGATGATAAAGATGGAATCTTAACTCCACAAGTTTTTCCAATTAGAATAAACATGAAAAGAAAACTAAAATGTTTGTTCAATGATTTAATTAACACAATGGGGATACAGTTGTTACACAGCAGGGTGAGAATGACTGAATGAGAGTTACAGTTGGGTTGTATATTTGTTTCTCTGATTTGGATCTAAATTTTAATCAAAACACCAATTATATAATATCAACTTGAAATTAATTTAACCATATGTTCCATAACAAAAAATATAAGTAACCATTTTGCTTTGAATTAATTACTGAATTTAACGGGAAAATAACAAAATATTTTTTTCCTAAAAAATTAGTATGAACATGTGTATTGATAAATTAGTTAGGCCTTAATTATAAGTGCATGCATGATATTATTTGAGAGATAGGCTCCAAGCAAAAATAACTATGATTAGCCAAAAGTTAGGTGATATGTAGCTGTCTGATGATAGTTTTGCACCTTTACTTAGACGTGTAGCACTAGTGACCCACGAACTCATTGAATTAGTTAAAGAATTTAACTATATTTGACTGCTCATTCCAACAATAAAATATGTGTGTTAGCGAGAAACCCATAAATTCAAAAAAAAAGGTTTTTCATTTAGGCAAAATTAATATTAATTCAATTATGTGGTATTTTACTATTTTAATTCTCTTCACGGCTGTACCTAACTAATAATAGAAGAAAACTTTGTGGATATAATAAATAAATACACCCACTAATTGTGATAGTTCTTGTTAACCGACCCAATATAAGACTGGCAATGAGACAATATTTCCTATATATGCAGCTTTCTTTTTAAAATTGTCAATGAGACACCTGCACTAAGTGACGAGTTAAATATAAAATTAAGGTTAAATATGTTTTTTCTTCTTCCTGAAAACAGGTTAATATTTATTTTTATATCTTAAAAGTTAAATTATTTATTTTTTATCTTTTATTTATGAAAATGTGTTACATCTGATTCTTATTTCTATACGTGCATGAGGAATTAAAAATAGATTTTTTTATGAGGCAAAGATCAGATATGATATATTTTCATAAATAAAAGTTAAAAAAGAAATAATTTATTTTTGTTTTACCTTTTTGCCTAGACTAAAACACATATTTAACCTTTTAAGGATTAAATGTTTTTACTTGAAAAAATTACTAAATCTTAAGGGTGATGGGTGTACTTGAGAAAATGTAAAACATATTTATTGATGGAAAACTTAATAATTATAATGAATACATATAATTGATTTTTTTTTTTTACTTTTTACAAAATCACTAAAAATTTGGTGTCCTTTAATTTGTAACTCCATATTTTCTCTCAATCACTCTCTTTTCAAGTCAAATCATTATGTTACATCAAGTTTATTATTCGCTTTAGCATGATGGTTAACCATCAATGATTTAGCACCACTAATTGTCCAATTCTGTAATTCAGGTCCCAAAACAAAAGCATCATTAGAAGTGGTACACAAACATGGGCCATGCTCCCAACTAAATGATCATGATGGCAAAGCTAAGTCTACAACACCACACAGTGACATTCTGAACCAAGACAAAGAAAGGGTGAAGTACATTAACTCAAGGCTCTCTAAGAACTTGGGCCAAGATAGTAGTGTTGAGGAATTGGACTCAGCTACCCTACCAGCCAAATCTGGTAGCCTTATTGGGTCTGGAAATTACTTTGTGGTTGTGGGTCTTGGGACACCCAAGAGGGACTTGTCACTCATTTTTGACACTGGCAGTGATCTCACTTGGACTCAGTGTGAACCTTGTGCTCGTTCTTGCTACAAGCAGCAAGATGTAATATTTGATCCATCCAAGTCTACATCATATTCCAATATTACATGTACATCTGCCCTCTGCACTCAGCTCTCTACTGCTACAGGTAAATATTTGATTCTCAACATTTCAAGATGATTATATGTGCTGGAAAAACTTACCAACAAAATCATGGTTATATGTGTTTTATAGAAGAAACATTTTGAATCAAGATTGCTAAGGGACTTGCGTGTTTGATACCATTGAGTTAAATGTTCAGATAGAAAACAATATGATGATTCTAAAATAGACTTATCCAAATATACATTCAATATTTAATTAGATGTTTGGCCGTTTGAGTTACTTGAGTTGATACAAATGCAATACATTTTTCTTTCGTCTCATATTTCAACTTGTTAAACTAAATAATTATAAAAATGATTTTTTTTCTTATTTTGTATTCCCACTTGTTACTTATTCAATAAAGACAAAACTTTAAATAACTTGGTTCCACTTTAGAAAACGATTTTCCCTGCTAATTGAAAATTAAAGGTGTTTTTTTTCTTCCCTATCAATGGTCAACTTATATGAATCAACGAGTCAATACTATTTCAAATAATGACTAAGCTCACTGACTTAACCATTTCGCATACTCTCCTACTTTCAAAAGATAGCTATTGCATTGGTTAATAACTTCATATATTGTGTCACAAAAGTAAACAATATTACGATAAATTTCCTCTCAAGTGTTTCCTGAGTAAGAAAATCACACTCTAACAGTAATTAGCTTATATATAAGAATTGAATTTTGATACCTGATTTATGATTTTTACATTCTTGATCAATTAAATTAAATATTATTTTACTCATGAAATATGACACAAATGACAAATAACTTGAGCTTTTTAAGCTTATGTTAAGGGTTTAATCCCTAATTATGTGAAAATAGAATAACACATGTGAGAAACTGTAGATGCCTTTTAACTTCTTTTTTTTTTTGAAAAAAACTTACATATTTTATATAATATATATTTGTTTATTTTTATAAAAATTACTTTAAATTTTTTAATTTAACCTAATTTTAAGGATAAACAATTATTTTTAACCCTAATGTATAGAACATCATAAAAATGTAACTTTTTTACTTTTGGGACTAATCTTTAACTTTTTGTAGATAAATTTATCAATACACACTGCACATCTATGAAAATAGTTATTTATCTTAATTTTAAACTAATTTGATTATATTAAATATGATTTCATTTTTCATGCAGGAAACGATCCAGGATGTTCGGCATCCACCAAGGCATGCATATACGGCATCCAGTACGGCGACAGTTCCTTCTCAGTTGGCTACTTCAGCCGCGAGCGCCTCACCGTGACCGCCACCGACGTCGTCGACAACTTCCTCTTCGGCTGCGGCCAGAACAACCAGGGCCTCTTCGGCGGCTCCGCCGGCCTCATTGGCCTCGGCCGCCACCCCATCTCCTTCGTCCAACAAACTGCCGCCAAATACCGTAAAATCTTCTCCTACTGCCTCCCCTCCACCTCCAGCTCCACCGGCCACCTCTCCTTCGGCCCCGCCGCCACAGGCCGCTACCTCAAGTACACCCCCTTCTCCACCATCTCCCGCGGCTCCTCCTTCTACGGTCTCGATATTACTGCCATCGCCGTAGGCGGTGTCAAACTCCCAGTCTCCTCCTCCACCTTCTCCACCGGCGGTGCAATCATCGACTCTGGCACCGTGATCACCCGCCTCCCCCCAACCGCCTACGGCGCCCTCCGATCCGCCTTCCGTCAAGGCATGTCAAAATACCCCTCCGCCGGGGAACTCTCCATCCTCGACACGTGTTATGATCTCAGCGGTTACAAGGTGTTTTCCATTCCCACGATAGAATTTTCGTTCGCCGGCGGCGTCACGGTGAAGCTGCCTCCACAGGGTATACTCTTCGTGGCGAGTACCAAGCAGGTTTGTTTGGCTTTTGCCGCAAATGGTGACGATAGTGATGTTACTATATATGGGAACGTACAACAGAGAACAATAGAGGTTGTGTATGATGTTGGAGGTGGGAGAATTGGGTTTGGTGCTGGTGGGTGCAAGTGATTAATGATTAAACATGCTTTGGGCTAGTTAGGGACAAAGGAATCTTAATTGGTTCTAGGCTTTCATTATTACTATTGTTGTTGTCATGACATAATGTAACAGTGGAAATAGAAAAGGGAAAACAATAATGTGGGGGAAATTAAATAGTGATTAATTGTTGGAAAACATATAATATAATGTTGTAAAAGAATGGAGGAGGTGAAATATGTATGACTCTCAAGCTGTGCGATTGCTTGCAATTGTACATATGTAAGATGAAAAAAAATAATGTAAACTTGTTCTTGTTATTAATTAAAGGTTTGTTGAATAAAGCAGAAACGTCTTGTTTTGGATTATTTCGTTTGGCTATTTAGTTTGATCATCTTTGTGATGGTGGTTTTTGTTTTTTAGTTCATGTGACAATGTCTGTCAAAGAAAAAAAATGATATGATTGCACATTGCAAATAGATTTAAAAAATCACTGAATCACAGCATCATTTAGTAAAAGATCTTGTAAGGGAACAACAATTTGCCTAATATGTCATGGCTGTGGGAATCCATTTACGCTGAGGATTTTAAATCTTCCCAAAGTTCGGACTACGAATGTGCCTTTTGGGCTTGGGATTGCAATATGCGGAAGGGGAAAGCTATTGGCCCCAACACGGTTTCTACTGATCTCTATTATCTTCTTTGAAAATTTCAAAAACAATCTTTCCCACAGTGCACAAATTATGCATCTAAATTATGATTTTGTTGTAATTTTTTTACATTTTTATTATTTTAATGAAAATACATTTTTATTGTATAACTGGATTTATGAAAAAAATGCACAACACAATTATAATTTTATTGTATAAGTGAGAGTTTATAACAAAAATGTAATTTATGAGTAAATGGGAAGGAAAGAAAATTTTCATTAATTAATTGGGAAGCTGTTTTACATCTCGTTTTTAGGGAAAGTGGCTTTAGAGCACTACATCCTGCTTAACAATCTAAATTGTCCCACTAATTTCAAATTTTTGTCCTCTACTCGGAACCTTCCTATTAGGCTTGCAAGAAAATGGACGAAAATGGACTTGGCCAAGTCAATGACCAAGCACCCGTCAAGGTCAATTGCATAAACGTTAAAGATAATGGCACCACATGTCACATCAGTATAATGTTACATTGTCATAATGTCAAAAGACTAAAAATGAAAAGAAAAAAAAAACATGAACTAAGAGAAAGAAAATACACATTTATAAGCACAAATAAGCAGTTACTTCTTATGTCGTCATTCATAGTAGATAGGAAGGAAATAGCCCAAGCAGCCTATCGAAAGCTTACAACTTAGTTATCATAAGGCTTATCCTGAACTGACTTAGTTATTAAAAACGTTAGGTGTAGGCCTTATAGAAAGCTTTTATAAGTAAAAAAACCCAAGCTTCTAACTTAAAAGCACAAAAAGTAATACATTTGAAAAGGTTTGAGACTAAAATTGATGGTAAAAATTAGGTTTAATTGTATTTTTTATTTTTTAACGAATTTTATCTCTAATAAATTAATTTGGTGTAGTTTATTCTTAACTTTTAGAGAACGTTTATTTCTTGGATTTGATTATATTTCTGGAAATAATATTTCTAGGAATGTTATTATTGTGAATGTTATTCTTATCGAAGATAATTTGATAAATACTTTTAATTTATCGGAATATCTTTAAATTTGTTTTAATTTGAAAACAGAAATATTAAATAAATAATTAAATGAGACATAATAAGAAGAAAATGATAAGTCATTTTAAACATTGTCAACGGACCGTCGGAATATAAAATTCTCAATCCTTTACGTGGGAATAAGATGATGGAAGAACATGTGTAATATGGATTTTTAAGAATGAATTATGCTTTGAGAATTTTTTTGATTACATTCTAACAAAAAATATATATTCCAATCTCTACATTCCTGGGCATGCAATATGATTCCGTGGAATAAATGTTCTCTTAAGAAATTTAAGAATTTTATCATCATTTATCTATTAATGAACACAAAAGTTTGAAATAAATTTTACCAAAAAGAATTAAGGATAAAATTCATCAAAAATAAAAAAGTTGAATATAAAATTTTTCAAAAATAAAAAATAAAAAATTTAAAGTAAAAGTGTAATTATGTTACAAGAATTAAGGATTAAAATTATATTTAAACGAAAAATTAATAAATAAAAAATACAAATACTAACGAGTGCTGTTAAAATATTAATTAAAAAATTAATTTTTTTTATCAAAATACATAAAATTACATTATTAATGATTTTTTTAATACTCTTATAATTATATAATAAATACTTTTTTCTTTTAATTTCTTAACTTATATCCTTAAAAACACCAATTAGCAATACCCATATAAAAATAATGTGATTTAAGAAATTTTCATGATGTTAGACACCGCAACACTTCCATTCAAAAGACCAAGGTTGTCCACTGTTTAAGCTTGAGTGCTTGGCTTAACTTTTGAGGTTAAAAAACTAAAGTGACTTTTTAAAAACAAAAGTCAAGTGATTTTAGCCACGATCGGATTGGTTGCGTATGTGGCGGCGTAAATTTTCATCTATGTCCAAAATCTTTCCCTATATGTACCCAATCAGATATTACCACTTATTCACATTGATGTACTATACTCTTAATTTATCGGTTGTTACCTAGTTTTAGAAAAACACCATTTTTTAAAAAAATATAATTATTTATTAGAAATTTAGCCGGCAAAATAGTCATTCGTCATAGTAAAAACATCATGGTTTGGCTATACCTCTTTTCCTTAGTTTTTCAATTTTTAACTGATTTTACTTTCAATAAATTAATTTTACGTATTTTATTTTTAATTTTTAAAAAATATATTATTTTTTTTTATCTCCAACTTTTCTTTCAACAAATTTTACACTCAACTTATTTATTTTTTGATGAATTTAACTCTTAATTCTTTTTTTTATAAACTTTATCCTAACTTTTGTGTTTATTAATGAATTAAAGGGAAGTGATAATATATCCAAGTTTCTAAAAAGTTAAAGAGTAAAATGTGTCAAATTAATGTGTTAGGATAAAATCGTAAAAAATTAAAAAATTGAAGGTAAAAAATACAATTAGGACAAATATTATTTGTACCGGATATTGTATTGTTGAAAAAAATCAATTAAAAACATGTTAAGTAATCAATTATCAAAAAGTAATATTGTGTTTTTTATGAAAGATTATTCTTTTACACAAAAGATTATAATTATACATAGGATATGTGTATAATATAAACAAATCATACTTATAGAGTAATTTTCACTTTAGACCAGCCTTTGCTAATTAGATTTAAGATGAATAACTTTATTTTTAAAAAAAAATAAAGTTCTTATCATCCCTATTTCTTTTTATGACATAAGTTTGAGACATTATTTTTAAAAAAAAAATAAATTAAGTTTTCATGTCAAGTGAATAAACAAATGTTGATAAGTTAAAGTGAAAATAGATTTTGCATACATTTAAAAAAAAAAAGAATTTATGTAAAAATGCATACATACATCCGTGTGCATACTTGCATGAGCTTATATAAAGAGAGTGAGGAAACTCAATAATTGTAGTTCGGTTGGTAACAAAAGTTTGTGGAGAGAATTTGAGTTTAATTTTCGAAAAATACATATTTGGAAAGAGATACAAAACTTTGAGTATAACTAAACCTTAGAATAAAAATTAGTCTCATATGTTATGTTCAACAAAATTTTTAATTAGTTTTTAGGTTTTTTATTACTTGAAAAACTTATTTAACTGTTTGGTAAACAGTTTTTTTTAATAGTTTCTAACATTTTTTTAAAAAACGTTACTTGAAGTAGTATTTTTTAAAATACTAGTTTCTAGCTTTTTATATTTTTTATTTTATTCTCAATATATTTATCCAATTTCTTAGTTATCTTTTAAAATAAATCATGATTTCATTATTTTTTTGTCATTTTATATTTTTTAGCTACTTCAATAAATAGTTTTACCAAACATTTATAATTTAATAAACTATTTTTTGGCTTTCAGTTAGATTTTTAGCTAGTTTTACCCGGCATAACCTAAAGCCGATAAAGGATCAAAGCTTGTGAGATATTTGAAATCTTTGCATAAAACCTTAATTATGGTAGTTACTAAAAGGAATATAAAGAGTGAGGTCCTAAAAGGAAATTAACACGATGATCGATGTTAGTCATATTATGTTAACCTGAATAATAAAAATGATTTAACATAAAGATTTGGCTTGAAAAAAAAAATACTTTAAGACATAGATTATAGATTTAAAATTTATTAAATAATTTATGTACTAGCAATGTAAACACAATGATCAACAATCAATGATTTGACACCACTAATTCTAATTCAGGTCCTAAAAGAAAATTGGTTAAAATTTAATGAAAACTATAAAATTAAGAGAGAGTGATTAAATATCATGTGGGCCCGTCAAATTTTATCATTTTTAGTATGTTTCAACCAATAAAAGAGTATATTAGATAGTGTGTTCTTAACATTCTCATATCAATATACTTAACTAGGAGTTGATTAGCATGATACTACCTTAAGTTTTGTATATAAGAAATAATTATTTAATTCATCAAAACTAATAAAAGTAATTAGATTGTTTAATGTGTCATAAATTTTAATTTTATTCCAAGACTACTCATGACATTAAATGATTTAAGAGATGATTAGTTTTTAAATTTAACCAATGAATATATCCTATTTTATTGATAGTCTAATAAATGCACCCACTTTAATGAAGAAATGAGTATAGATTATTACTTGACTCTACAATCTTTTAGGAGTAAAAAGAAAATTTTAAAAAATAAAATAGTTAGATGTTTCTTATAATTAGAACTAAGAAAATATTTTTTTTCTTATACTCCAATTTCCAAAAGCATGAGCAAATCATGAAAAGGACCTCAACATTAACTCAAATATGTGTACACAAAGCTTAGTTATACTTAGGAGTGAAAATAAGTTAAGTTAAAACATACAGATGTTAGGGATCTGAATTCTCGTCATTGCTAAAAAAAATTCAATAGAAAAGAAAGACACATGTGCGTGTCTCACACACCATTGTGTCTTTCTCTCTCCTATTGAAATTTTTCGAGTTGTATTCATATGTTAGGCTATGCTAAATGTGATTCTAACCTTGGTCAAAACTCAAGCATATGACTCAAGTCTAGTCTTTACTTGTTAAAAGTCTTTTATTTAATGACTTGAACTAACCTACTTGAAAGTTTGACCTAGTCTACAAGACAATTTAAAGGTTTACTTTGGATAATTTAATACCATAATAGAGGTGAACCTATATATATTAAGCTTGACGAGAATCACAATTAACTTACTTATATAATATAAAATTCACAATAATTTATTTTAAAATATATTCTATAATAAGACATAAATTTATCTTTTATTAAAATTAATTATAAGTGTTGACTTGACTCTTTACCTACATCAACATATTTAACATGTTAAAAATAAAATAAATACAAGATTTAATGCAACTTAGCAAATTAATAATAATAATAATAATAATGAAATTTTAAATAAGTCAGCAAGTTGGACTTAAAAAGCTTTTTGAATAGTCTGACTTTTTTTTAACTAAATAGAATTTAGTAAAAATCTTAGTCTGGTTTATTGTCTGAAAAAAATTGAGCTAATCTAGATCTTATATAAATCATAAATTCGAGCTATATGACCTATTTTTATTCTTAATTATGGTATTCATGGAAGATTCTTAAAAGTGGGTACGAGGAAAATTAATTCTCATGTGCTCCCAAATGATATAATATCTTTTAAGAACATGAGATTGTTTAATAGGATATTTTTGTCAATATCTCTCCATTCTCATAAGGGATATGCTAGGTGCACCCAGCAATTTTAGTGAATGGGTCATTTTACCCTTTAAGTAAAAATTTAAAAAAGCGCCCCTCCCCTCGAAAGAACTCACTTCCTGCCTGCTGCTTCTTTTCTTCTTCCGCGAGACCAACACCTCCTTCTTCTTCTCCGCGAGACCAGCGTGCTTCTTCTTCTCCTCGAACCACTTGTTGTTTGCCTTCGAGGTAGGTGTCCCTAACTTGTCATTGCTTTTATTATGCAATATAGTTGTAGCATTTAGGGTAGGATAGTGGAACCTTAGGGTAGAAGACGTCGGGAAAAAATGGGGAAAGGAGGTTATGGTGGCGTCTTCCGGAAGAACCGTGATGGCTTCTTCCGGAACTTCCGAAAGAAGGTGTTCCGAAAACTTTCCGGAAGAACGGTTCTTCCGAAAGTAACCAAAGGTCATCCGGAAGAACATTTCTTCCGGAAAGCTTCCGGAACACCTTCTTTCGGAAACTTTCCGGAAGAAGGGTTCTTCCGGATTACCTTTGAGTGTTCCGAAAGAACCACTTCCTCCGGAAGTTTTTTTTTTTAAAAAAAAATTGTTTTGTTTTTTTTAAATGAATGATTATTTTATTTCTATGAATTAAGTAGGTGTATGTTTTTGAAATTTTATATAAAAAAAATGAGGTTTGGCTTTTTCATGACAAATGAAGTTGTTTTTTTTATAATTTAAATTGTGTATGTTTACTAAATATTTATTTTTAAATTATTTGTGTTCTGTTTATAAATGAAGTTGTTTATTGTTATAAATTAAGTTGTGTGTGTTTTTGTTTATTTTTTTTAAAATTAGTGTATTTTATTTATAAATAAAGTTGGTTATTTGTATAAATTAAGTTGGTTATTTTTGTTAATTGATTTTGTTTATTTTTTATATGATTTTAGTTGAGTATTTTACTAATTATTTAATTTTAAATTAGTTATGTTTTTTTTTATAAATGAAGTTGTTTAGTTTTATAAATAAAGTTGTGTGTGTTTTGGAATTTTTTTTAAAATATTATTTTTTATAAATGATATAAATTAAGTTGTGTATGTTTTAAATTTTTTTTCCCATTTTTATTTTATTTTTATATATAATTTTAGTTGTGTGTTTTTTTGTTTATAAATAAAGTTGTTTTTTTTTTATTAAAAATGAACTTGTTTTTTTTATAAATTAATTTGTGGACGTTTACTAATTAATTAGTTTTACATTAGTTGTGTTTTTTTTATAAATGAAGTTGTATATTTTTTTTAAATTAAGTTGTGGATATTTACTAATTAATTATTTTTACATTATATGTGTTTTTTTATAAATGAAGTTGTTTATTTTTTAAAATTAACTTGTGGATAATTAATTATTTTTATATTAGTTGTGTTTTTTTTATAAATGAAGTTGTTTATGTTTTTTTTAAATTAAGTTGTAGATAATTAATTATTTTTACATTAGTTGTGTTTTTTTTTATAAATGAAGTTGTTTATTTTTTAAAAAAAAATTAAGTTGTGGATAATTAATTATTTTTACATTAGTTGTGTTTTTTTTATAAATGAAATTGTTTATTTTTTTAAAATTAAGTTGTGCATAATTAATTATTTTTACATTAGTTGTGTTTTTTTATAAATGAAGTTGTTTATTTTTTTTGAAATTATGTTGTGGATAATTAATTATTTTTACATTAGTTGTGTTTTTTTTTATAAATGAAGTTGTTTATTTTTTTTTTGAAATTATGTTGTGGATAATTAATTATTTTTACATTAGTTGTGTTTTTTTATAAATGAAGTTGTTTATTTATTTTTAAATTAAGTTTTGGATAATTAATTATTTTTACATTAGTTGTGTTTCTTTTATAAATGAAGTTGTTTATTTTTTTAAAATTAAGTTGTGGATAATTAATTATTTTTACATTAGTTGTGTTTTCTTTTATAAATGAAGTTGTTTATTTTTTTTTTAAAATTATGTTGTGGATAATTAATTATTTTTACATTAGTTGTGTTTTTTTTAAATGAAGTTTTTTATTTTTTTAAAATTATGTTATGTGTCTTTTCAAATAATTTTATTTAAATTAGTCTTATTTTTTATAAATAAACTTGTTTTATTTTTATAAAGAAAGTTGTGTATGTTTTGACCGAAAAAAATACGTGCTCCAAATGATTTGCAAATCATAGCTAGAACACGAGGTTTAGGTCGTGCTATAGGTAGACTTATAGGCAGAGATAGACAGGATGACCATGATGCAGTTGATGTTCCCGAGAGGCGTAGACCTGCTGCTTCAGCCGGTCGACAACGGGTTCATCAGATGACTGCGGATGCACCTGATATGGTTGAGGATGTTCCTGACATGACTGAGGATGTCCCTGATATGGCTGAGGATGCACCTGAGATTTGGTAATTTTTCAAGGCTTAATTTTATCTTTCCGTAAATAGGAACAACAACGACTAACACAACTTCAAATACGGAACAACTGCTTCACGGGACCACCAAATCTTCAAATACGGAACAACTACTTCACGGGACCACCAGAAAAGCTTTTTACAGAAAAGGATAGCAATAGCAAGAAGACGGGGATGAAGGTGAAATGGAAGTGTGTAAAACAAAAAAGCAGCGCAGTAACTTTAAAGAAAACAATCAAGGGCAAAATCGTCATTACATATACATTAAATATTATTTTATTTTTAGTTATTATTATAAAATGAAATTTATTTTTACTTCACGTTGTTATAAAATTATAATTATTTTTTATTATATATTAAGTTTTGTAATACATATTAAATGTTATCATAATAAATATTTTATATTTTTTTATAAAATATACGAATTAATTAATTTTTATGATTTAAATTATACTAAATTGTCACACAAATTATTATTTACATTTACATGCGCGTAAAAAAGGAATTACAAAAAATAATATTATAACATAATTTATTTATTAAAATTAAATAATTATGTTCACTAATAATTTATGTATAATAATATTATTTATTTTATAACGTAATTTATTTATTAAAATTAAATAATTAAAAAAATACAGCATTTAAACAAAAGCAAACAAAATTATTTTCGGAAGAAGAAGGTGGTCTTCCAGAAGATCCTTTTTCCGGAAAAATTCCGGAACACGTCCTTCCGGAACGTATTTCGGAGTTCTTCCGAAATCCCACCTTCTTCTTCTGAAAGAAGGTTCTTTCAAAAAATTTTCTCGAAAGAAGGGTCTTTCGGAAATCTTTCCAAAAGAATGATCTTTCGAAAATAGCCTTTACAGAAAGGCAAAATTGCCCATTCACTATTTACTGGGTGCCCCAACAATATTACTGGGTGCACATAGCAACTCCCTTCTCTTAAAGGTAGATTGATAGGATGGTGACCCATGAGTGCTGCACTTCGATTGAACTTAGTGGATTTCTAGACAAATAGGATTCTATATTAGCAAACCGAATCAAGAAAAAGTTACAAGACAATTATTACTCTAGATATGAATTATTTCTTATTCCTTTTTTATGCGCATTACGTTTTTGGTTAGTGAACTTATCCATTTTTTAATTTAGTCCCGATTCTAGTTCGTTTATATACTTGATATGGTGTATTAAGTATTTTAAAAAAAAGTTGTCACTTTTTATTTTTTTTAAATATGTAAAAATATTATGCACTATTTTTATTTGCCATTTTTTATTTTAAAATGTTTCTTTTAATACATATAACACTACAACTAAATAACCCACAAGATATATCACAAGTGATAAGTTGTTAGGCGTTTTAAGCATTAATTTATTTTTAATTTAGTAATATAAGTGGGAAGTAATTCAAAGAAGCATTAGTGAATCACATATGAACAATGTGATTCGTAATGTTCTTTCACTATAAAATAGAATAATTATCTTAAATATGAGTATTTTTATGAACTAGTTTTTAACAAGATCGATTTTTAGAAAATACTAAACATAGTGTTTTTAGTGGGTTTTTTTATAACCTCTTATTTCTTCCAATCTATTTTTTGTTATTAAAAGAAATTACCAATAAATAAAAAAATTTATTATCTTTTTAGTTTCCAAAATTTTTAAAATTTCTATTTTTAGTTTCTGGATTTTTTCAGCTAGTTTTAGGTCCTTAATTTTTTTTCCGTCTTTACTTTTACTTTTAGCCTTCTGTTAAATGTTAAGGGGAGTTGATGAATAAAAAATTTTAGAAACTTAAAAAATCCTAAAATACTTAAGACTAAAAAACTAATAAACTCTAAAAATAGCATTCTATCACAATATAATTTTTTTTATTATAAATTTAAAATATAATTTATATATTAAAAAATATTTTATTATGAATTTTAATTATAGTATTTTTTTTATATTCTAAATATTTATTTATTATAGTTTTTAGTTATATAAAATAAATATTTATCATGTACGTTACACATAAAATATACTAGTGTTATATATATATATATATATATTCTCGTGTATTGTGAAAAAATATACCATTAAAATTCTAGCCCGCATTTTAAAAAATTACAAGAATACTCTATTATGTGTTGTTTTGTATGAGTCAATTTTATTGGCGTCTTCGAAACAGATGGAAGAACTGTTTGATTATTGCCACTGATATGTCTTTTTTGATTGGCCATTATCATGAAGGAAACTCTTGTGTCAATAGGTTCGCTACTCATGGTGCTGGTAATATTGATATCTCTTTGTGGGACTCAATCTATATAGGTTGTTTTTGTACATGATAAGATGGCTCTTCCTAGTTACAGGTTTGGATAGCTTTCTTTTTTGCTCCTCTCATGGAGTCACAGGTTTTCCTAGATCCTTGTTTTGATTTCCATTGAGTTTGGTTCAGCCCCTCATTGGCTCTCGTTTCCTTGATTTGTCTTATATATATATGATTTAGAGTATGTTGGTAGTGTCAATCTATTTGAGATTACTTCAGCCTCCCTCCTTAGCATTCTCTCTGTTCTTGCCATTTTTTTATATATTAATATGTCCATGTACATAATGCTAAGTAAAAGTGTTGACACTTGATAAGGAATAACCAAGCTCAATATCAATGAAATATTAGTGTTTTTTGTTATATGTTTATTAGTATCCGTGTGAGAATTCATAATATTCTATTGGACTTCCATGAATTTGAGTACTATAGTGAGTCTTATTAAATGGATAAAAAGGAAGTAATTGAGTAGTTAACTAATATTTTAATATATATATATATATATATATATATATATATATATATATAATTTATATATTTTTTATATTTAATATTATATATTATTAGTGGTTAATTTTAAATTTACTTTTTAAATTAAGTTGTATTAAATTTATGATGAATCAATCTATATATTTTCTTTTTGATCTGTATAAGAATACTTGAAGATAAATACAAGAAAATTTATAATATTCAGTGATCCTGTTCAACTAATTGAATTAGACTTCCTTATAATGGATCTATAAGTTAAGTTTAAACATCATAGTGTATTGTGTATAGCTAGGCTTAGCTACTTTAATTTCTTGCCTCTTGTTGGTATATGGCCATCCAAATATCTTCTGTTCTCTTAGCTTCTCTTATATATATATAGATTCATTTTAGTATATTTTTACATGCATGCTACTTTGTACTATATTTATTTGTGTATTATATAATGATATATGGCACATAAAACATTCTATAGTCTAGGCGTTTTGATTTGAAGATCAAAGACATTAAAAGTCCTGTATGATAAGCGTGAGAGAATTGTGAGGGAGAGAAAAACAAGGAACGTGCTCCGAATCTTCTTATAGTGGGTGGATTTCAAAGGAAAATTGTGAGATATATAAAAAGCAAATAAACAGAATCAATGCTATCTATTTTCAGATTAAATATGTTTTTTAGTTTTTATAAATATAAAAATGTCCATTTTTAGTTTAAAAAACTAATCCTCCTTTTGACCCTCCCCTCTTTTTATATAAAGGGTGGGACTGTCCTTTATAAAAAAATTGTTTCTTTTTCATTTTTCATTTATAGAAATATGAACTACAACATAACACATTACTTTTCAATATATGTAGCTTTGTTTTTTAAATCGAAATTTCTGAATAAAACGAAAGTTTCACATCAGTATTGTTTCCACTCTTTAATTTCTTTTTCTTTGTTGTATCGTTACTTATAGTTTGTTAATCACCCAATGAAAAAAATCATCATCCTGTGTTCGTGTGTGTTCCTACTTTCAAATTCCGTACCAAAACGAATTATTCTTTTAAAAATATTCTCAGTTGCTTGCATGGGTAGAAATATGTTAGGTTATTCGATAAGAACTTATATTCTAACTTACATCAGACTAAGCCAGTCTTTAGATGAAAATAAACTATGTCAAAAGTTTTTTTTTTTTTTTCAAAATCTATAGTATTTGATTAAACCAGTCAAGTTCTAGGTTATTCAAAAATCGTTTAGGACTAAAACATCAATTTAAGTAAATATAAATAATAATTTGTCAAGCATGCTTAGAATCTATTATATTAAATTTTTTTGTATAAAATCATACATTTATTTAACATTTCAAGTGTTGAATATGTTCAGCTACGCAAAGAGTCAAGTTTATAAATTTATTAAAAAATAAATTTATATCCTATTTAAATATTTCATTGTAAAATATGTTTTAAATAAATTATCATAAATGTTATAATAGACCTTAAAAATATATTTATATTATATAAACAAATTATAATCAATTCCTATAAAGTCTGACATGCTTATTTTTACTTTTATCTTAATGTTAAATTATGATAAAATATGTCATTAAACAAGTTTAGAGATCAAGCCAAACTTAATATAAGTCAGATCACCCAAATAAATAGATAAGGCTTTAAACCATATAACTTTTACCAATGTGAGACTCAGCCTAATAAAATCTAATTTGACTTAATTTATTTTCACCCTTATTTATTTGTTATTCTAGGTGCACTTGTGGGCAAGGAATAGAAAATTGTGAATTATATATTACATTAATTTAAGAATTTGAATCTTTAGAGAAATGTGTATACTTTAAAATGCAGAACTTTGTTTGTTGATTGAAAATTAATAAAAAAAATCAAACAGAAAATTAATAATTGATATTATAATGAAATACATACAAACATGTAATAAATTATAAAGTCATTAAAATTTGGTTTTTAAAATTTGAAAATTTTTAATTTCTATACATGATTAGTGTAAACAAATTAGAAATTTTCGTTAGTGTAACTTTTAAGGTAATTATTATAAAAATTAACCAATTTATTATATATAATAATTTGTAATTGAATAATAATATATAAATTTTTTGTACATTATTAATACATAAATTATTTAATCAATTTTAAATCTATATTCTATGTCTTAAGTATTTTCTTTTCAAGCCAAATCTTTATGTTAAATAATTTTTATTATTCAGGTTAACATAATATGGCTAACATCGATTATTTGGCGCCATTAAATCTAATCCAGGTACCCAAAAAAAGCATCATTAAAAGTGGTAGACAAATATGGGCCATGCTCTCAGCTAAATCATAATAACAAAGCAAAAGCTACAACAACACACAGTGATAAGAATATTTTGAGCCTATTCCAAGAAAGGGTAAAGTATATTCATTCTAGGCTTTCTATGAACTTGGGCCATGACAATAGTGTGAAGGGATTGGATTCAGGTACCATACCAGTCCAATATGGTGGTGCTATTGAGTTTGGGAACTACTTTGTGCTCGTTGGTCTTGGTACGTACACCCAAAAAGTACTTGTCATTTGTTCTGGATACTAGTAGTGATCTAACTTGGATTCAGTGCCAACCCTGCACTAGTTCTTGCCTCGACCAGCAAGATGAAATTTTTTTATCCAATGAAGTCTTCATCATATTCTAATATCACTTGCACATCTTCGGTTTGCACTCAGGTCTCATCTGCCACAGATAAACTCTTAATTAAAAGGTTGAATTATTCATTTGATGCCTGTAATTACATTAATTTTAAAAATTACATATGCCGGTTGTTATACAATTACTTTTAGTTAAGTTTTGTCCCTACCATCAATAGTTTTTCAAAATCATTAGTTAATATCGTGATAAATAGAAATTAGTAGTGTAAAATTGTCAAAATAAAGTTGTGTTTATTTTCTCAGATCCATTTCTAGCACTTTAAAAACTGTCAAAAAAATTATTGGTGACTACTCATCGCCAGTTTCAATTTTTTGTGTTAGTATGAGCTAACGACACTAAGATACAATTGATGGTAGGGATTACACCCTAAATAAAAGTGATAGAGACTAAACAAATAATTTCTAAATGTAGGGATCAAAACATAAAAATAGTCCAAGTCTAGGAATCAAATAAATAGTTGTTAGGCCTTCTCAAAATTCCAAGATGCATATATGCTAGAAAACCTAGCCACAAAATCTTGGTTATATTTGTTATTTGTGTACGTATTTTGACTTTTGAAAATAGAAATAGAAACAATTTAAATTAAATCTAATATATAGTAAGAAATTTTTAAGTAGTTCCAAGCCAATACATGACTATGATATTCCCAACAACTATATAACAAGTATTTTGAGTTTTTCAATTAAAAAAAAAGAATTAATATACTTAATTATGTGTCATACGAAGATTAATCGAGACTGTAAACCAACTTTGCTATTTAAAACACTTCATTAATACAATAATATACTTATCATTCCTTTTTATCTCTTTTTCTATCTCATTATATTACCTATCACACATTTCCTTCCCTTTTTGTGTCTCTTTCACTCCTTAGGTGTCGAGTAAGACATAAGTGATCTACTTATTATTTTCCTACTTCATTTTTCATGCAGGAGTTCAACAGGCATGTTCTTCATCTACAAAGGGCTGCATGTGTATACATTATTATATATACGAAGATCAATTTTACTCTATCGGCTACTTCAGCCATGAGCAATTGACAGTGACAACCACTAACATCATGGACAACTTCTTATTTGGTTGTAGCCAAGGTAACAAGGGCTGCTCCGGCGGAGTAATGGGCCTTGGTCGCCACCCTATCTCCTTTGTCCAACAAACATCCTCAAAGTACAAGAAAATCTTCTCCTACTGTCTTCCTTCCCGTTCTAATAGAGTTTGTGTTCGCCGACAATGTCATGGTCGTGATTGCAGGAATTGGGGGAGTTTATGTGACGAAGGACAAGAAGGCTTTGTTTAGCTTTCACTGCAAACAAGAATGATAGTGACATTACCATCTTTGGAAATATACAACAAAGAACCCTAGAGGTTGTGTATGATGTTGGGGGTGGGAGGATAGGGTTTGGTGTTGTTGGGTTGGTTAGTGGTGTTAAATAAACATGCATACTTTGGATATATAGTTGCATTAAAGTATTTGGAGGGATAGTAGTCGAATTTCACAACAGATTATGTCACTTCTATTGAATCCTCCGTAGCTAATGTCTAAAACACAAACTTTTTCTTCAGTTTATCACTTAACTAACTGCTAATAAACTAACATCAATTATGATCAGTTGATTGACCATTAGTAATTTTTCTGGGTGCCAACAAAAACACTAAAACTTTTTTTCCAAAATTTTCCCAAATAAATTAGATCGATTTAATGATTTTGAGCATTGTGCGTACCAATTTTTCAACCACCAAAATTAATCACCCAATAGTTACAAGTAATACATTTATGGAGAGTAAAGATATTTTAGTAAAATTGTTTTAATAAGTAACTTATTTATTGTGTTCTTAATTTATGAAAACCCTTAAATATTAATCATTTTGAAATAATTGATCGCACACTGCACAACATCATTTCTTCTCCTTTATGAAGGTTTTGTAACTAAGAACTTGAAATCAACATGTTATTCACTGTTTTTTTTTTTTACTGTCATTACTCATCAGTTTAATTAAATGTGAAGGAAACCAAAATTTCAGCATCTTATTTTTTTTTTCTATTGGTAAAAACACAACCATATATTGTGCGTTCAAGGACAGATCTAGAAATGCTATAAATGGGGTTAGAAATTTCTTTCTTTCTTTATAATTGTTTAAAAGTAAAACTTTTAATAAATAATAAATTTTAAAAAATTTACTATTTTTTACACATAAAATTAAGACTAATTTTTATATTAAATGATAATAACTTTAATTGTTATCATAATGGCAACAAACACAAAAGTTGTTTTAAATAATTTTACACTAGTTATTACTTTAATAATTATAATAAAACAATAAACACGACTAAATTTGCATCATTTTATACTAATTAGTTTTAATCATTATTATAATAATACACAAAATTAATTTTATATAATTTTATACTAATTAACTTAAAAATATATATGTATGTACATGAAAAAGTTTCAAACTTGGAGTGGGGAGGGGGACCAGACCCTTGTATGTCTCCTTTTAGATCTGTCCTTACATGTGTTTGAAATAGTTGTAAAAATTAAATAATATTTTAATAATTGAATATATGTATAATTGATTATTTTTATAATTAATTATAATTATAATCAATTTTTACTAAGTTTGTTGAAAAGTGGTTTAAAAATAATTAATTTCGTTTGGATGTAAGAAAAATAAGTTTGTACATAGTAAAATAGTATAAAAACCAGTGAAAGGAAAAAACAAGCGATTGGAAAATAATAATAAGATACAGAATTTCAACTTCATAAAACAACTTTTATTTTTTTTCTTTTTTTTTTAAATCTTTTTCTATATTTAAGCTAGGATCTCAAAAAGCTGAAATTTTAGATTATAACATACGATGTGCCCATCCACTTTTTTTTATTATAACATACGGTGTTGCTATTGGGCCAGTTATTGAAGTGTACCAAAATTGGGGACTTGAATTCTATACTTCTCTATGTTTATCTTATACTTTCCATTTTTTTAAAAATTCTAATCTACTTCTATCTTCTTTTTTCTACAGCAGCAGACTCATCCCCTTTCATTCATTCTTCTCTTCTTCCCACTGGGCATCCCACTTTCCACTTCTTCGCTTCTTCTCCAAGTCAAGTCTTCTTCCCATGCATAGTTATCAAGGGTTCCAACGCAGAAGTCCTTCTCCTTCAATTCTCCATATTGCAGGTATGTTTCAACACTTCACATTCATATTGTGACCCTATTTCTAGAAAAGACTTTGTTGTCCCAAAGCCACCTTTGCAACTCCGTCCATGATGCACACCACCTTTGTTGAAATAACAACGAAAATACAATTCCGTTAAAACAGTATAACAAAAATGTATCTTTGTTGATAAATTTTTTTTACTCCTCTAATATAATGTAAATACAATTTCATTAAAACAATACAACCAAATCGTATTTTGGTTGTTATTTTTCTTGCACTCCTCTAATGAACAATGAAAATATGATTTTATTGTATTGTTTCAATGAAATCATATTTTCGTTGTTAATTTTTTTTCAACCTTTTTGATATAATTGGAAACACGATTCCATTATATAATTATATAATAGAATGGTATTTCTCATAAGAGGCATTTTTGGACAAAAAATAAGTGTAAGCCCCTTTGGTAGGGACCATTAACAATGGGAATAGGGCCAACAGTAAATCACAAATGAATTCAGCTTTAACCAGGGCAACAATGAATATATAGTTCATCAATTTTGCTTCTCTAGTTAACTAATGAATCTCAGCTTCTTGCTTAGTTAAAGCTTTTGTTGATTCATCTAACTAGCTTATAACTATCAAACAGCAACTGAGAAACTGTGGATTAAAAAGAAAAGAAAATCCATATAAGTGAAAAACTTGAGAGCCAATCTCAAACTAAGTGAATGACTACAAGACCCAAAAAAACATTAGAGCAAAGGATATGTTTAACGGTTATTAACAACTCCTTATTATACGATTTTGGGGTACAATTATACCAAGATTTTACTATTCTCATATTTATATGAACTAACTTTAAAGTTATTGGTAACTTTAAAGTTAACTATTATATTACTATATATAGTGATTATTATGATACTACTAACCGATGTTGCTGATATACACAAGTAACATGAAAGAATATATCCACATGGCACAAGATCAACCACTAATTCAGAGTTTAACCTTGAAGGGAGCTACCCACCCAATCATTCTCTAGAATTTAGATTTGTTGCAGTAGTAGGTTTTCGTCAAGATCAAATTAAGTTTTAACATTTTTATTTTTCTTTATATTTTCTACGAATAGGTGAAAAGTATATTAAATCTAATCCGTATGATCGATGTTGTGCTAGATGCCAATCTATGTGTTTGGTTAATTAGCACAACCACTTTTAAACCAGCCCAGTTGACAATCACAAAACGACTCTAACCTGGCACACCTTGGCTACTAATCATTTGCATTATAAATAATTTTGGAGGAATGGAATGGCTCCAAAAGAAGCAAATCTTGCAAATGAGCTTGATCCAAGTTTAAACTTCATTGCTTGTGATATCATGGTTTGCACACACAAGGAATCGCAGCTTACACGTATCAATGTTTTGTATCCAAATGGAGGCACTGTATTGGTTCACCTCATTCTTACTCTACACCTCCCATGTGCACCACCAGCAGGTCTCTTATGAGATTTTTCACTACAAAATTTCTCTAATTCTGGTGATTGTGAGGAAGTATATATATACAATATATTTATCCAATCTAAAGGATTGGCGCAATTATGTTAGGGCTGTGTTTATATGGTAAAAAATGTTTTATTTAATGAAAGAATTAATGTTTATATAATATCATGTATAAAATTTTATTGAATCAGAATAATCCAGTGAATTAGGAGATATATGTAGTTTTCGATTCATGATAATAAAAAAAATACAACACATTTATCCCAATACATACATGATTTCTTCACACAAAAAAGAACATATAAACCATTTTTATAGTTTTTTTTAAATAATGAGCTAAATGATTTATTCGAAAAATAATTATCTCTTTTACAAAAACTTTAAAATATTACTTTGAGATTAACACTTCCAATATTATTATACCTAGAGCACCCATTCGGATGTTCCAAAATTCTAGTTTTGCTATCATGTGAAGTTGTGAACTGTCCCGCTTCATACATTAAAAATTCCAGTTACATAATCTGCCAGATCATAAACCTACATTCCATCTCCAACACCAATGAAATCATGCTATTTTGATGATTTCATTTTCTCCCCTGACAGTAGACACCACCACATCAGTACAAAAAATGAAAAAAAAAAAACCACTAAATTGATTTGGTTTGTTATAATAAACAGTTTAATATTTATTCTTATAAACTTATTCGTATATTTTATAATTACTTTATTCACAGCCTTTTTTTCTTACCCCTTTTTTAATCTTTATAATTCCTTCAATTGCTATTTCCTTTCATAATTCATCACTTGTCACATTTTTTTTTGTTCTTTACTCTTCCTATTTTTTCCTTTATTCAATGATATGTATTTATATATACCTCAAAATAATAGCATTTTTTTGTCATTTTAAAACTGTTTTCTAAAATAATTCTATATTATAAATCAATTCATTATCCTAAATCTATTAATTTTTGACAATTTTCATAGAACAAATATTTTAAAACAAAAAACCACGTAATAGATATTTTCTCATCTTCTTATGTTTTATTTTCTTCAACCTCTCCCTCAATTTCATTTTCTACCTGCATCACCCTGCACAAGCCCTTGTTTAATTGCATTTTAAACTTTAAAAACAGTTTCTGCAAATAAAAATCAAACAATCATATAATACAATCTTTTCTCCGTCTCTTTTTCTCTTTCAATAATAATATGAACAAAATTTAGATTCAGTTTTATAAGTGTTTGTTTGTTTTATTTATTTTTCAATCAAAATTAAAGTTTCACTTCAATAACCTATCTAATAAATATTTAAGAAAAAAACTCTAATATAGAAACACACTTAAAGATATATATATATATATAAAAGTCTTGTCTTAATATATAATGCATAGATAGACACTCCTATAATGCATATATCCAATTCACACATTTTCTTTCTCTTTATCTCTTTTTTTATTATTACCATCTATATTTTTCTTCTTCTATATATCTACATAGATACAGATTGATTTAGGAAGTCTTAAAATATTTTTTGAAATATACTAAAAGTATCTTTCAGAGTAGGAGATCGACAATCCTACTCATAAGACCACTATCTAAATAAATTTTTTATGGTAATTACATATGTAAAATTCGAGTTTAAAGCATGTAAGCATATATTTTTTTTCTTCTATATATTCATATCACTTATGTATTTCTTCATTCTTTTCGGTCTTATTTTTATTTTCCTTATGCATCGTTGTCTCCATTTTTCCAGCGTCAATCGCCAGCGAAGCTATTTATTTTCGCTCTTCCAAACTCCCCACACGCCACAACCATTCCCATTCGCAACTCCCAATGAAAGACACCACCACCACCGCCACCGCCTCCACGGCGCTGCTAGATCGCCGTGGCAAGTACAACCGCAGCGTCTCCAACTTGAACGACGAGTTCCACACGTTCCGCTCCTACATCCGGTGGATGTGCGTGGACCAGTCCAACCCCTTCACCGCCGCGCTCTCATGGTCCCTGTTCCTCCTCCTTGCCGTCGCCGTCCCCGCCGCGTCGCACTTCCTCCTCGCCTGCCCCGACTGCGACGCCCGTCACTCTCGCCCTTACGACGCCGTCGTCCAGCTCTCTCTCACCTCCGTCTCTGCCCTCTCCTTCCTCTGCCTCGCCGTCTTCGTCCGCAAGTACGGCCTCCGGAGGTTCCTCTTCTTCGATAAGCTCTGCGATGAGAGCGAGACCGTCAGAACCAACTACATGGCGCAGCACAATGTATGTCACTTTCTCTATCCTTTTTTTTTTATGGGCAATTTTTTCTTCACATGTATTAGTCGTTAATTAATTTTTGTTAGGATGTTAATTAGAAATATTTGAACTCAAAATTTCTTTTCATGATCAAGTTAATTTCATAACTCAAGCTTGAAGGTCGCTTTTGTTAATTAAGTGTTACTTTTTGCATTTGTAGTTTTTAGGCTGCTTTCGATTATTTTGCATTGCGATGAATGAGTCAGATTCCGAAGCATTGCATCCAGAAAACGAATTAAAGAATAAACGCTTTCACTGTACGGTCCTTATTCAAGAGTCTTTCTAAGAATGAGTAGTAGTATATTAAACATAATTCACTATAAACATATTTTGTCTCTCATTATAATTATCATGTAATGTAATAGAAAAAACTATTTCAAAATAATTATTATTTTAACATTTTAATATAATATTAATTATTTTTTCATTTATATAACTTATAATATTAATGATAGATAATAAAATCTATAAATAAATTAATAATGACAAAATTAATTTCATAAAATTATTATTTATTTATTTATTATTTTTTTTACCTGTAAAAAATAAGTTGAGATGATAATTATAATGAAATAAAGGAAGTAATATTTACTAAAATGAACAGTATAACTCATGTATTTCTTGTATTATATTATTTATTATACATGCATTTCTCTCATCTCTCTAGTATTATCAAGAGATTGGATGTTCATCCAGAGTCTTCCTTTTAAAAATTTTCAAAATTACTTTAAAGTAGGGATATTTTTTTAAAATTTTTATTTTCTTTTATAAATAAATAATATTTTTAATTTTTAAAATCAAAATAAAAATATCTTCAAATTGTTTTGATATTTTTATTATTTTTATTCTTTATTGTAGTACTTTCTAAATACTAATTTTAATTTTTAAATGTGTTCATGGAATCGGGCCTTTTCTATAGTCTTTTTACCATCTTTTTAGTTTGACAAAACAAAAGAAATTGACCCAATTTTCTCCTTAGTCGTCCTAACTGGCAAGGCAAGTTAGCAACACGATACTAATTTGATAACTATTTTATACTCCTTTTTCATCAACAAATAAATTATTGATACTTGACGTAAATTTGATATAAAAAACATTAATATGTAAATGTAAATAGTGCTACTCTTATATCCGAGAGTTTTTTTTTTTTTAAGAGTTGATAAAGTATAACTGTTTTATAAATTATATTTATTATTTAGTTAACATCCTATTGATGCTTTTTATTTAATTATACGCCATTATGGTGTTTGTTTTTGTTTTGGGTTACTAATGTTGTTTATTTGTCGCAACAAAGTTGAGAAAATAGGAACTTGTCTCTTTTGATTTTGTTGTTTTATTTACGGTCTCAAGATTTTGATTTTGGCTTCTTAGTGGAAATTTGAATTGGTCATGTAAATCCACTCCCGTATGCCAAACACCACTTCGTTTCCCAACCACAAGAATATGTAGATGACCAATTATGGAAATTGTGGAACTTTTTTGAAGGCAGAAATTGTGGAACTTCAACAACATCAAGACAGCTTGAAAAAAAGAAAAATGATTTCCGATTAAGCTTTGATTCAAGGAAATAACAGCTTTAAGTCTTAACTATATTAAAACCTCAAAATCTGAACTTCCCCGAGTTGAAAAGAAAATCTACTAGACTAGCTAGTTAGTACATAAGGAAACAGTTGGAAAGTTCTAGTGCTAATTAATTATTCCGAGCTTCATGAAGGCATCATATTGTAGTTTAGAAAAATTGATGGACAATAGTAATCTTAGTGATAGAAACTATTATATTATATTTTAGATGGAAATGGTGTAAAATATTGATCATCATATCCTATTTGTTGGATAATCTCGTATACATACCCATTAAAGTATCCAAATCATAGAACAATCTATAGTGTTGATTCTCAATTAAAAAAGAGAGGAGATTAGGCGCTAATCAACTTTTGTTCTCTTAGTGCACATTCTTTTATCTTGAACCATCTTTTAAACTATATTATGATCCCCACACAACACTCATCAAAAAATGATCCTCACACAATATATGAGAATATATTGGAACAATCTTTATGCGGAAACATCATAACATTTTTTAATATATGTAAAAAAACAAATAGGGAAAGTACTTGATACACAACATCGAGGTTGATACATCACCTCGCATTACTAGTAAGTGACAAAAATAGCATAAATAAGGAAGAAAAAACAGCTACAGTTAAATAAAAATAAGACAAATACACAGTGACGTATCCTTCACTTTTTTTTTTTTTAATTTTGTGTATTGATATTGGAATACAGAGGTCACTGAAGATCCTTTCGGTGTTTGTGGGGCCATGTTTCGTGGCCGAGTGTGCATACAAGATATGGTGGTACACATCCGGAGCCCCACAGATCCCCTTCTTAGGAAACGTGTACGTGAGCGATGCGGTGGCGTGCATACTAGAACTGTGGTCGTGGCTGTACCGAACCACGGTGATCTTCCTGGTGTGCGTTCTGTTCCGTCTGATCTGCCACCTCCAGATCCTGCGGCTCTGCGACTTCGCAAGGTTCTTCCACGTGGACTCCGACGTGGCATCGGTGATGTCGGAGCACCTTAGGATCAGGAGGCACCTGCGAATCATAAGCCACAGGTTCCGCGCGTTCATCCTACTCGCGCTTGTATTGGTCACCGGAAGCCAGTTCGCGTGCCTCCTGGTTACTACTAAGCATACGAAAGACATGAACATTTACAAGACCGGTGAACTTGCGGTATGTCCCTCCCTACCCTACCTTTGCCTTTTTAGAAGAAAAATATTTGTTAAATATAGAATTAATACCATGTTAGTGAAGAGTTGGCATGGGAGTTTTTTTGTTGTGTGTCTAATGTGTTTTTTCTTTGAGTTTAATTTTGATATATTGGAAGTGTGATTTTTTTATATATCATCAAATAGTTAAAAAAGTTATCTAAAATATGACTTTAAAATAATTATTATAAAAATTATTATTTTTTACTTATATGATGATTTGTTATTGAATTATAATGTTGAACTCCTTTACCCTATCAGGATATTCTAGTTATTATTCTTTTTTCTTTTCTATTGAATTTCATAAAAGAATATTATATTTTGATGATTACTTGATTCCATTTATAAGTTGATAAAAAGTAATCTACCATGGTTAATAAGTTAGCTGCCAAATTTTCGGGGGGTATGATAGTTTTTTTTAAAGAATTTAGTTGAAATATTCCGATTACCGATAATGTATATACATTGATGAGATTCTATTAATATTTGTAATAAGTATTTCGACATTTATATTTAGAGTGATTTTTAATTAGTTGGCAATATAAAAAATTTATATTAATAATGTATAAAATTTAATTTTTTAAATTAAGATATTTGCTAATAAATCTAAAAAATATGTGAAGTGTACACGCTTCAACTTTGAAGAGTTGAAGCAAAGAAAACAAAATTTGCCAAAATACTCTTCAATAGAATTATTCCTTTATTTTTCTATTCTTTTATAAGTTTATGCATTGATATTAAAGTCATTAGTAAATTTATTTATTTTTTAAAATAATTATGTTAAAGTAATTCAAATAATAATTTTGATTGATGATAAGGTAAAATTATTTTATATTTTCAATACACAATTATTAAATTCTTTTTTATTTTAAGAATTTAATTTTGATATATTATTATTATAATTAATGTTGTACTCGTTATATCTAACTTTACTGATGGATCTAACTCCCTGATTAAGTAGGGGATGAATTGTGGTAAAAAAAAATTATGTCTTTAATTTTTACATATCAAAAAAAGAACCTAACTTTGTGGAGGGTTTTATTTTGTGCAGCTGTGCTCAGTTACACTCCTTTCTGCGTTGTGCATCTTGTTGCGTAGTGCAACGAAAATAACACACAAAGCCCAAGCGATCACGGGGCTTGCTGCCAAGTGGCATGTGTGTGCGACGTTGGATTTTGATGGAGTTTTAACGGAAGGTGGGACACCAACGGCTCCTCAGAGTTCCCATGAAACAATGTTTCCTAATGTGGGAACGGATGGGGAATCAGAGACTGATGAAGCTGGTGATGAAGAAGATGAAATTGATACTACCAAGTTGATCCCATCCTATGCTTATAGCACCATCTCTTATCAGAAGAGACAAGCTCTTGGTAACTTAATTTCTCACACCCTATTATATTTTCTTAACTACATGTCTAAGTTATGAAGATAAAACTTAGATCTAGTTTTTTTAGGTGTTTTTATTACTATTTTCTAATTAGAATTGAAGTTTATCGATAATCTACATAATAAAGATTTATATTAAAGGTCAATCTAGATTGTAGATGTAAAATTTCAATTCTAATTGGAAAATAATAACAAAACACATAAAACTATATCTAAGTTTTAAACCCTAAGTTTTGTGGAAACTATAACTACTCTCTTTTTGGTAAAAGTAAGAAATCATGTATGAAACGTTGAACCAAACATGCCATACATCTTTTGACTCAATTAGTAATATAAGAATATCCTTTACTACATAGAAGGATTAAGATCATATTAATAGCATCAAACGGATCATGATAAACATCAGAGTTAATATATTATGTGACCTGTTAGACCGTTGACCATAGTACTTGAATCCCAATATGAAATGCCCATCTATCAAGTATATTACGCATTACATAAGTTAATTAGATAAGCACGTAACCTATATAAGGAGTTAATATTACAGCTTTTGAACGTGAAAAAATGTTAGAAGACACTATGAAGAGTTTTTTAATATATTTTTATTCCTGTTTTAAAAAATAATAATTTGTACACACTTTTAGTGTAAAACTGGAAAAAAGTTTTAGTGTCATGTAATAATGTGTTAACGCACACAAAAATTAAGCTTTTCTGAATTGGAGAGTTAACCCATATTTGGATATAGCTTAATCTAAAAATAAAGTATTTTTAAACCTTTGGGAAATTAGAAAAACATTATTTATATAAAAGAGATTAAACTAATTCAAATATGCATCTATCTTTTGAAGAATAGCCCGCTTCGGCCCTTGTTTTAGTCAGATTTTAATTAGTAAAGGTAAACATATAATAAAATGTATTATTATACTATGCATGTCCCCACCCAAGAAATTGTCAAGTACTAATATTTTTTTTATTTAAGTGAATATACTACTATTTATTGAATAATCATGAATGTTTATTTTTTACTCACGTTATATGCCTTTGACCTTTTTTGCAGTAAAATACTTTGAGAATAATAGGGCAGGGATTACAGTATATGGATTCATGTTGGATAGGAGCACACTCAACACTATATTTGGCATTGAACTGTCGTTAGTTCTTTGGCTGCTTGGGAAAACCATAGGCTTCTCTTGAAGAATCTTATTTCATTAAATTGGTTGAGAAGTTAATAATGCATTTAGTTTGTTTTCCTATTTTTATTTGTATTTTTAATTAATTATTTTATAATAACTCATTTTATTATATTTATAAAAAATAAAGTAAAAAAAACATCATCTCTGTAATTATGTACCAAAATATACCAATTAAAATAAAAATAAGAAACAAATCAAAGACATCTTATGCCATCATATTATGGTGTGACGGTGGTTAGAAATGCACAACACTTTTCAATAAAACTGCTACATGTGAATTCTTAACTCTCGTCTTTATACCATATGCTATTTTCATATCTTAAATTTTCACATCCACTTTTAAGGGTGTGGCTGTACCAAAGTGGTTAATAAGCATGCTGCGTCATCTAGTTATTTGTCCTCCTATGAATATATAAAAAAAAAAGGGAACAGTTGCAAAGAGCAATTTGTGTTAGAATTTACGAAGACATAACCGCATATATTGTTGTAAAATAAAAGATCCCTTACCCTAGATATGTAATGCAACATCAATAAAAACAGCCTTATCCCATTAGATAAGGTTGATTACATGAATCACATGATGTTTTTAGTCTCGGTTATAAACCAAATTATCAAGGATATTATTTACCAATGGCGATTGAATAATCACGAGAATCCAAAATTAAACGCAACAGCCATTAATTTATGCAATTCTCGGAATATAAGATATTGCCACATTATATACCTAGAAAACATCATTCTAAATCTTAAAGCAACTCAAACTAATCAACTTCATTCTTCCAAGCACGGAATACTTAATGGATCACAAACGTCAAGGAACTAGTGCATTATGAAGCACAATTAATCAACTGTATAATATGCAAAGAACAAGATATCAACTATATTTCAAAACGAAAATTCTAACCATTTTCAAATCACATTCTAAGGCTCCACTGTTGTCACCTGTTGCCATTCCCCGTCTACTGCTTCCTTCCACAATGTCACATTGTTGTTCCCATCAGCCACAGCCAGTATGTTTCCTGTCAAAGACCATGAGACCCTCCAAACAGGTGTCTTGAAATCATTCAAAACCTTGCCTTCCCACTGATCCCCATCTTTTGCCACGGTCCATATAATCACTTTACCGTCCTGCGATGCACTAGCAATGGTAGATTTAGGGAGCCCTAAATTGGGTGCCCAAGCAACATCTCGAACCCAATCCATGTGCATCTGAAGAGCAGGGAAGCAGTCCATCTTCCAGAGTCCATTGTTTAGCTTCCATACCTTCACAGTATTATCACAACCACCAGAGCACAGCTTCTGTACAGGATCAAGCAACCCACCACCGACAAGGGCTCCGGGTGCCATCGATGGCGCCCACGACACCGAAGTGACCCCAACTGGATGAGCCTGATCAATCCTTGCAGTGTCCCAGCCACCGTCTGCTCTTGCAGTGACAACAGATATGTTCCCATCAGATGAGCCACAAGCCAAGCAAAGACCCAACTCGTGAGGCACCCAAGCAACCGAATTCACAGATGACTTGTGGTCATCAAACACATGAGCTTGAGTCCATTCATTCTGGTTACCCTCCTTCCAAACAATGACACGACCATCATAGGAACATGATGCAAGTAGAGAACCAAACTTAGGGTGAGCCCATGCCACTTGCCAAACAGGTCCTTGGTGACCAGTCAATGTTGCGAGATGCTGAGAGGCCGTGTTGCTCACCCCAATTATCTTAATCGTGTGATCTGATGAAGCCGTGGCCAGCCTCTTACCATAATAATCCATCGCAACATCATGGACTGTGTCTTGATGACCCGTTTCAACCTTCTGAGAAGGCATATTTCTGCTACCAACACACACATAATGCAAACAGTTAGTTTCAAACAACCATTTGCAAATAAAACTAACTGACCTAATTTAAACAAAACCAAACTAAACACTCGGTTAACTAGTCACTACCAATGTTAAAAACATAAAACAAATATCAAATAAAACACAGTAAAGCATAAGCATAAGAATCAATACAATATACATAAATATATAACATTTTCCACGTAAACAACTATTCAAGCTTGCTTCTAAAAAAAAACTATTCGAACTTCAAATAAAAATTCACTAAACATAATTATGAATCCATCAACAAAAACATAATACCCAAAAGAATAAAACCTATACACAAGCAGATGAAAAGCTGAAAACCAAGGCAAAGGTTTTTAATTATACACAATTTCACCGAATTTCGCATCGAAAAAAGTGAAACTACAATTCCTGCGAATCTTGATCGGTAAAAAAATCACAGAATCGTGAGCAAGTCGCAAAACTAAAGCCACCAAACGCCCTAGAATTTTTATTAAAAAAATGGGAAAGAAGATTTTTCTTTGAAAAACAAAGCATTTTGCGTAAAAAATTGGGGGAAGTCACGCAACGGAGTTTAAATGAGATGATTGTCCCTGAAGAGAGAGAGGTTTCTAAGGGGCAGGAAGAATCGTGAAATGAGTACGAAATCTGAAAATCTAAGTTGAAATTTCAACAGATCAAGTCAGAGAGAGAAAGAGAGGATAGAGAAGGAACCTGAGAAGAAGAAGAAGAGACAGAAAGTGAGGGAACCAAAGGCAGTGGCCGGAACTGCGTCGACGGTGGCGCGAGACGAACTTGACGGTGAGTGTAAGATGAGATCTAACGAATAAGAAACTGAGAAACTGAAAAATGAGAGAAGAGAAAAAGAAGAAGCGTTGTCGTTTTGTTCATTTGTTTTATTTTTATGGTCTCTCAGTGTCCTAATCCTTTGGGCTTTATGGCCCAGTTAAGCCAACCTATCACTAGGCTATTGTTTCTTGCACCTCCTAAGTTGCTCCAACACTTCCTTTATGGCTTCCAGAAGGGTTAATTCATAATGTAAATTTACATTATGGAATGCATCCCTTGTTTTGGTTTCCAGAATCACCAATCCGGATGGTAAAAATATAATTCTGAAAAGGATGCAGAAAACAACTTGGAAGTCGTCACTTTAAGCCTAGCACCTAAACCAGATTCGTTGACCTTGATCCAAACAAAAGACTCATGCAAAAATAAAATAAAATACTAGAGCATGTTAGAATCAATGTCTCATGTGAGAGACATGTGACTTATATAGAGATTAATAAATAAATAATTAATAATTAAAGACTAAATTGTAATTAGATTAAACAAGAGAAATTTCTAAAGGTAGCTGCTACTTAATAAGAATAGTGATTATAAAAGAGATTAATACCTACTAATGTAAAATAAGGTCATTCTCCTAACATAAAAATGTTCTCTCTAATGGTCAAGATAGTGAAATCTTGTTTATCTCCTCTTCCAAGAAATCAAAGTGCACGGAAGAGAAGCCTGAAGAAAGGTAGGTAGGCATCATGTATCTATTGTTTGTGGGAATAATAAGTTTCAAAATCCTATTGGTTTCTTATAATTGTTAATCTAAGAAACCCTTAGAATTTTTATAAATGGTATTAGAGCATGAGTTATGAAATTTCTTATTCTTCAATAATGATTTATTTTCTTCCAATTATGATGAACCCTAATTATGAAATTTAGGGATTTTATTTTTTCCGTTGCAAATATGATATTTTATAAATAAATAAAAAAGAGATTGTTGATTTTTTTTCTTCTGAGAAAGTATATTATCGTGTCGCCATGTAGGTTTAAGAGAATGAGCACTTCAAGCCAAATCTCTCTCTCTCATCCATGGAATTATTCTTGGAATTTCTATTCCAATCCCGCTTTTTACTATTCTCAATCCCACATGCTCATTTTTTTTCCAAATATTATTGTTGAATGTCATTAAAGGATTGAAAGTTTATGTCTTGAAATTAAATTAATGTGAATACTTTGAAATTTTTGATAGCAATAAATATGTATATGCTACATATTTGTTTGAACGTATTTGAATGGAAAAGGCAAACAAATGTGAATATTATTTTATAGCCTGAAATGAAATTAATAAAATGACTATAAATTGTTAATAGCAATAAGTATGTGCAGGACATATATTTGGTTGGAATTAAGTATATGATAAATTTGTTAGTCACCAAAGTGGTCAAGCCTATAAGGTTATTTAATTCCAAATTAATGATTATTTCCATTACTCATAGAATAATGGGTGCTAAATTATATGATTATTGATTTATGAGTACATTGAAATTCATTGTTATAAGACATTTATGGATCGCGTAAAGGTTGATTAGTTGTTCTTATAATTAATTAATATAATTGTAGGCAATTTGTGTCTATAATTAGTTTTGTTTATTTACACAAAGGAAATGGTACTACTAATTGGTGCATATTTAATTGTCAAATAATGTTAAGAATTTTATTAGCATCATCATATTTGTATGTTGTGCGTTGGTGTATCACCCAATGGAGATATCAATATACATTGATTGTTATATGAATGAATTATATGTATAACTTGTGTTTTATGTCCCAAAATGATTATGTGAAGTTTTATTATGCAATACCTATTTCCAATTCATTGAGCTTTCATGTATCATCTATGCCAATTTTTAATGAGCTTAACTTCTCTGACTAGAATGAGCAAGTCCAATTTCATCTCGGTGTTTTGGATCTTAATCATGCTATATTGGAAGAGAAGTCCGTTACTATTACCGATGCTAGTAGCAATGAAGAGAAAGTCCATTATAAAGCTTAGGAAAGATCTAACAGACCCAACCTAATGTTCATGAGAATGACTGTTGCAGATGGTATTAAGACAACTTTCCTTAAGACCGATAATGTTAAAAAGTTTATAGGATTAGTGGAAGAGCGCTCTCAAACAACTGATAAGTCTCTCGCTGGGACATTAATGAGTACATTGACCACCATGAAGTTTGATGGTTCGCGTATTATGCATGAACATGTCATTGAGATGACAAATATTGTAGTAAGACTAAAGACCTTGGGAATGATTATGAATGGGAACTTTCTTGTTTAGTTTATTCTAAACTCATTACCTTCTGAGTATGGCCCATTCCAAATGAGTTATAATACCATGAAAGATAAATGAAATGTGCATGAATTGCACAATATGTTAGTTCAGAAAGAAACAAGGCTTAAGAATCAAGGAAGTCACTTAGTCCATTATGTAAGCCGCCAAAGGAATTAAGGAGTTGGAAAAAGATTTGTGAAGAAGCATGATAAAGACAAATGGCCATTAAAGATCAACGACAGTCATGTGCAAATCCAGAATAAGGCATCAAAGAGCAATCATTGTCATTTCTATGGAAAATCTGGAAACTTCCAAAAGGATTGCCTAAAACGTAAGTCTTGGTCCGAAAAGAAAGGTGAGCTTAATGTTCTTGTATGTTTTGAATCAAACTTAACTAAACTTCCCCATAATATATGGTGTATTGATTATGGATGTACGACTCATGTTTCTAACACTATGCAGAGATTCCTTAAAATCTAAACCATAAGCTCAAATGAGAAGTTCGTCTTCATGGGGAATAGAGTGAAGACTCCAGTGGAAGCAGTCGGGACTTATTGTTTAAAACTCAACACTGGACATCATTTAGATCTACTGGAAACTCTTTATGTATCTAGTTTATCTAGAAATTTAGTTTCATTATCTAAATTTCATGTTACTGGATACTATTTTAATTTTGGTAATGGATGTTTCAGTTTATTTAAGCATAATCATCTCATTGGTACATGTGTTCTTTGTGATGAATTATATAAATTGAAATTGGATGGTTTGTATGCTAAAACTGTTTTAATTCTGCATCATAATGTTGGCACTAAACATAGTTTAGTGAATGAACGATCTGCTTTCTTGTGACATAAATGTTTAGTCCACATTTCTAGAGAAATGATGAAAAGATTAATAAAGAATGAAATTCTTCTTGATCTAGATTTTAAGGATTTAAATATTTGTGTGGATTGTATCAATGGAAAACAAACAAAACATATAAATAAAGGAGCTACAAGAAGCACTTAACTTCTAGAAATTATGCATAATGAGATTTGTGGACCTTTTGATGTTAATTCTTTCGGAAAGAAAATATATTTTAACACCTTTATTGATGACTATTCACGTTACGACTATGTCTACTTACTGCATGAGAAATCTCAGGTAGTGGATGCCTTAGACATTTACTTGAACGAAATAGAAGGACAATTCGACAGAAAGGTGAAAATTATTAGATCTGATGATGGTGAGTATTACGGAAGATACGATAAAACTGGGCAACACCCATGTCTATTTGGTAAACTTCTTAAGAAATGTGGCATTTGTGCGCAATACACAATGTCTTGTACACCACAACAAAATGATGTATCAGAAAGGCATAATAGAAATTTGATGAATATGATTATGAGTATGTTAAGCAATTCAACTTTACCCGTATCTTTGTGGATGTATGCCTTGAAAACTGCCATGTATTTGTTGAATAGGGTTCCTAGTAAGACAGTTCCAAAGACACATTTTGAGCTGTAGACGAATAGGACACCTAGTATAAGGCACCTACATGTTTAGGGTTGCCAGGCATAAATAAGAATTTATAAACTGCAAGAAAGAAAATTAGATGCAAGAACAATCAGTGGATATTTCATTGGTTATCCAGAAAAGTCAAAAGGGTATATGTTTTATTGTCTTAATCATAGTATGAGAATTGTTGAAACTGAAAATGCAAGATTCATTGCACATGGTGAAATCAGTGGGAGTACAGTTCCACGAGAAGGGGAAGTTAGAGTGCAAGTCCCTTTAGCTTGTGCCTCAAATAGTAAGGTGATTACTCATTTAGTTATTGTTCCAAAAAAAAATAATGAAGAGGAACAACACAATAATGAGTCCACGATACATAATGAACTTATTGTGGAAAAACTACATGAAGTAGCATTAAAGAGGTCCCAAGAGAAAGGAGACCAATTATTTCGAATAACTATGTGGTATACCTATATGAAACAGAAATAGACTTAAACATTAATGATAATGATCCAGTTTCATTTTCACAAGATGTAAATTGTGATAATTCTAATAAGTGGTTAAATTTCATGAAAGAAGAGATAAATTCCATGAAACATAATGGTGTGTAGGACCTTCTAAAATTGCCAAAGGGTTGCAAGAGAGTTGGTTGTAAGTGGGTCTTCAAGACTAAACGTGACTTTCATGACAACCTTGAGTGTTACAAGGCTAAACTTGTTGCTAAGGGATTTACTAAAAAATAAGACATTGATTATGACGAGATGTTTTCACCGGTCTCAAGAAAAGATTCTTTTAGGATTGCCATGGCATTAGTAGCCCATTATGACTTGGAGCTACATCAGATGGATGTGAAAATTGTCTTTCTTTATAGACATTTAGAGGAGAATGTTTATATGGACCAACCAATGTGGTTTTTAGTTGAAGGAATGAAACACATGATATGCAAATTAAAGAAATCAATATACAGTCTTAAGCAAGCTTCCCGCCAATGGTATTTGAGCTTTAATGATACCATTGTTTCCTTTAGATTTAAGGAAAATATTGTTAATCAGTGTATATATCTGAAGGTCAGTGGGAGTAAGGTTATTTTTTTAATTCTGTATGTTGATGATATCTTGTTTGCAATTAATGATCTTGGTCTTCTTCATGAAATTAAAAGTTTTCTCTCTAGCAACTTTGAAGTGAAAGATGTGGGTGAGGTAAGCTATGTGATAGGGATAAAAATATTTCGTAATAGATCATAAGGATTGTTAGGTTTATCTCAAAAATTATATATCAATAAAGTACTAGAGAGATTCCAGATAAAAAAGTGTTCAACATCACCTGTTCCAATTTAGAAAGGAGACAAATTTAGTCTCACATAATGTCCTAGAAATGATATGGAATAAAAACAAATAGAAGCAATTTTGTATGCATCAATTGTTGTTACATCTACCATGAAAGCTGAATTTGTAGCATGTTTTGAGGCTACAATTCAGGCTAATTGGCTATGGAACTTTATTTCAGGGCTTAAAATTGTCGACAGTATTGCTAGGCTGTTGAAAATGTATTGTGATAACTTCGCAACAATATTTTTTTCTAAGAACGACAAGTATTCTAAGGGTGCTAAGCATGTGAAATTGAAGTACTTTATTGTGAAAGAATAAGTTTAGAAACAAAGAGTGTCAATAGAACATATTAGCACAAACTTTATGATAGCTGACCTTTTGACAAAGGGATTAACGTCCAAGACATTTATAGAACATGTTGAAAGTATGGACATTATTGTTATTGATGATCATTAAGTTTAATTTACCTTATGCATTTTAGTGACAACCTAAGCTCATTTATGACATGTTTCTGATTACTTGTTCTCTAAGTTTGCATGCATATTTGTATTAGAGTAATGTTAACAGGTTTTGTCTTGAATAAAGACATTATGTTGGACCAATTATGGACTCCTAACTAATGGTCATATTAAGGAGAAGACTAATTTGTACTACATGGAAGGGACTATGTCGATTAAGTGATGTACAACCGCCATGACTCGAATTGGTTTCTATGTCGATTAAGTGATGTACCCAATGTATAGAACGATTTAGTCATTTTAATGTGCATTTTGTTAGTTTACTCTATTTATATATTTAGTCCATAATGTTTAGTAATGTCACATGAGCCAAGTGAGAGAATGTTAGAGTTAACGTCTCATGTGAGAGACATGTGACTTATGTAGGGACTAATAAATAAATAATTAATAATTAAGGACTAAATTGTTATTTGGTTAAATAGAAGAAGTTTCTAGAGGTAACTGCTACTTGATGGGAATAGTGGTTATAAAAGGGGTTAATACCCACTAATGTGAAATAAGGTCTCATTCCTGACAGAAAAGTGTTCTCTCTAATATCTGGTCATCACAAATGTAGAGATAAAAAGAATAGTCAAGGGAATGAAATCTTGTTTTTCTCCTCTTCCAAGAAATCAAAGTGCACTGGAGAGAAACCTCATTATGGAGAAAGGTATGCATTGTTTACCTATTATTTGTGGGAATCATAGGTTTCAAGATTCTGTTAGTTTCATATAATTGTTAATCTAGGAAACTCTTAAAATTTTTACAAAGCAGACACCATATTCAATTATAAAATAGAATTTCTTTTTACCAATGATCGTAAAACACTATAAAAAAAATTAAATAATGAAAATTAAAACTATGGAATGAAACACATTAATACCACATAAGTTTTTTCTGATAAAGAGTACTTGTGCCTTAATTATTTATTTTATTTAGATTTAAATTTTTATATAAAAGAGAGGAATAAATCCATTATATCAATAAACTACAAGGTCATGTGACTCCTGTACAGTCCCTCCATAAAAAAGACTTACCAAAAGAAAGGAGATCAATAAATAAGTTAAACTTATAGATAAAGTGTGAGAATAAGAAGCTAAGCTATCAACTACAAAATTGGCTTCTTTATATACATGAGTTTGTTTCATTATTTATCTAGCCATCTGAATCTGGGATCCCATGTGATGATTTGCTCTAATTAGCTTCAACAAAAGATCCACCATCACTTTTGAACCAGTCTCAATCCAAACCTTGGAGTATCCTAATTCCTAAGAAATTTGTATTCCAAAAATAACTCCTGAAAGTTTAGCAACAATAATAGAACTATGAACTATGTCTAATATTTGAAGACAATCCTTTGACCCTCCTACCAGTGTTGTCACGAATGACCCCTCCATACCCCAAGTTGTTTAAAGTTTTTTTCACTGATCCATCAACATTCACCTTCCTCCATCCATCAAGTGGCAACATCAATTAGATAAGGCTAACCTTGTATCTTCAAGCTAAATGACAAGTGACAGATGAATTTTGCTGCACTTTTAGAGTTGTTAATCTGATATGGTGTGCAATACTATGAGGATTCCAAACATAATTAGAAAAAACTTTCTTACTTTTGTAAAAAAGTACCGAAGGGCTACACCAAAAATAATGTGTTTGTTGGATCCTTTTGGAGGTTGGAGGTTCTGTTGCATCCAAAGATTGACAGTGTTGGGTGAAGGAAGTGTGTCAGATCCAAGTTCAAAGGGAGAAGTTTTCATACTTGCTTGGCTTTTGTGCAATCCCTAAGGATGCAGATGTCCTTTCTGAATTGCAATGGCATATAGGACAATATGAGCCATCCATGGTACCAAAACGAGAACGCCTAACATTAATTTTTAAACCATGTTGGGCTATCATCCAAAGGAAAGTTATAACTTATTGTGGTACATTCCACCTCTACATGTGTTTCCAAAAAGTCTCCTTAACAAAATTATTGATGGCATCAATAAGAGAGTACACTAAACTTATTAAGAATTCTCAAGTTAGATTAAGGAACCACATTGGCTTATCTAGTCCAAGGGAATGATAAGGGGTAACTAGAGCAAGAATTTCAAAAACTGTCTTAAGTGGTAAATAACCCTGAAATGATTGAACATTCCAATACCCTTCATCAATGCAATATAGTCGAAAACAATTACATCAAAGTAAGTATCTGGAATATCAAGGACCAAAAATTCATGAGGGATATTTTCAAAACGTAACCACCTGTCTACCCAGAACCTCACAAACTGGCCATCTCCAATAGTCCAAAAAAAACTTGATTGAAGAAAATTCCAATTAACTATAATTGATTTCTAGGTATGCAACTCGTTTACTCTATGTTGAACATCTAGAAAAAGTCAGTCCATGTATTATACTAATGTTTCAGGACCTTGACCAATAAAGCTTTAGGTCATTGAAAAGTCCTCATCTTCATTATTAAAGATTTATTCATGACATCTAGACATTTGAAGCCCATACCCCTGGATCTCTTAGGCTTACAAAATTGTTCCTGAGAGATAAAGTGCCAAGCTCGCTCAATATTACTAGATCCCCCAAATAAAAATTCCTTTAAAGTTTCTCAAGTTCAACAATTATGGTTGTAGGTAGCAACACTATTTGCAAAGAGTAAATAGGAAGCACTTGAACTACTAATCGTGCCAATATGATGCGTCCTGCAAAGGCTAGTTGTTGTTGGTGTTAATATGATACTTCATTTATACTTCTTACTACTTTTGATTTGTGTTTCAGAATTATTATCTTGAGAATCTTGATTTCCAAATAATTATAACTTTGATATAAAATCTTTTAAGCTTGCTTAAACTATTTAACACGTCCAAAAGCATTTCACTTTCTCATAAATTGACAAACCAGGTTCTACCTACCATGAATTTGATATTTTTGTAGTAGTTTGTGAAGCAATATACGAGATTGTTTTTGTATTATTATTATTGAAATACTACTTTATACAAAATACTATTAAAGGATAATGTTTTCTCTCAACAAAGCTTCACAAAGTTGATACCCTGATATATCTTAAAACTTTAGAAGCTATGTGTTCTTTTGTGTAAAAAGCCATAGTTGGATAAGTGTTGCCAATGTAATCAAGCTCGTAATTCAAATATCGTAATATGACTCATAAAAGTTATATGCATACATAAAAAATATTTACATCCATACATGTAGCATTTTTTATTTTCAACTTCTCGTCGGCTCTCATACTACGACACTTCATGCAATGACACTTCACTCAACATCGTTGTTTCTTAGAACCCTCCGCTGGTAGCCTTTTCTGAGACCTCAAAAATCAGTTCTGTCTACTTCCAGCATCAATGACTAACCCCACAAACCAACACAAGACTTTTCAGCTTGTTTTGTCCTTACTCACACATCTTCCAGGAAACTTCCCAAAGGGTCACCCATCTCATAACTACTCTAAGCTAAACACGTTTAACTATGAAGTTCTTAAGTGATGGACTATTGAAAAGTAGATGCATCTTATTGGTATAGGTAGTACCAATTAATTCCTTTAAGTTATCCTCAGTTATACAATCTCATACATGCACAACCTCTAGATCTCTCTTATTCCAATGTGTTTTGATCAGGGTGTTACATGCCCACCAACTTCCGTTTGGTTTATCCTCAAACCACACTATACTGGGAGAAGGATATGCTTTGATACCATTTGTAACATCCCTGATTTTTGAGTTGCTGTCGGTTCTCACACTACAACACTTCACTCAACATCCTTTTTGAGACTTCAAAAATTTGTTCTACCTTCTTGTAAGATCAATGACTGACCTCACAAACCAACACAAGAATTTTTAACGTGTTTTGTCCTTACTCCCATGCTTTCCAAAAAACTTCCATGAGGTCACCCATCCCATAATTACTCCAAGCCAAGCACGCTTAACTATTAAGTTATTAAGTGACGGACTACCAAAAAGTAGATGCATCTTGCTGGTATAGATAATACCAATTAATTTTTTTAAGTCATTCTCAACTATACAATCTCATACATACACAACCATCTGATCCCTCTCATTCTAGTGTGATTTGATCGGGTGCTACAATTCACATACAGTCATAACTTATAATAAGTTAGAATTACTTAATAAAAACACACTAGGGTAGGTCTAAAAGATCATTCAAAGTTAAATCAAGATAGCCATCCTCCATGTGATCTTCATCTTCCTCCTTATTAATAGCATATCCTCCACCTTCATCATCATCAACAATTGGAGGAACCTCCAAATCATTCATAGGTGCACTACTAACACCACCACTAGCATCTTGTCTTAATTCAACTAAGATGTCTTCATCTAAAGCATTCAGGTCTGAATTTGCTTCATTCTCCAAAATTCATTCATCATCATAAGCAACATCGTCAATGTTAAAGTCTTTTGCTTTCCTAACATCCTTCTTCTTGTTCAATCTTGAATTAGTCATCACAAATACCACATTATTCATAGTCTGCTACTGTAAATGATTCCTTTTCTTGGTGTGGACCTAAATAATTATAAAATAAATTAACACATAGGTCCTACCATAGGTATAGGTAAAAAATTATAAAATAAAGTTCATAAATTCAAATTCTTACTCTTCAAAAGCATTCCAATTACGCTTGTAACCAGATGAACTACATGTCAAACTCAAAACTCAAATAGCAAACCTTTGTAATTCATGATGATCATCACCATAAGACTCACCATTGTGCTGGAGTTTTAGTTTGTAGTGCATGTTAAGCTACTAAACTACCGAAAAAATTGGATTTTCTCTTGAAATTCTCAACTTGAGCATCAATCTTAGTTATCTCATCAATGTTTCCAACCATTCTTTCAAAACAAGTATACATTCGATGCTTCACTTCACTTCATAATTAGCTTTAAATTCAATATTATAATGCAGCACGGGATTAAGATAATAGCCCACAATATGCAAAGGCCTATGACATTGGCGTTCCCATCTTGCACCAATGATTTCCCAAATATGAATGTTTCTAAGGATGATACAAATAAATACAGTAATCTCTAAATAAAGTCTATAATATTATAAATTAGAAAATGGAAGATAATTAATCAATTACCTTCTACTAACTCTTTTAAATAGAGTTTGTATCTTCTCTTTGGCACTATCTATTTCTTCGTAAATGAATCACATGGCTGGCTTGTTGTTTGAATTCACCATGTGCAACACCTTCATTAGAGGGAAAGCACTTCTCATGCAATTCAAAACATTTTTCCAAAATCCCTTATCAAAAATCAAATTTTCCACACGGTTTCCATCTCTAGTCTCTGGATGTGAACATTCTAATAAGTGATCCACTGTTGTCATGCAAGCATCCCAAAGTCAAATAGGAAGTGGAAAAAGGAGTAGCAGTTAGTCTTATCAAATTTATCCCCTTAGCAAAATCGTACAATATGCAAATAAAAACAATTCTTTCATAGATATAGGTTGTGATTTTCTTACCATTTGCAATTGTCTCTTGATGGAGTGGTAATTTCTTCTCAAAATCTTCCAACATAAAATCAATGTAATGCATTATGCAAGGTGTCCAAAAAAATTCTTCCTCTTTTGCATCAATAAATCTCGAACTAACTTGTAATTTGTAGCATTATTTTTTACAATTTAGACCACTTTCTCTTCCCCGACTTCCTCAACAGCTTCATCAATCATCTTGAAAATTTTGTATGTTGTCTTACATGTAGACTTCAAAAAGAAAGTTCCCTTAGGACTATTCATCAAAAAGTTGAGTGCAATTCTCCTTCTCTTATTTGTCCATCCATTTGTCATTATTAAGCATCCAATTTTCTTCCAACTATGTCTATGTTCTCCAAATTGTCATTAATAATCTCAACTTGTTGATTCAAATATTTGACTTTAATTTCATGGTATGATGGTGGTTTAAATCCATTACCATGGGAGGAAACCAACTCAAGCATCTTCTTGAACTCTTCACTCTTTACAACATCAAAAGGTTATTGTTGTAAAAAAAATAAAGCAATTTATGTACATGCTTCCTCCCTCAAAGGCTTTTTGAAAATGACTTTGATAGAAGGTTGGTATGTTGTTGCCTTTCTCCTGAAAAGACTTGTAGTATCAACCTCTTGCTTTTCTCTTTTCTTTTTTCATACTCCTCCAAAACTCCTTCATCTTTGAACTGTGAATACTTCTTAAACAAATTTTCCTGCAACTGACCAACATTATTCTCTTAACATCTTTAGGAACATCTTTACAGGGTATAACATCCTTTGAAGTTTCTGCTAAATTGTGTTTCAATTGATAGATTCCAGTAGTAAAATTCTTATTACAATATTTGCATTTTAGATTTTTTGCACTCCCATCAATTAAAACATAATGATTTCATGCAGCATCAATCCTTGGTCCAATCTTATTTCCATTGGTTTTTGCAATTTCAGGATCAGTTGAACCACCTTCAGTAGGTTTGTTGCCACTACCTAAGCAATTTTTTCTTTAGTGGCAAAAATTAGAATCACCAAATAGAAAAGGACCAAAAACACACAGAGAAAGACCAAACTAAACACGAATCCAAATAGCATAGCCCTAAAACATTTTTTCTTCAAACACAAAAGTCTAAACACAAATCAAAATAGAGAGAAGGATTTCCCAACACTTATCAATTACCGACCAGCACTGTCACAGAAAGTAGAGAGAATGGCGTGAATGTTAGAATCAACAACGAACCCAAACACCACTATCAGTGACAACCAACGATGGTGATCTAAGCAGTGGTGATGTCCAGTGACAAAAGCATCAACGATGGCAGAGTGGGTCAACGATGTAGGCCTACCTTTGAGTAAGAGAAAAGTTGCTAAGAAGGGTCTTGCTAAATGTTTTTTGCAGTTGGAACCCTAGAAGAGGGTTTCTTTTTTAATTTTTGAACTAAATCAGCACACCCGACCTGGAAAGCCCAATCTATTGGTTTTTATTTCACTTTCAAACTTGGCCAAAAAATCAGTGTGTTCTCTATTTTCCATTGGGGGTCAGAATATTGTTCCTTCATGGTTGCGAGAAAACACATGTTTCATTGATAATCTATCGCAGCTTTGTTATTTGGCCCATGTTGGCTCGATGATGCTACCAAATTTGTAACACGTATGAGTTAACAAGTAAACACTCGTTCTTTACAACATTGGGTGTCACCATTCAACCCCTTTTCTTGTGACCTTCTGATCCACTTTAATTAGAAACTAGATGTCTACATTTAGATAAAATGACATGAAGATTTTATCTTCCTTATGAGATGTTCAACATGTTTTCCACCAAGGTTTTACAGTCCAATTCAAATATGATATTTTAAAAATTCAGGTCTTGAAGCCACTACAGTGCATGATAAAGACCTCAAGTTTCCGCTTCAGCTGGTTTTTTGAACTCCAAACTATCATGTTGTTTTTGCTTTTTAAAATCATCCTAGATGATCTTGAATGCATATTCCAATGCCAAAGCAATATTGCTCTTTGAAAATTGCAACATCAATGTTGACCTTTATTTGTCCATTAGAAGGTTTCTACCAAATTAATAAGTTTGGTACGAATGGTGTGGATTGAGGAATGCTTGAGCTGTTTGAGAACTGACATGCTTGCTTCTACTCTTGAAAAAATTGAAGAAATAGACCAAGTGAAATATTATGGGGATTTTCAACAAATTTCCATATCTTCTCATTCCTTATGTGCTAGATAGTCCAAAGAGTAATGGAAAACATATTTTTGTTGTCATTTGGAAGCTCTTCAAGTAGATAAGCAATAGTTCATGTAGGCCTTCAACATTTTTGCATTTTTCCTCAATATGGCCCCACATACGTGATTCTAACCAAAAAATTTATTTTTAATATATATATATATATATATATATATATATATATATATATATATATATATATATATATATATATATATATATATATCATAAACAAAAAAATAGTAATATGTTATTTGATCATTTTACTAATAATACATTTTTATTATTGGGTGAAATCTCCTGTGAGTCTTACTCACCTAATAATAATATTAATAAATGTTAACAAGTTAATGTCATAATAATAAGTCTTGAAAATATATTACTAAAATTTCTATAAGTATAAAACTTAAAGATTAGGAAAATATACAAAATATTGAACTGATTGAAAAATAAGGAGTGGGCATAAAATTAATTTTTAAGAAGTTATATGAACTTTCTCAAACTTTTAATTTATCCATGAAGCTATCTCAACTTGTAAATCCCAAAACACCCAAAAAAAACATTACAATAACAATGTTGGCAAGTTATATAAGGAAATTTTATATCTAATAAAGATATATAGGAATTATATAGTTTAAGATAGAAAAAGACTAAGTATATTTTCAGTAGTCCTTTAACTATACTTAGTGCTTAATTTGCTTTATCAAATGTAACTCATGAAAAAAATTATATAACTATTTCCAATGAATTCATGTTTAATGATGAGTTGTGTAGTAATCTAGACAACCATTTTTCTTACCATTATAAGAAAATACCAACATTATTTCTTCATTTGGTGTGTTAATATGTAATTATTAAAAAAAGAATATATCAACACGTATGTTACTGGTCAACACCAACATTAACAATATAAAAGAACCAAATTTGTGTCAATTCTCATTTTCAACAATGGAACCCTTTCCTGCGTAACCAACCCTCTGCATGCATCTGCGATCCCTCTTTCTTTTTCACCCCAAATCATAAAAAAATCAATTTTGCATTATTATTCATATCATGGAACTTGACATAGTACCATTTGATTCATGTTCCAAAGAGTACCAAAATCTTTATGAAGAGTGGTTCAATTATGCAGATGCAGGTTGTTCTTTGAACAATATTTCAATCTTTCATGTCTTCTATGATCATTGAAATTCATGAGATGTTACTTTTTGGTCATGTTTGTGTTTACAATTTTCTTACGCTTTGATTTGGTTATTTCATTCCAATACTATTTTATAAAGGAAAAAGATAAATTAATATAAAATCAATAAGGTTAAATTTTGTTTTAGTGCAAGCAAAGTGGTGTTTGAAATTTTTTTAAAACCACCTTGTTTCATTCTTTATGCAATATTTTTTTTTGTGTAAAATAAATTTGTTTGTATCTATTTACTTTTTTATATAAATAATGGATTTGTTGTGCATTTGGGTGATTTCAGATGGGGATGGTCGTTTTACGGGAAATGAAGCCATCAAGTTCTTTGCCATGTCAAACTTATCTCGACAAGAACTTAAGCAGGTTTTACATTTTATTTATTTATTTGGTGCATATGAACAAGGTGTATATATTGAGAGAAATAATGCATTTGTAGATTAATGTTAAGGCATAACCATTTTAGTGAGTCTAATCATGAGTTACAAATAAAGCTTTTCTTGTTTAAATTAAAATTATTGATTGTAACAGTTGCATCATTTATTCATTTGACATGATTCTTTCCTTGTCCAATATCTAAACACATGGTTAGTTATAAACTAATGGTCCTTATTATATTGGCTATGGGTTAATTTTGAAATATTAATTTGTCTTATGTTAAAGTTGGCTATGATACCCTTTGTCTTCATTAGATATGTTAAGGTATAAAATTAGGGGTGAATGATTTGTATAAGTTGTGTTATTTGATACTTTTTTGTAGTTTATATTTCAAGTTACTCTTTCCTCTTAACTATCTTGTTTATTTGTTGCTCCCTTTACCAAAATAAGGTATGGGCCATTGCAGATTCAAAACGAGAAGGATATCTTGGTTTCAAAGAATTTGTCATTGCTATGCAGGTAAAAAGATAATTATTTTCTTACAAAATTACACTTTTTAAATTTTAATGTTTACTAATTTTATAAAACTTAATCCATTTGAATTATAGCTTGTTTCTTTAGGACAATGTGGATACTCAATAACACACGATTTGCTAACTAGTGATGGTAAGTTTTATACATGTCCATTTGTGTATTTATTGTTAGTTTTATATGTGTAATATCTATATCAATTGAAGATTGTGCAATTATCCTTTTGTTGTTGGTTCATGTTTATTGTATAAAAGTTACTAACATGTATTTAACATTTATTTCAGCTATGAGACATGCAAAACCACCCATAATGGATGGTTTGGATGTATTGCTTACAGTAAGTATTTCTTTCTTATGTTAATACTCTATATTCATTTAGTGAAAGGACTAATTAATACTTGACTTTGTTTGTGCAGAAGAAAAAACGTAAACAAAAAGATAAAGAATTGAGTGGTATTTATATTCATTTTATTCACTAACAACTTGAATTTCATATTACTTTTACTCGTTTTTATCTTAAATCCCAAATTAACTTATTAGTAATCATGCAGTTAGTCCTCCTCACCCATCACCGACAAGTAAATGGTTTACTGCAAAGTCAGCAAAAAAGGTAAGCATTTTGCTATTGCATTATAGACATTTTACATCAACATGATTTTATAAAGCAAAAGAACTAGAGGGTTGGTTAAATTTTTTTATATAATTCTCAATTGTTAAAGTTTTGTAATAGCTACAAAATGCATATACATGTATAGTGGCAATATTTTGAAATGTCTTTGTTTCATTAAAATGTAGTAAACAACTTAAGGTATTGCTAATGATGTTTGTAAACAACATATGTTAACAAAACCATGAATTTTGCTAAAAAGTTGAAAACTCCACTTAAGTTCAGACATACAAGTATATATCTTTATGTTTGAAAACAACATAAGTTAAAGGTAGTTATGTTGTTGATATTAAACATAAGAGACTTGTCATATTAGCATGGAATTGTACATATCTTATTTTGGTCAATCAAATTATGTTTTCTTCTCATATTTTTCTAAGTTGTTTTATCATATTTATGTATATATGTTTTTAACTAATTATTTATATTTTTTTTACCTTGTACTATTTTCTTATTGTTGTTAGGTTTTTAAAATTTGTCTAATGTGTTCATATAGTTTTTTACTTACTTTTTTCATATGTTTATAGGTTCCTGCTTCCTCAGTGACATCAATTGTCGATGGTTTAAAAAGACTTTACCTTCAAAAGTTAAAGCCCTTAGAAGTTACTTACCACTATAATGATTTCGTATCTCCTCTCTTGGTTAGTAAGTGATTTTATTTATTTGGTTTAATTGAGAAAACAAGACAAGCTACTTTATTTTTTGTTTCATTTGTTAATTCAATAATCTAATGACCATTATATATAAAGAGAAAGATATACATTTAGGTTATTTATTGATTGTTATTCCTTTCTCATTTCAGACAAATAGTGACTTTGATGCCAAACCTATGGTTTTGCTTTTGGGTCAATACTCAACTGGGAAAACAACATTTATTAAGCATATGCTTAAAAGCAGTTATCCAGGCAAGTGATTCTCCCAACCTTGATATATTTTAATTATATGAGAATGACCATCTTATGTAAGAATGAGAATGGATGAACTTAACCATTCGATTAAAATGAAAGGCTAAGATTAGAACATTTTAAATTCAAATTAAAATCTCATTTAATCATAAAATCTCTATAAGATTTACCAAACAAAAAATTAAATATCTTAAAAATTAATTTATGATGTCCTAAAATATTTCAAACCTATCATCATCTTAACTACCATTACTGCCATAACTATTTCCGCCACAATTGCAATGGTCGCCACCACAACCACTACCAATGAGTGTTGTCACCATTACTGCCACCACCATGATCACCAGTAGTGGTGACCATGTTGGTGGTGATGATCACGATGTTGCTGGTAATGATTTTGAAGTAAATTAAATCTTTAAGATATTTAATCTTTTGTTTGATAAATCTTATAGAGATTTTATGATTAAATGAAATTTTAATTTGAACTTAAAATATTTTAATCTTAGTCTTTCATTTTAATCTAACGGTTGAGATCAATCATTCTCATTCTCACGTAAGATGGTCATTCTTATGTGATACGTCTTCTCTCTATATTTATGTGTGTGTATATATATATATATATATATATATATATATATATACACACACACACACACACATACATGGGGGATTGTTCACACTTATTATGAAATGTATGTTATTGAATTTTTTCTAATTCTAATGAATGTCACTAGGAGCTCATATTGGACCAGAGCCAACAACTGATAGGTTTGTTGTTGTCATGGTATGTACCAAAATATTTAACTTATATTACTACTAATATCATATCAGAGTGTCACGAGTCTTTAAGGGTTTTTTTTAATATTAAAGTTGTATATTTAATTTTTAGCTTCTTTTCAACATCTTTGATTAATTTATTATTAATGATAAAAGTGAGCATTTAATTTTTAAATTTTTATTTTGTAACTAGATGCATATTATTATTATTATTATTATTATTATTATTATTATTGTAAATGCATAACTAACATTTTTAAACAGAACTATAATTAGCTTTGTGAAATAGAAAGATTCAAAGTCACTAAGAGAAGTCAGAGAAAAAAGTTTCCTAGTCTAGATATTTAGGAATTGTAAATGTGAAAGTTTGATTAACAATATCTTTGTCTCTTAAGAACTTACTCTTGTTTAGTGAGTAAATGTATATATTGCCTCATGTTATTAGTTGGAAGAATAAAATGATATGAATTTTGTAATGTAATGCAAGCTTCATGTTAAAAGAAAAGTTAGAGAAAGATGTATTTTGAAATTATTTTTCGGAAATTCATTATAGACTTATATTTTAGTGTTTTATCTTAAATTTTTGTTAATGATGTGTCTTCTCTTAAATATAATTATGTTTGATGGATGTCACATTTTGTGATAATTTTTTCAGTTATTTCTAGTTGAAATTACTTATTGTTTATTGAGTTGATAAATAAAAATTGCAAGTTACAAATAAAATTGTTAAGCACTTTGTAATATGTGTGTCATCTTTAGTTTGTATAGTAGCATTAGTATTAAGTTTAATATGTTGAAATGATAGTTATGTAGGGAAATTAATTGTTGTGCTAGTTTTTAAGAGCTAATTATAGTTTTGTTTACATAGTCTGGACCTGATGAAAGAAGCATTCCTGGCAATACTATTGCTGTCCAAGCAGACATGCCATTTAGTGGTCTTACAACTTTTGGTACATCATTTTTGTCCAAATTTGAGTGTTCTCAAATGCCTCATCCTGTAAGCTTTTCTATACCAAATTAAACCAAAATTAAGATATATCTCTTCTGTGGCATTTGGAACTTACCTATTTTTTTATTATCAATTATCCAAAGCTATTGGAGCACATTACATTTGTTGACAGCCCTGGAGTTTTATCTGGAGAAAAGCAAAGAACACATAGACAATATGATTTTACAGGTGTAACATCTTGGTTTGCTGCTAAATGCGATTTAATACTTCTTCTATTTGATCCTCACAAACTTGATGTTAGTGATGAGTTCAAGCGTGTGATATCATCCCTACGGGGACATGATGACAAAATTCGAGTTGTCTTGAACAAAGCAGACCAAGTTGATACCCAACAAGTAAAAACATATGTTACTAATATTCTATTTTTACTTAACAAATCTATTAAAATTTCATTAAAGAAAAAAATTGACCTATATATCTGTGTGATCAAATGTTACAGCTAATGAGAATATACGGTGCATTAATGTGGTCACTTGGGAAGGTGTTGAATGTTCCTGAAGTCATGCGGGTATATATTGGGTAAGTCACTTTACATTGTGTGTGCACTCCAATGTGAATCTTTAAAAGTTTTCTTCCACATTGAGAATTGATTTCTAATTTAATTTTTATTTTATTTTAGTTTTTCCATTTCCATGTCTTGAGTTTAGCAATTTTGGCATGTCATGATGTTACATTTGTTATTTTGGTTGATTGTAGATTTTTTTTCTTTTGATTTCACTTTAATTTGTACATTGTATATATTCCTGTATAAATTAACTATAGTTTCACTTTCTTCTTCTTGGTTATAATATAAGATTGTCTTATGTTTTTTTGTGATCAATTTTTTTGTAGCTCTTTCAATGACAAGACTATAAATGATTCTCTCAGTGGTCCACTTGGAAATGAACTCTTTCAAAAAGAACAAGATGACCTTCTTTCAGATTTGAAAGATATACCAAAAAAGGCCTGTGATCGTAAAGTGAGTTTTTACTTGTATATTTTATCATATATAATATATCTTTCCAAGTTAAACACAAATACTTATACTTTAATATGCATAATTCTTCATTGAGAACTATTTTGAATTTTAACATTTAAAGTTTTAATAACTATTTTGATGAAAAGATAAAGATAGGAAAGTTGTTTACTACTTGAAAGTATGGAGTACTTATGTACACAAACTTTCTTTTTAATACATTTCAAAAGGGAACATTATTTTTGTTGGGGAACCAATGAGACTAAATACTGGGAAGATTTTTCACCAATGGATTACGAGCACACCACATAAGTAATCTTGACACCACACTTTAACCTTAGACCTTAAGGTTTAAGTTTATGAGTTTTATCTTCACTTATATGGTGTTCAACCTTCACATTCCCGCTTGATATGAAAATTCACTTCACACTTGTACTCCAACAATCTCTCCTTCAAGTGTAAGTCTCTTCCACATGGTAGTCTTCCCTTCGAGCGAAAGTCATTTTCATCCATGTGTATTCCATGGTGATCATTAGAGCCTACATGCTTTATATACTTGCACCGCTGCTCCACCCACGGGACACGCCGCCTCGATCACAATCAAGAAGACTTTCAATACAAGGGATCCTTAGGCCTAGGATTCACCGCCAATCCATCTTACTCGTTCGAGCCAGTCACCAAATTGAACCATCAGCTCTAATACTAATGGGTTATGAGCACACTAGATAAGTGAGCTTCACACCACACTTTAACTTAAGACCTTAAGACTCATGTTTATGGGTCTTATTTTCACTCATATGGTGTTCAACCTTCCCATTTATACCTAATATGAGACTTCACCTCACACTTATACTCTAATAATTTTAGGACAAAACTATCATCCTCAACATTTTCCAATGTCATCTTGTGCATAAAAGAATTGGGTAAATTATCATTTTCATTCCTAAACTTTTTGCTATTAATGATTTTGGACCCTAAGCTTTTTAACGACCGATTTATGTCCTCAAACTTTTTTCCCAATCCAATGTGCTTTTTGTATATTTAGGTCGTTAAGTGATGATGTGACATTGGTTTTATTATTATTTATTACAATTAGTTTTTAGGTGGCCAAAAATTGCCACGAATTGCTTACGTGACTTATTTGAAAGGTCCTAAATGTATTCTGGTGGCTTTTAGTCGCAAAAAATTGCTACATCCCACACTCAAATTCTAGCACAAAACTAATTATCCACAAATCCAAATTCACCCTATAACCAATGTTATGAAAATCATACCAATCAAGGTACTAGATGACGGGTCAGTGGTTGAACCGGTGAGTCACTAATTGAACAACACAATTCAATGTATAATACAATTTATAAATTATATAATAAATATAGAAAAATATAATATGTTATCTACCAATTTATTGAAAATTTGAATTAGCTTAGTGGTTGGTTTTGTTTTACCATCTCTTAGGTCATGGGTTCAACACCAATGGAAAACATTTTTCAACCTCTAAATAATAATATGAAAGTGTAACATGAGTTTTGTTTCAAATTCAACAATATAATTAAAATTCAAAAAATGAAAAGTAATAGACTAGCCTTAGGGGCTTTTGAAAAAAGGAAAGAAAGAGTAGTAGGCATGTGGATTAAGGAGTAGGTTGTGTAGCATGTCTTGAAAAGGTACAGGGGTAGGTTGTGTAGAGCATAGGTTCGTCATTTTACCGCAATTTTATCAGTTTAACAATGAGCTAACTAGTTTTTTAAAAAAGGAAAAAAGGAGTAATATGCATATGGAATAAGTAGTTTGTGTAGCGTGTCATGAAAAGGTACAAGGGTAGGCAATGTAGAGTACAAATTCATCAGTGAAAAAGTGTATTAGCATTAAAAAAATGGGTGAAATAGACAAGTTTAAGCACCAATTTTACCAGTTTAACAACGAGCTAATCGATTTTTATTGGGTCAGTTGCATTAGTGTTCCAATTTGTCAATCGGATTGACAATAGCTTCAGTTTCTGTTAACCAATTAGCAAGTGAACCTAATCGCACAAGTAGGTAAGATGAGTGTCGTATCCATAGGAACTTTGCTTGTGCTATGTAGTTTGCATGAACCAAGTTCTAAGAGAATAAATAAAAAAAAGCTTTGATTGATTTTTATAACAAAACATAGGAATTTCAAATCTAAGTAAAGACATAAAAAGATGGTACAACGTTCAAAGGGTCAAAAACATAAACACTTTGAGTGCAAGATAAGATAAGTGCAAAATTTGTGAGAATGTTGGGTGCTTGACCTACCAAATGAACTCTTGATGTAACGGTAATGATGTTCCACCAATCAATGTTATTTCATCTATTACTTTAACCAACTAATTTACTCTAACCATAATTTATGTGAAAGAACCTAAATCACTTGATTCACTCCTTATATCCCTTAGCGAGTTAAACTCAGTGATTTGATCAAGAGCAAAGGTTTATCAAAGGCTAGTCAACACCATTCCATTGCTAGATGTGAGTTAACTAGAAGCCCCTTTTTTGTTCTTAGTGAAAAGACATTTCCCAATGATCTATACACTACAACATACATGCACATGAGTGATTAAACCATAAATAAGGCAATAAGCATAGAAAAGAAGCAATAATATTGAGATAACATTAAATGGATAATATATATAGTTACATCATGGAGATTTTTATATCCAATCCCCCAACAATGGTAAAGTTAGCCTCTCATACACGTTAGAGACCTAAAATAAGAATGGGAATAAGAGAAGAAGAGACAATAGAAAAATAAAGAAGAACAAGGGCACCCAATATTTTATTTTTTCTAAACCCATTGAGTACCCAGCCCTAAGAACATTCCTCCTTTTTAAAGTTTTTTGCTCCAAAATGTTGCACTGTCTCATTAAGGCTTGTGTGCTAAGCCCAGCATGTGTGCTTAGCCTAAATCAGTGGCAGTGGAAAAATTTGCTAAGTTGTCTCAAGATTCTTGCCACTTGGCCTTCCAAAGTGTCTCATAGGCTGAGCTTGGTTTGCGTGCTAAGTGCACTTCTTCATCAATCCAAAAGTTCTTCCATCCTTGTTAGTGCACCAAAACTTTACAAACCACAACTAAAACTAGTGAATTTACTAAAATTATCATCAATAAACTAAAAATATAAAAGAACACTAAATTTTAACTTATTGAGATCAAACTAAGTAACAAATGAGAAAAATTAAGAAATTTTTTGTGCAAATTCAATACAAAAACTAAGCATGCACAACAATTTTCAATTTCCTATCCAACTAGTTCGATCAAAAGGGCCGATCCAATTTTTATAACACTGCCTATAACAATTTCAAATTGAAACACAAAAATGATTATCCTTAAAGCATCGCAAAACTCTAAGTTTTGATCCTTATATATGCTCATCTTCGAGATGCACACCAAAGCATGCAAGAGCTTCAACTCCTCCAATTTCAAAAAGAGGCAACTAAGAAGACGATAACATGGAATGGTGCATAGGTCGCGGAGTGAAGCCAATGAAAGTCATTCTCAACATTGAGGTTGTGATGCAGTGACATTGTGGTTGTACATATGACAATGTCATCAGTACTAGCACTTGGCTATGATGAAGTCGCTGATGACATTGTGCGTTATGGTGCTAGGAAATGTGAAGGCCGCGGTGGTGGAGGCCATGAAGATGGGGATTATGGATTGGGCACATGATAGTGAGGAGAGCATAGTGGAGGCTACGATGAGCCCAATGGAACAGTTAGGATGGATGAACTGGGTGGGTGAAGTGTATGCAAAGATAAGGAAGAGTTTGTACCAGATGCATGAAAGGTTTTTAGATTAACTCAAAAAATCATTTATGTCCAAGATCTGAATCTTTATTTCATTCGTGAGTGTTGAGGAAATCTGAGTGTGAAAATAAGAATGTTGGGAACTTGAGTTTAGTTTTTTTCTAGGGAAACGATTTTCTAGTGATTTTTAGCCGCCATAAAATGAATCTTAATAAAGTAATAATAAAACCATTGCTGCATCATCACTTAACAGCTAAAATAGACAGATAGTACTAAAAGCTATGATAGAAAAAATTTAGAGGATGTTGGTCGGTTGTCAACAAGTTTAGGAACCAAAACCATAATTAGCAAAAAGTTCAGTGATGAAAAATATAATTTACCCAAAATTTCATAAATAGAATCTTAATTATTCTTGTTTTGGTTTACATCTTATAATTGCTACTATATGCTTATATTTGATCTCTTAAATTCTAATATCAATTTAATAACTAATTGTGTTTTATTTATTAAAGTTGCTTTATTTTCATAACTGAACTAATATTTGTGTGTATTATAGATCAATGAGTTTGTAAAACGAGCACGAGCTGCTAAGATACATGCTTATATTATTAGTCATCTTAAGAAGCAGATGCCTGCTATGATAGGCAAAGCTAAAGCTCAGCAAAAGCTCATTGATAATTTGGATACTGAATTTGTTAAGGTATGAATTTTACTTTATATTAGTCCAGTTTCATGCATGTGTAGCTATGATAATTCTTTAAAATTAAAAATGCTTATGTGTAACAAAAATTGCTAACAGATACAAAAGGAGTTCCATCTACCACCTGGTGACTTTCCAAATGTTGAACATTTCAAAGAGACCTTGAGTGGTTACAACATTGACAAGTTTGAGAAATTGAACAAAAAAATGATACAAACAGTGGATGACATGCTTGCTTATGATGTTCCTAACCTCTTGAAGACATTCAGAAATCCCTATGGCTAAGTTTGTAAGCAATTTACATGGAGAGGAATTGATACAAGTACTAATGTGCATGACTATGTGATCTTTATGTATTTGGGGTGCATAAATAAGATTCACCATTTTTTTTCAAAAAAAAAATTATGCAATGGCTTCACTGACATACTTGTTTAGATGAAATTTTGTAAAATGTGTACTAATATGGTTGCCTAGTGCCTTTTAATGAAAAAAGGGAAATTCAATTTGAAATACAATAAATTATACTAGAAGGGGGGAGAGTTGAATAGTGTGTTGGATAACCTTTTATAAAAAATTCAATAATGGAAGTGATTTATAAACAAAATAGTTCACAAGGACTATCGTCCAATGATGGGTAACTTCACAATTAGTAAAGGACCGTCATCCAGTGATTTATAAATAGTGGTTATTAATGAAAAACTTGTGTGCAAAGATGTGTCTATAATATGCCTTAAAAATACTATGAAAAGCTAAAGGAGAGTAGTAGAAACACTCAGTTATATACTGGTTCACTCAACCTAAGTTATGTCCAATTCTCTTTTACTAATCAATAAAGAGTTCCACTAATCAAACTGATTACAACAAGTATTTTATCTTGTTACTCCTAGCTTACAAATATTCTCTAAGGCACTACTGGTGCAACCCTTAGACTCCCGTTGAATCTAAGACACCCAAATATTATTTTATCACTAAGCCACTATTGGCTTTCTCAAACAACTGCTTGGAATAGAATAAAAAATTCCAACACTCATGGAGTGTGTTTACAATGAAAATTGAATCTCAGAATTGCACTTTGCTAGGCAAAGAATAAAGTCTCTAAGCTCAGTGTTTTTCTTGAAATGATATCCTTTTCTCTTTTATTTCTCGATTTGATTACTTTTCTCTCTTGTTTTTCGTGGTCTTTGAATGTTGAAATGAATTGCCTTTTATAAATGCTAGACGAGTAGATCTTCTTTGGGATCAAAGCATTCAATATTTGACTGTTGTTAGTGTTTATGACACATTGATAGTTGGATGTGCAAATCTTTCTAAATAAGGCAAGATCTTCATAATTCTAGTAGTGGATTGATCTTGAATATGTTCTTTCTAAATCTGTCTCAATCATGCTAGATTCAAATGTTGGTTTAAATCAAGTAGCAAGGAATAATCCAAAGCAGACAAATTGTAGTATGAATGAATCTACTTGTAAAAGAGAGAAATATTTATGTAATTGTTTAAGTATCCTTTTGGACATGTGATAAAAGCATAGTGGATGATTCACTACTTTTCAACGTTTGTTCTATTAAAGTGTGTCCGATGCTGAATATTACTTTTGAAAAGCAAGTACAAAATTGTAGAGTAAATGACAATTATAAACGAAGTTGAAGTATTGGGAGTTATTACCATAATATTTTCATATGACGTGTCATTTGATTTTACATGTAGATCATTAGTAATCATAAATTCATATTGTTGTTATCATCAAAACTAAAGGGAATGAATGCATGATCTAGTTCTAACACAATTTTTTAGTGAAGGTATAAATAAGAGTCAATTTTAACATTATATTTTTTTTTCTTATAAATTTCATACCTTGAGGATGATGCATCATCATCACCATCGTTATAATAATAATAATAATAATAATAATAAACAAAGCTGAATATTACTTTTGAAAACCAAGTAGAAAATTGTAGAGTGAATGACAATCATAAAATGAGCTGAAGTATAGGAAGTTATTACCATAATGTTTTCATATAGTGTGTCATTTACTTTTATATGTAGATAATTAATAATCATAAATTTATATTGTTGTTATTCATCAAAACTAGAAGGAATGAATGAATTATCTAGTTCTAGCACAATTGTTTATTGAAGGTAAAAATAAGAGTCAATTTTAACAATATATATTTTTTTATTCTCATAATAATAATAAGAACAACAAAAACAATAATAATAACAACAAAGTTCTTTCATAATGATAAATTATATGATATTGTAATTTTTTATTCATTAGTATAAAAATATAAAATAGTATTAGTGTACAAATAATAATATAATATTTATTATTAATAATGTTGTCTTTTTTAATTTACTTAGAGTGAAAAAACAACATAGAAAAAGTAACTTATAATAATATTAAAAAATTTAATAACACATAGATAATTATTTTTATAGATAAATAATATTTATAATAGTTAAATTATAAGATATAAAATTTGAAACTTATAATAACTCATATGCATAAATAACTTTTTTCTAACTGCCTGCATAGATAAATTTGCTTGTTCTAGCATGATTTGTCTAAATAAACTATTTTAATTGAAAATTATTATTGATAATTATACATTTTTATATTATTTTAGATAATAAAAGTATTATAGATATTATGTATATGCATTATATATAATTTATAATAAAAAAAATTATAGAGATACCAAGCATTTTTCCAAGAGGCATATTTGGTAATATATGATGTATAATGAAATAATATTATAATATATGTTTAATATAAAAAAATGATATATTTTAAAACTTCAGTAAATTATACTAATCATCACTAAGGTTTCTTGAAATTATACATCTCTTTTTTAACCATTACAATAACTTCTCTTGTAGGAGTCGGGGTGTTTGTGTAACATATATGAGTAATATTTTTAAACATAAAAGGGATTAATGTGTGAATAGAAAATAGTGTGACATTTTGTATTATTTGAAAAAAAGTTTAAGGGTGCGAGTATCAAAACTTAATAAACCTTCTTTTAAGGGCTAAAACTTAACATTTTTTTAGCATAAGACTTAACAATTTTTACTTAAACATGTTTTATAAAAAATTTAAATTTGAATTCTTTTTAATAAATGAATAAGTCAAGTGAAATCTTATGTAGATTAACAACGAAATCTAACTCAAGTAATTGAATCCAGTGCATGAGTAATTGTAAATCTCTTGATATTTATTTTCAATTTCGTTGATTAATTTTTTTTTTAGATTCAACTAAGAGATTTCGTTAATTAATTTTTTTTTAGATTCAATCAAGAGATTTCGTTAAAAAAATTATACTGTTAAATAATTAAAAATTATTATTTACATAATTTTAAGATAATTATTATAAATATAATAAATTTACCGTGTACACTAAAATATAATCAAATAACATTTTTAAATCATTTATATCGTGAAAGAGCATTTTAATTAGATTCAAATATTTATATCATTCATTTAAATAACATGAGTTCATTCTTTATGAACCACTAAATATAAAATTGCATCTAGGTACAAATAGTAAAAACAATCCAAAATTTTATTTTTACATTTTCATTTCTAACACAATTAATTTAATTAAATTCATATTTAAAAAATATATTATTACTTCAATATTAATTCTCAAAAAAAATATTTGACTTAGTTAACAACATATATCCTTAATAAAATAAAAAAATTTGACAAAATATGTTAATATGGTGAGCAGGGAATTATGTTAGACTTTTGCAAAACACATTTAAAAAGATACTAGAAGCTGAAGTTCTTATTCTTAAGTACAATCGATTAGTGATTATTTTACAAAATTACTTAAATTTTAAAATGTTATAATTTTACTCATTAAAATTTTAAAACAACAAAAAGCAAATCGACTCAAATGATTTTACACTTTTATGCCCTCCCAGCCTTTTGTGGTGACTCTTACTCTTAGTTTTAAAAATCGACTCAAACAATATAAAAAAAAATTGACATAGACTAATAGTGTTGGATCAAGATTCGGTGGTAGAATCTGTTTGAGTTTTAAATTGAATTGGACATGCCATTGAACTAGTATGAACTAGAGCGACCTGATGGATTTTGTGGTTGAATTAGTGAACTGACAAGTGTTTTACTAACCTAAACTCATTTTTAGTTTTTGGTTTAATTACTATTTTAGTTATTTAATTTATTGTTTTGGTTAAATTTGATCCTCTTAATATTAAAAGGTTCAACTAGATCTTGCAATTTTTAAAAATAGTTCAATTAAGTCTTTTTTATTTTTAAAATTTTACTTAGGTCCTTTATTTTTTAAAATAGATTCAATTTGTTCTAATTTAAAATCAAATTTGGTCTTATTTTAAAAAATTATTGGAGCAGGTGAAAGCAAAATGGAAGCAAATTAAATCCATCTTAAAAAAAACAAACCTAATTGAATCTTTCAAAAGTAAAGAAACCTAATTGAATCATTTTTTAAAAATTAGAAAAACTAATTGAACTTTTTAATAATAAGATAACTGAATTGACCAAAAAAACAAATTAGAGGAACAAAATGAGAATGGTTAAATTGATCCTCAAGTCACTTTAATTTACTTATACCAAATTTTCATTTATGTCCCTAGCTTTTTTTTTAATTAGGTGTATGAAATTTTTTTAATTGAAGTGTGTTGTAAGTGAGTAATTTGTGAGAGTTTTATCTAATGTTTCAACCTTCTATAGAGACAAATAAACCATAAAAAAAATACTTGGGTTCAATTGACTTGTAGAAACTAAAACTTTATAAAAAAAACTTTTATAATTGACTTAGTTGTGCAACACACGACACACCCTAGAAACAGAAATCCACCACTTTTATAAACAATTCAGAGACCTAATTAAATTATAAACAAAACTCTCTCTAACCATTTTTATAATTATATAAACTAATTGAACCTTTTAATATAAAATAACTAAAATAAACATAAAAAATAAATTAAAGCAACAAAATAGTAATGATTACATTGATATGCATGTTTTTATACTTTTACCAAATTTTTAATTAGATCCTTAAATCTTTGTTAATTGGGTCCCTAACAATTATTTGGTTCTACAAAATATTGAAACTCAAGAAAACTCTCCTACATAAGTCAAGTGTACTTATACCATATCTTAAAAACATTAATTAATTGTATGCACCTCTAATTAAGTATGTGTTTAATCTATAACTATTAATAAATATAATGATTTTTTTTGGTTTATATATATTTTATATTCTTAGATTATCCTTCAATATATATAATTGTTGTTTTCATTTCTTTCATGAACCTTCAAAATGTAGATGCTGTCATTATTTTCTTCTAACTATTTTTTCTTTTAAAAAATATATTTTTCAACTAGTTTTTCGTGATAACAATTATACAGGATCTAATTCAAAATAAAAAAAAAAACAGGACCCAATTAAAATAAAATTCAAATAACTAATTGAAAATTTCTTAAAAGTACATTACCCACAAAATAATTAAACCAATGGTAATTAAACTTTAGTCGTTTTTTTTTTCTTTCAAAAATTGTGAAACGACGTTGTTTGGTGTTTAGAAAAGGGAAAAAAGAATAAAAAAATCAAAACTGAGACTCGACGACTCACACGCACGGCACAACCCAAGCGCAAGCCCACTCAGGTCCACCGCCGTCGTCGCACCAGGCCGCGTCGCAGCATCGCCATTGCACCACCGTCGTCGCGGCTTCGCGCCAGCACTAGGTTCTAATTTCCTTTCTAGCACGTTTTCTGATTTTGAGATAATGTGTATATTACTATATTATTCCAGTTTGAGTTGTATACTTTTTTTGTTATTTTATTTCTCCCGTTTTGACTACAATATAATGTTTGTTCTTAGCATATTTTGCCTTTATTTTTTTTATATATGCGTGAAGTCTGAGTACTGATTGCATGTGGAGCCTGACATGTTGGAACACACATTGTTCCTCACTCAATTGCAAGAGATGCAATTCACTCCCTCACACATTCACTCTTGTATCACTCACTGTTTTCTAAGCACAGAATTGCACACCTACTAGGAATAGCACTAGAGACTAAAAATGATAGAATGAAAAACAACCACTTTATTAAGATGTATGATTGCCCTTTTATACAAGCAAAACAAAGTAACAACCCTTCACTCTTAAGCTAGCACTTATAACAGAATTTTAAAATTCAGTTACTCTCTCTTATATACAAAGCCAAAACAGAATTAAACTCTCACACCCTCCCTTAATTCTGATCTCCTAAGTCCATCAAGCCAATTCTATCCCTTAACATTTTAAACCTCTCCCCTTTGAGGGGTTTGGTTAAAATATCAGCAAGTTGATCAAATGTGCAGCAGTACTCCACTTTCAATTTCTCTTTGTTCACTTGATCCCTAAGATAGTGAAACCTTGTTTCTATGTGTTTGCTCCTACCATGAGAGGTTGGATTCTTTGACAGGCTTATAGCTGACTTATTATCCACAAAAAGCTTCACTCCATCACTCTCCTTGATTTTTAATTCCTGTAGTAATGTGTCCAACCAGACAGCTTGACAAGCACTCATTGCAGCTGCAACATACTCAGCTTCACATGTTGATAGAGCCACTATGGATTGCTTCTTAGAACACCACGATATTGGTGCTGCACCATACATGAATATGTAACCTGTAGTACTCTTTCTGTCATCTCTGTCTCCTCCCCAATCTGCATCAGTATATCCCATCAATTCCTCTGAGTTGTTATTGTCTTTATTTGGAAATAAAATTCCAGCATTGATGGTCCCTTTTATGAACCTTAGAATCCTCTTGGCAGCTAGGAGATGAGGAATTCTGGATCCTTTCATATATCTACTTACCAGTCCAACAGCAAATTCCAAATCAGGTCTTGAATGACACAAGTACCTGAGAGAACCAACAATCTGTTTAAACTCAGTTGCATCGACTTTGTCTTCCTTGCCCTCCTTTTCAAGTACAAGACCTGCCTCTGTTGGTGTTGCTGCTGAATTACATTCAACCATGTTGAATCTCTTCAATATTTCTATTGCATACTTGCTCTGGTGCATCAAAATACCTCTCTCAGTCTTCTTGAATTCAAATCCAAGGAAATAGCATAGAACCCCATATCAGTCATTTCAAACTCACTCATCAATTCCCTTTTCAGTTCTGCTATCTCACTTTCATTACCATCAGTGATCAACAAATCATCCACATAGAGGCATATAATAATGATATTACCTACTGATTTGGATCTTACATAGACTCCAAACTCACAGCTACACTTATCAAAGCCAATTTTCATCATAAAACTGTCAATTTTCTTGTTCCAAGCTCTTGGGGCTTGCTTAAGTCCATAAAGAGCTTTTCTTAACCTGAGAACCTTTGCCTCTTGGCCAGCTATAGAGAATCCAGGTGGCTGAGTCACATAGACCTCCTCATCAAGAGGACCATTTAAGAAAGCACACTTCACATCTAGTTGGTGCATTGTCCAATTCTTTAGGCTAGCAATTGCCACTACTGTTCTAATAGTCTCAATTCTAGCAACTGGTGCAAACACCTCTCTGTAGTCAATCCCAGCTTTCTGTAAAAATCCTCTAGCCACAAGTCTAGCTTTATACTTGACCACCTTGCCTTCTGGATTTGTCTTAATCTTATAGATCCACTTCACATCAATGGGCTTCTTCGATTTTGGTTGAGATACCAGCTCCCACACTTGATTTTTCTCAATAGATTTAAGCTCTTCTGTCATAGCTTCAACCCACCTCTGATCAGTCATAGCATCTTCAAAGTTTATTGGTTTTGCTTCAGAAAACAAAGCAAAATGTACAAGATTCCCATCTGCACTTACATCAGCATCAAACAACATCTCAAAACCTTGAAATCTAGCTGGTTTGGGTGCATTTTTATGGGGTCTCACTTCTCTTTGAGTGGTATTACCATTCCCTTCACTTGTTACTTCCTCTTCTGACCTTATCATTATTGTAGGTCCCTTCATTTCAGTATTCTGCTTCCAGTTCCAGCTTTTAGATTCATCAAATACCACATCCCTACTGATTATTATCTGCTTACTCTTCGGATCAAACAACTTATAGCCTCCAGTTGAGTGATATCCGAGTAAGATCATTTGTTCACCTTTATCATCTAGCTTCCTTCTTAACTGATCTGGGATATGCCTAAAACAAAGTGATCCAAAAATTCTGAAATGGCTCACATTTGGTTTAGCACCACTCCAAGCTTCTTCAGGTGTTATTCCTTCCAATCTCTTTGAAGGGCTCCTATTCAAGATGAAGACAGCTGTAGACACTGCCTCTCCCCACAAGTACTTGGGCAAACTCTTGCCTTTCAACATGCTCCTTACCATATTCATTATGGTTCTATTTTTTCTTTCTGCAGCTCCATTATGTTGAGGTGTGTAGGGAGGAGTCACTTCATGAATTATGCCTTCTTGATCACAAAATTCTTGAAATTCTGTAGAAACATATTCACCACCACCATCTGTTCTCAATATCTTGATCAATGAGCCACTTTGCTTTTCTGCCATATTTTTGAACTTCTCAAAGACTTCAAAGACATCACTCTTCCTTCTTATTAGGTAAACCCATACTTTCCTAGTCAATTCATCAATAAAGGATATGAAGTATCTGTTTCCACCCAGAGATTCAGTTTGCATAGGGCCACACACATCAGAGTAAATCACCTCAAGTTTCTCTTTTGCCCTGATTGGTACATTTTGTTTGAAAGTGCTTCTTGATTGCTTACACTGTAAACAACCATCACATACTTCACTAGGAGGCTTGATCTGAGGCAAACCCAGCACCATTTCTCTTGAGTTTAGCTTAATCAGATCTTAAAATTTAAATGGCCAAATCTGTAATGCCATAACCACTCTTCACTGTTTACTGTAGTAGTAAAGCACTTTTGTTCTATCACATCAATCTCAATTTTAAATTTTCTATTTTTTGAAAGAGGGGACTTCAAAATGAGCTTGTGATTTCTGTCAAACACTCTCAACATCTTGTTTTCAAGCTTAGTCATAAAGCCCTTTTCTAATAATTGACCTAAGCTGAGTAGATTACTTTTCATACCTGGTACAAAGAGTACATCAGTGATGCAAGACTGACCTCCATCCTTTGTTTTGATAAGGACCTTCCCAATTCCTTCAGCAGTCAAGATTCTATCATCTGCAAATTTGACTTGGCTCTTCACAGATTGATCAAGGTTGAGAAACCATTCTCTTCTTCCTGTCATATGAGTGGAGCAACCTGTGTCTAGGTACCAACAATTATCACTTGCCCCTTCAATTTGAGTAGTTACCATTAGCAGTACCTGTTCAGTGTCATCATCTTCTTCCTGAGCCAATTTTGCTATGTCCTCATCATTTGCATCATCACCTTTAGGTTCTCTTTTGTTATTGGGTTTGCTGTAACACTCATCAGCAAAATGCCCAAACTTTTGACAGTTAAAGCATTGAATAATTCTTTTGTCAAACTTCTTTCTATTTGAAGAGTTTTGGGAATTGGATCCCCCTCCTTTCTTGTGGTCTTTATCACTGTTTTGATTTCCCCTCCATTTATTGCTCTTCCCTTCAGTTTTCTCTTTCTTCCATCTATCACCATGCTTCTTTGGATTAGACCGTGCTTGCAAGGCTTGTTCACTTTTCTTCTCATTTATCCTTTCATTCATTCTCTGTTCATGAGATTCCAAAGATCCCTGCAATTCCTCTAGGCTAAGCTCTTCAAGATTTTTGGATTCCTCGATGGCTACCACAATATGGTCAAACTTGGGTGGCATGGTTCTAAGCACCTTCTCTACAACTGATTGCACAGTTATCTTTTCTCCATAGCCCTTCATTGAATTCACCACTGTCTGCACTTTTGTGATGTACTCAGCAACTGATTCATTCTTTTCCATTTGTAGTAGTTCATATTGTCTCCTCAGAGTTTGCAGCTTGATCTTCTTGGTTTTTGTGGCTCCATCATGAGATTTCTGCAGAATGTCCCATGCTTCTTTGGAGGTTTGAGCCATTGCTATCTTTTCAAAGTTAGCAGCATCTACACTTTGGTGCAAAATGAAAAGTTCCTTGCAATCTTTCTTTTCTTTTTCTCTATCAGCAGCCTTTTGTTCCTCTGTTGCTCTCTCTCCCACAGGTATATAACCTTCTTCTACGAACTCCCAAACCCCTTGGAATCGCATCACCACCCTGATCTGAATCTTCCAATTTTCATAGTTCTTTCCTGTGAGAACTGGTAGATTTGCAGGAATTGAGCCAGATACTGCAGCCATCAAAGAACTCCTTCAAGAACACCTCCAAGAACCTTTCTTTAACGATTCTTGCCCCTTCTATCGAAACCAATGCTCTAGATACCAATTGTTGGAACACACACTGTTCCTCACTCAATTGCAAGAGATGCAATTCACTCCCTCACACATTCACTCTTGTATCACTCACTGTTTTCTAAGCACAGAATTGCACAGAATTGCACACCTACTAGGAATAGCACTAGAGACTGAAAATGATAGAATGAAAAACAACCACTTTATTAAGATGTATGATTGTCCTTTTATACAAGCAAAACAAAGTAACAACCCTTCACTCTTAAGCTAGCACTTATAACAGAATTTTAAAATTCTGTTACTCTCTCTTATATACAAAGCCAAAACAGAATTAAACTCTTACATGACATATCTTGATAATATTGTGTTCCATACCATTGTTACCTAGGATTGCTTTCTGAATTGTATATATAATAACTTGGCGGTTCATGGGGCTTGTTTTATATAAAACAGTAAGGTAGAACAGTATGAAGAGTTTAGCTTGGTTGGTTTCATAGAGCAGTAAGGTGATCGAGCATTTCCCATTTGGGTTTGGCTTTGGAGATTGATTTTAAAAGAATAATTATTAAGAATTGAATGTAATTGTAAAATAATTGATTTTGAAGTTTTGGGTTTGTTTGGTTTGGCTATTGCCACATGAAACTTAGTATTGTTTTGTTGTTGATCAATTGTTTAATTGAATTCTTTGAATTCGATCAAATTAAGGCAGGTGTAAAATTTTCAATTTTTTTAATAGAGATCGGGCCCTGGTTCAATTAGTGAGCCACTGGTTCAACCATTAAACCAGTGCCCTGACCCAATCGATGACTGGTCTGGTTTTTAAAACATTGCTCTTACTCTACTCTTCATTCATTCCATAGCATCCTTCAAACCCCAACCATACTAGCCCTCTCTATTTCTCTACCAAGCTTCAACTCCACTTGGGCTTTAAATTTCAGGGATTCAAAGCAAAAATGCTTCCTCAACGCATGAAGAAAGCCATCACTGATAACCCTAAGAAGCTTGCCAACTTGATTGACCTCGTCAACCTTCCATCCACGCTAAGAGAATTTGTGGGTCAGTCTCAGATTTCCCGCTTAGGCTGTTTTAAGTGCGTTTGGTTTTACATCAAAACCAATAATCTTCAGGTTCCCCCTGTTCCATTAATTTTTTTGTGTGATGCTTTTGTTAGTATTAAATTCAATTTTATCTTGTTTGGAAGTTGGGTTTCACCTTGCTTTTGAAATTTTGTAAAATTTATTTCAAGGTTACTTGGGAATTGGGATGACAGAATGATACAAATTGTTTGTTTAATGGATTATTGAAGAGGGAGAGTGTGAGATATGGCTTTTGAGCTAAGTGGTTTGTTAAACAATTCAATGAGTTTTGCTTTAAAATAAATTGTGCTTTCTCTCTTTTGTGGAGTGGTAGTGATGAGGTAGGAAATAGAAATAGTGAATGATTGGAATAAAGTTATCAATCTATTGTTTGGATATTTTTTGAAGATGGAATGAAAAAAAAAATAGGTGTGATCCTGTACTCCCGAATATAAAGTGAAGGAAAAGAAGGGTGTTTGATTGAAGGGAATGGAATGCATTCTATCATGTTCCATCCCATTTCATCCTATTTTAAACAATTGAACCTAGCATTATTTCATTTCATTCTTTAACATCAATCCAAACATATCCCTATATTTGGCTAAGGTATGCTTCCTTGCAGCTTTAATGGTACATTAGTACCTAGCAAAATATTGTGCACTTGTATATGGGTTGAGGCAAGAGAGGAAATCTCAAGTTTGTGTTCTGTGTTTTGTTTGAGCTATACACACTATCAGCATACTATTCCAAAACAGAGATCTCTTTCTGATGCTTTTCAACTGTTATATGATCTTTTATAATACTTAAATCCATGTAGTTATATAAATGTTAAGTTATAATTTGTAAAATGCATATATCCAGTTGTTGAGTTGGCTATGATGTTTTATGGGTTGGGTATATTTATTTTGATATATTGATATGCAGCTACCATGGGCTGATTAAGATGAGTTGCTTCTTTAATTGAGCAGGATCAGAACAACAAGAATGTGGTCAACTGTGATGAAAAGTTAAAAAGTATTTTGTTGGGGAAACCTCAGGTTGAGTTAGCAGAACTTCCTGCACTTATCAAGATGCATTTTCCAAAAGAGCCCAAATGATTGTGATATAAATCAAGATGTCTGTCATATTGGAGATCATAGCCTTCCTCAAGATGATTCTCTGAATTTGTTTCCTTTTTCACCGTTTTACCTTATACTGTAACAACGCTAGTGTAGGAAGCTAGCTATTGAACCACCAAATTGGCAATTTTCTTATTGCATGTAAACTAGCTTAAAAGGTCCTGTTTCACAGCCTGCTTTTGACACTTTAAATTTTGTAATTAAGAATTTTGTCTGTTATGAATTTTAGTTTTGATTTTGCATGCATAAATGCTATGTTTTATCATTTATAGCAAGTCATCTTATGAGTCCTTAGAAATGTTTTTTGAAAAGGGAGCCTAAAGGTTACTTTATCAGAAAGGTTGGAAAAATATTAAGCTGTATCCGTTGAGAATTCTGGATCTATTCTGAGTTACTTTATAAAGTAAGCCATGGTTATCTCCAATCTGGACCGTGCTATTCTTTGTTATGTAGCTTCTATCAATGGAGGCGGTGATGCTGTTGTTTACCAAAATCATTGCTAAGATAAATGTTCAGGTCATGCCATGATTGGTTTAATTTAATGTGAACACTGATGTGGCTGCAAAATGGAATCCACATAATGATGTTGTGGGGGTGTTATTATTTGAGGATAATAGCATCATGAATGAATTAAATAAAACCTGACTTGATAGTTAAAAAAAATTGGTCTGTCTTTTTCATAACTTGTGTTCATAATAATTTTCAGTTTCCAACTTGCAAATACAAACCATCTTCAGCAGCACCAGCATGTGATATCGGTTATTGCTTGCTCACAGTCAGGTGATGATGAACTTTGTAATCGGTGAAGCACATTTAAGTTATGAACATCTTTACTAGGAAATGTTTGTGTTTCCAATCATATTTGTTGCGTTCTCTTGTAGGCTTAGGGTAGGAAAACAAAAACTAGTTGGATCCATTTTTCTTTTTTAATATAGCTATTGTGCACATTTTTTCTGATAGCAACATAGTTCTATGCAACTTAAGCACTCCCAAAGTTAGATGTTCGTGTTTCTCTCCACGTTGAAGAGGATAAAACAAGTTTGTCAATTGATTATCATCCAAACTCCTTAGCTTGTAAGCTTCTGCTGGTCAAGAGTGTCATACTACAAAAAATAATTATCTTTATGGTGAATGCAAACAATATAACACCAAACTATGAAGGGAAATGATACAAATTTACCTATTCGAAAAACAGAGAAAGTATATAAATCCTTGACTATGTGGAAAATTTTCCTTTCATTGTTTGTTGCATTGTGTAAAAGTTCATGCACATGTAATCCCTTTTTGACAAGAATTAATGTGTGTATTACTAATGACGGTTATGAATTTTAAATATTACTATATTTGTTAATTTATGACTTTGAAATTAATAGTCATATACATTTCTCGTATATTTCATTTTTTTTACATGAAGATACGACAGTAAAAGGAGAAACCTCGATTCTACCTAGGGTTGATCATCAATCAACTTTGCTCGGGTTCTGGTCTAAAATACACAATCCAATCAAAATAGAACACTCTTGTTCTAGAGCTGTTTTTTTACTGTCAAAGTTTACAGTTGGCCAATTTTTGGGTTTGACAAGTAATGAGTGTGTCAGGTCTCCGATGTTGGTTCTAGAGTAGCTGAAGGAAGAGATTGTGGACAACAATGATGCATCTGGCCTCTTCGTATTGCTCTTCTTTGGTCACTAACTCTTTATCTCTTACAAAAGGCAATTGGGGAAAATGAAGGAGCACTACGGTTTTTGTTCTTGATCGGCTAAAACCTTGTGATATTAACAAGGCACCAGGGGTACCGTAAAAAAAATGCCAACAATGGTTACTCTACATTTATCACACACAACAGTAATAAATGGAGGTAACCACGATGCCAACATCTGGACTATGCATATGGGCAATAAGCAGCCCGAAATATATACAAGGCCACAAAACAATCCTAACTAATCAAAAAGAGTAACCGAAGCTATATTAAATTCCTGCACAGAAACATTGACCAATAACCAGTCCCTGCAGCCACCATAAAGACCTCATTCACACGTTCCAATTCCATGCATATATGCCAAGCACCACATTGAAGACCAAACTACCCCAAAAGGGACCTCTGCACTCATGCTTTCTTGGTGGACTTTGTTTACGTGCCTCACTTCCATGGAGATCATGTATCACATAGCCATAAAAAGTCCTTGTATGAAGCATCTCAACATACATCAAGCTACAACAAAGATTTTCTAACAAGCAGGTTCCTGGGTCAATTGACCATTGATTAAAAGAATGTTCAAAGCTCTTTCCACCATTCTTCAGCCATGCCCACGATGTATACAAAATATCCTACTGCAATTTCGCTTTGTCAAAGCTCCCCATCCTTAAACTACCCCACACCTTTCCATTCTAGTTTGTTGCCACAAATGTGCAGCAGGGTCTTGTGGCAAAGAAGCTGCCAACCTCCTCCAACAGTAACACGCCTTTCCAAATATGGTCAATTCTGTTACATGAGAAAAAGTTATGGCTGGTAGATTCTGATTCAACAAAATAGAAGGGGCAGAGAGTGTAATGTTTCTTTTTTGTAAGTTATCTCGAGTAGGCATGTTATTGTTAAACAATCTCCACAAAGCGTAGCTGCCTTTGATGGAATAGAAAGACGCCAAACAAATTTAAGTTCCTCCACTGCTGACTTCTCATGAGCTCTTGAATCAACATTTTATATGTTGTACTCACTGAATAGGCCCCATCATTACTCTCCCTCTCCTCTAATCTATCTTCCAAATCCTAGCCTCCTCCACCCACTCACCCATATTGTACACTTTCTCAAACTTATAATTAGAAATTGAAAAAAGTCTAGGGTATTTAGAGGCAAGTGATTCCTCCCCTAGCCATCTGTCCACCCAAAACCTCGCTGCATCACCCTTCCCTAACTCCAAAACCATACTCCAGTCACACCAATCACTTTGGGCTCCACCTCCACACACTTTCTTTAAGTCCCTCCACCAAATTGACTCCTTTGAGGCTTGCCCCTCCCATATTTAGACTCCAAAACATCACACCATGGAGAATCTCTTTCATGAAATAAAGACCATCTCCATTTAGTGAGAAAGGGCATCATTAAATAGACCAACATGTTTGACACCCAACCCACCATTAGATTTTGCCATACAGATTTTGTTCCATCTCACCTAACAAATTTTCTCATTTCCAACCTCACCACTCCAAAGGAACCTTCTTTGGATGGATGTTATTTTTTGCGTCACCTCCTTAGGCATCTTAAAAAAAGACAAGTAGAAAATAAGAAGGGAAGAGAGCACCGATTTCATAAGGCATGCCCTTCCCGCCAAAGAGAGCACTCAATTCTTCCACTTAGCCAACTTCTTAGAGAACTTTTCCACAATGGGTCTCCATGTCTCCACCATTCTTGAATTAGAACCAATAGGCAAGTCTAAATAAATAAAAGGCAAGAATAGCACTTTACAATTTAATAGGTCCGCATACCTCTCAACTACATCCCTTTCCACTCCAATAACTCCAAACTTGCTCTTAGAAAAGTTCACCTTAAGACCTGTACAAGCTCAAAGCACCTCATCATGTTTTTTACGGCCATTACATTGGCAAGAGACACTTCCCCTATGAAAATTGTATCATCCGCAAATTGTAATAGGCTGACCTCCACCTTATTCCTCCCTATAGGTTCAACTATCGTAATTAGAGTCTTTGGCTCTCTAATGAGATCCCATGGTATCTATGCAAGCCCTAATTCTTTGGGCCGACTATGGTACAAATCCTTTGTTCAAGGTTTAGTCACACTTAAAGCTCCTTACCCTTACTAAGAGTGTATTTTGCATTGACTAAGTCTCATACAGAATATGAGTCTCATAGTCAACCCAAAAGATCAAACCCTTATAAGAAGACATTGTGGAGAGAGAGAGAAAAAGTGAAAAATATTTTGCGTAAAGGAGAGAAAAGCTTGTGTGAAAAATGGGTACATGGAAAGGAGGAATCATACACTAAGAAGTAGTAAAGAAGTAAGGTGGCTAGTATGCATAAGTCAAACAGGTTTCTCATGATGTGAAAGTCTATTGGGACCATTTGACTTATTTTGTTTTAGATCAATAGTTAATATTTCTTCTTTTTTTTTATTTTTCTTTCACTTTTTCTCTGTCCCTTTTTTAGATTCATCCCTCTCTCTTCATCTTCCAGTCATGCACAAACATTCATCATCATTGCTTCCTCCATGGACCAATGTTCTTTGCCACAGATCTTGCGCACTAGAAAGTCGTTGTTTGTGCCCCGCATAACAACAAGAAGCTCAACCTTTGCTGGCGAGCATGTCAAAGACAATGGTTGAGGGCATGGCATTCTCCACGCTACTATTTGTCATGACCCACAAATTGTGTGTCAAAACATCGCCGCTAATGTTGTCGTAAATCGATAAGAAGCCCAACTATTATAGTTGTTCTAGGAATGAAGGATCTCGAAGAATAACCAAGAAAATAGTAGGGAATCCACGAATAGAATGGACACCAAACAAGGGATCTTTTGGATTGGAAATTACAGAGAGAATTTCTTACAAAGATTGAATGAATACCCGAATGTTGAAACCGTATATATATATATATATATATATAGCAGTTTCATTACAATTTAACAACTAATGGCTCAGAACTTGCCACTTGTCCTAAGGCTAACTAACTATTTTTATGATGCTGCATCAATCCTCCCCCCTTAAGCTAATCCTTTTCCTCTAGGATTAAAGTTAGGAAACTTCTTCTTCAAATCAAAGAAGAATTCCCAAGTTGCATCCTCTGGCAGAAGATGCTTCCATTTGACAAGTACCTTAGTAACAACCTTGTTTCTTCTCTTGATTGTCATCCTTTCTATGATTGCCTCTGGCTCCTTGATTCTTGTTTCTTCATCATTCCTTGGGCAATGAGTTGATGTGCTAGCTTCTCCTACAGACTTCTTCAACTGGGATAGATGAAAAACATCGTGGATGAGTGATCCAACTGGTAATTGGATCTTGTAGGCGATCGATCCAATCTTGTCGATTATAGCATAAGGTCCATAGTATTTTGGAGCTAATTTGGCATTGCTCCTTGTTATGCACTCTCCCAATTGTGATACTAATCAGCAAGTGTATTGAGTCGCACAAGTAATATAAAATGGTAAGAACCGAGTATCGAATCACAAGGAACTTGTTTCATTCAGAGAACATTCATTTAGTAGGTAAACATTTGTATAAAGCCAGTGAATATAAAAAGAAGTTGTGTCTACAGTTCTAATTTAACTACACAATTAATTATCTAAATGTGAGAGATAAGCAGATGATTAAAATGTTGGGTCTTTCTACTAAACAATATGATGTAATTAAGTGTTGTTCTCTATTTAAGGTTGTTCCTGTGTTCTATGCCGAAAATGGCTACTCAAACCAAGATCCCTCTAGTGAATGAGTCTAGTTCTATTTAAACTTCGTTCTAGATTCCTCGTCGAACTTAGCCTAAACAAATTGCATTAAGATTACGACACATTATAAACTAAATCCCTGCACTTCGTGTTCAAACATACAATTCTCTAGCCTACTCTATCAAGTTCTAAGGATTTAAAGCACTTCCCAATGCTAAAAATCCTAACTTTACACACAAATGAGAGATCAAACCACAAGCATGCAAGAATTAAATATAGATAGAAGTAATGAACACATAAAAACAACTTTAAATAGGTAGTGAAGAGTTTTACATCAAAGCTCAACAGAAATCCTCAACAAGAGATTTAGCCTTCCATTGCAAGTTAGCACCTTTCAGCACCAAGATGAGGTTTTTGAGAGAAAATTAAAATTACAAAGTGGTGGGGATGTCTCCTCCACCTCTAAAAACCTAACAATCACTCCTAAACCTAAAATCCTCTTGAAAGCTAAGGCCTTTCGTTCAAGCTTTTCTTCCTTGCTCTATTTTTTGCCTCTGTTGCGTCTCTCCCCAAAAGAACTCTCTTATTTTTCGCCAACTTTAGTCTTTTAAGGGCTTTTTGATCTTGAAGGCTCACTTAGCACCATTTTTTTGCTAAGCGCGAGTTAGTGAATTTTCGCTTAGCGAGCTGGACGTGTTGAACGCGAGAAGAGACAAATGACTCGCTGAGTGAGCAGATGGCGCACTGGGTGCGTGCATGAATGACATATTCTCTTCTAGATTCTTCCAACTCGCTAAGCGAGCTGGGTGTCTCACTTAGTGGATGTTACTCGCTAAGCGCATATGCCTCGCTTAGAGAGACACCAACTGCTTCAACCTTCTTCTTATTCATCCTTTATCTTGAAACTGAAGTTGAACCACATTAATTCACAATATTAGGAATATCTACTGAGTGAAATTAAACTAAACATAAAAATATGTACAAACCTACAAAAAGAACCATAAATTGGGGAAAAAATATAAATTTCATGAATCTTTTCAATACAAAAGTTAGTCGTAAATAACGATTAACACTCCTAAATGCTACAGAGACTTGTCTATAAGGGTGTAATTTCATAAACACCAAATCTCCAATTTCCAAGGCCCTATCTGATCTCCTCTTGTCAGCCAGTTGCTTCATTCTTTCTTGTGCCCTTTTCATGTGAAACTTGACCATCTTAAGTTGTTCCTCCCTATTCTGTAGACTTCTATCATCAAGTTCAATCTTGGATTCTCCTGGTAAATAGGGTAAGTAATCTGGGGGTGCTTGTCCATACATGATTTCATAGGGACTGACCTTAATAGTGTTGTGATATGTAGATTTATACCACCACTCAGCTAAGGGAAGCCATTTGGACCATTGTTAAGGATCATCTGAGCACATACACATCAGATATGTCTCAATACACCTGTTCACTACCTTTGTCTGCCCATCTGTCTGAGGATGGTAAGCAGTAGAAAGCTGAACTTGAATCCCTTGGTAAGCCATGAAGTCCTTCCAGAATTGACTGACAAAAATCGAGTCCCTATCACTTGTTACTGAAGTTGGGCAACCATGAAGCTTAAAGACATTATCCATAAAGCATTTGGCCACATCAAAAACAGTATATGGGTGCTATAATGCTATGAAATAAGCAGCCTTGGTCAGCCTGTCAACAACAACAAAGATTACTTGTTTTCCAAAGGAATTGGGAAGACCCTCTATGAAGTCCATGGTAATGTGTTGCCAAATTAGAACAGGGACTGGGAGTGGTTGTAGCAACCAAGGAGAGGCAAAATTATCATACTTACATTGCTGGCAAGTAGTACATTGATGGACAAACCTTTTAACATCCTTAGACAATCCTTTCTAGTACACCATTGTCTTGACTTTTTGATAAGTGGCATCTCTCCCTAAATGACCACCACAGGATGAAGAGTGCAACCAATTAAGTATTTCCTTTCTCAATTCAAGATTTTTACCAATGACTAGCTTCCTTTTCCTCCTTAATCCTCCACCTGACCAAGAGAAGTCCTTATGTGAAGAAGGATCTTTCATAACTTCAACAATCAATTTTTGTAAGGCATCATCACCTTGTCAAGATGCTTTGATCCTCTTTAGTAGATCAGAATCGGGTTGGTGAGTGGAAACAGTAGTGCATTCAACTCTTGAAAGTGCATCAGCAGCTTGGTTCTCACTTCCCTACTTATATTCAATAATGAAATCAAATTCCATAAGTTTTACCAACCATTTTTGTTGGAAAGCTATGGAAAGTCTCTGGTCAAGAATATACTTGAGACTTATGTGATCAGTTTTGATTACAAACTGCTTAAGTAATAAGTAATGCCTCCACTTTTGTACAACAAACACCACAACTAGTAACTCCTTCTCATAGGTTGATAGGGATTGTTGCTGAACATTCAAGCTTCTGCTTATAAAGGCTATGGGATGGTGATCTTGCATGAGAACAGCTCTTATCCCCACTCCTAAGGCACCTAAGGCATCAACCTCCACTATAAAAGTCTTTGAAAAATCAGGTAAGGCCAATATAGGTGTCTGACTTAACTGATCCTTAAGACACTAAATTTCAAGCTTGGCTTCCTCAGACCAAGAAGAACTATCTTTTTTCAACATGCCATTTAGTGGTTTGGCTATGGTGCTATATCTCCGCACAAATCTTCTATAATAGCCTTCCAAACCCAAAAATCCTCTCAACTGTTTGGGGGTCTAAGGAAGTGGCCAATTCCTCATCGCTTCCACCTTAGCAGGGTCAGTAGAGACTCCTTCTCCAGTGATAAAATGTCCTAAGTATTCTACTCGAGTAACCCCAAAGTAGCACTTAGATTTCTTGGCCAACAAGACATTTGCTCTCATGGTAGACAAGACTGTTTGTAAAGGATGCAAGTGATCCTCCATGCTCTTGCTGTAAATCAGAATGTTGTCAAAAAAGACCAATAGGAACCTTCTCAAGTATTCTCGAAACACCGAATTCATTAAGCCCTGAAATGTGGCAAGGGCATTGGTTAAGCCAAAAGGCATAACCAAGTACTCATAATGCCCTTAATGAGTTTTGAAAGTTGTTTTATGTACATTTGCCTCCGCCATTCTGACTTGATTATAGCCAGACCTCAAGTCAATTTTGGAAAATACAGTAGAGCCATGTAGCTCATCCAATAGATCATCAACCAAGGGTATATGGAACTTATTTTTTACTGTACTCTTGTTGAGGTCCCTATAATCAATGCAAAGCCTCCAACTTCCATCCTTTTTACCAACCAACACTACAAGACTGCTGTAAGGACTACTATTATTCTGGGTAACACCACTCTTTAAGTAATCTTGTACCAATTCATCTATTATGTCCTTCTGTTGTTTAGAATACCTGTATGGTCTCTTATTCACAGGGTTAGTTCCTTGCACCAAGGGATTAGTGTGATCATGATCTGGTCTTCTAGGTCGTAAAGTAGTGGGTACTGCAAACACATATTCATATTGAAGTAGCAACTTATCAATACTGTCAAGAATTGAGGAACATGTAGCATGAGTGGACAGGGAGTGGAGCAGCAATCCTTCTTCAGACTCATATACTTGCAACATAGAAATGTGAACTCTTGCAGGCAGTGTCATATGTATCTGCTGCTTCCTAATTATCTTAATATTTGTAGAAGAATTGCCTTTCAAGACATGTCTTCTTCCTTGAGCAGTGAACCCCATGGTTAACTTGTCAAAGTTCCATGTGATATTCCCCAATGTAATCAGCCATTCGATACCAAGAACCATATCACAGCAGCCTAAGGGTAATAACAGGATATTTGAACTGAATGTAGTGTTCTATATAAGCCAAGAGAACCCTTTCACCATAGTATTAATCTGCACTCTAGCCCCATCAGCCACAGTGACACTAACAGGATCCATATCTTCAATTTTGCACCCTAGCTTCTTGGCTGCATTAACATCTAAGAAATTGTGGGTGCTTCCATTATCAATGAGAATGTGCAGGGGTTTCTTCCTTACTTAACCAATGACTCTCATGGTCCAAAACTTGGTTACTCCAGTTAGGGCATTTACTGAAATCAAGGGTTTTGGATTGGTTTCATCATGAGGGTTTTCATTAGGTCCTAGGTCTTCATCAGAGTCAAAATTCTCAGCTATTTCCATGATGTGGATTTAGAGTTTCTTATGAGTTTGGCTATGGGCAAGGGTAAAGGGTTCATCACAAAAATAACAAAGACCCTTAGCCCTCATTTCACTCATATAGGTAGGGGTTAGCGGTTTAGTGGTTTGTGTTTTAGGTTTCATAGGTTCTAAGGTTTTGGGAGGGTTTAGTAAGAGTGGTGGCTTTGCTACAGGGTTGGGTTTGAAGGTTTTAGAGAGTGGTTTGGCTTGCATGCTAGTGGCATTGGCATTTTCATACATCTTAGCTAGGGAAAAAGCTTTCATAACGGAGGTTGGTTGGAACATTCTAACCATCATTTGAATCTCCATTTGCAAACCACCAAGAAAACAACTCAATTGATGGGCCTCAGATAAGTCAATTCTTGAAACAATTGCATCAAATTCAGTGTGATAATCAGTAACAGTGCCTTTTTGTCAAAGTTTCATTAGTTCAGCCATTGGATCCTCGCAAACTTCACCAAATCTTTCAATCAAGATTTTCGTATAGTCATTCCATGAGGGAAATTTATCGAGTCCCATATGCACTGTTCCATTTGAGAGCTTTGCCTTCAAAATGGACCACAACCAAGCGCACCTTGTACTCTTCGAGGGTTTGATACCCGAAAAGAAAGTGTCACACTGGATTATCCAATTCTTGATGCCTTCGCCATTGAATCGGGGAAAATCCAAATGTGCTAGCCTAGTGTTACACGAATAGGGTCGGGAAAACGAGCTAGAACCTGATGAGCAGGAATTTTCATGGCGTCGAAACATATCATCGATCTTGTGCTGTAACGAAGCTCCAATATCCATGAATCGTTCTTCCATTCGCGTATTAAGACGTTCTTCAATTTCACGAATATGCGTTTGATTTCTGGTATTATCAGCCATGGTGGAGTCGTAGCTTGGAAGGTCACCTTCTGATACCAGTTGTTACGATTGTTCTAGGAAGGAAGGACCTCGAAGAATAACCAAGAAAAGAGTAGGGAATCACAAATAGAATAGACACCGGACAAGGGATCTTTATTGATTGGATTGGAAATTACAGAGAGAATTTCTTACAAAGATTGAATGAATATATATATATATATATATATATATATATATATATATATATATATATATATATATAGCAGTTAAGTTACAATTTAACAACTAATGGCTCAGGACTTGCCACTTGTCCTAAGGCTAACTATTTTTATGATCCTGCATCACCAACCTTCACAAGCGAGCGTAGTAGCGACGACAACAATTGCGGGCATGGCACGAAGGCATGAGAATTGGATCTGACCATTTTTCCTTCCTATTATCTTTGTTCTATCCTTTGTGGATGAATTTTGAATATGATTTGACTTTGCTCATTTTTTTTCTTAAAATCATTTTTTGTTTTTTTTTGCAAAAAAAAAATATTTTTTTAAAATAATAAGTCAAGGATAGGTATACTCAATCCCCAATGAGAATAAAATGGGAGAAAATTTCATACTCGCCAAGGACAAGGATGGGAAAGGGATTTGGGGAGAGGTTGAGGATAGGGAATCACACACCCGTCCTCGCCTCGTTATCATGTATACTAGTGTGTCTCTTACTATTTGGATTGTTCTTCATTGTGTTGAGAGATTGGTGTTGAGAAAGAAGGCGTGAGATGTTCAAGGAACAAATTGGGAAACATACGGGTAAAAAGACAAAAAGAAGAAAATGAAAGAAATTTTGAACCATTGAGTTAAAAACAAAAAATCCAATGGTATCGTAGACTTTCACATGGTGCGAAACCTGTTTCTCTTGCACATGCTAGCCACCATCAAGAAGTAAAACATAATTAAGAGACCCATTTTTTTATTTAATTGTCATATATCAAATAGATAATATACTCATGGAAACCACCTAATTATACAACTACATGATGGGCATTGAATCATTGGTTCTTGTACAATGTGATAAAGAGGTATTCCATCAATGCCATTAATGGGATAAATAAAAACTCTTGGCAAGTCTTGAAGAGGTTGACTATTTGTTATCATTTGTTGAAGAAGTAAGCGATTGTATTGATTTAGGTAACTAGACAAAGGAGAGTTTTCCATGTAAACACCCCCTCCAACACCCACCAATGGCCTACAATCGAAAATTTTGACTCCAGTCTCATTGTGTCTATAGTAAATAACTTTTCTCTGTGATCAAAACAATCCCAAGAGATTAAAATAAAAAAAATAAGATTATTTTTTTTAACCAATGAGAGAAAACTACACTTCTTAATTGTTACATGCTAGAAATAGTAAGAGTTACCTGAATATCAAAAATGTGTTCCCATGGAGAAGGAATAGGGACATTTGGGTTATTCAAAATGAAGTTGACTAGTATATAGGCATCCATGACAGTAAAATAAGAATTAAGGGATTGGTTGTGGCAACACAAGCACCTTATAGAGAGTTTCTTTGATGTTGCACTTTGTCGGTTTGATGATAACAATAATTTTTTTGATAGCTTGATGACAACAATAGTTATGTTGGTATTCTCTGAATTGAATGTATTATTTATTGAGTTACATCTCAACATTCAATGTGCTTTATTAGCCGTCCATATTCAATAAATTTGCTTCGTGTATTTAAAAAAAAAAGAAATATTAAAAACATACTCTTTAACACACTTTTTTTCATTAGTGGAAATTTACTTAAAATCATAAAATTTGGTGTACTTCACATCTTATTTGATGATTTTATCTCTCTCACATGCACCTGATTTTATAATTTTCAATAATTTTTTTAACCAATATGATGAGTGTGTTAAATAGTGTATCCCTAGCCCTCCTCAAATAAGAATAGTGAGAAAATCATTTTGATATCATAATATATAGCATGACAATAATAAAAATGCATCTATAATTGTTTTTTGTACAGTATGAAAAAGTTTTCATATATTTTAATTAGTCTAATAAAAAGCCACGAAATAAATTGCATAATTACATTTACATTAAATTTTAATATTATTTAACAAGTGTGCTAGTAGTGATGAGACTCATATTCTAGTTACAGTTTCTCCTAATGAGAGACCTAGATATCGTAATAGAAAGGGTGATGTCTCTACAAATGTGTTAGCCGCTTGTGGTCCAGATTTAAGATTTATTTATGTGTTACCTGTGTGAGAAGGGTCTCTAGGAGATTCTCGAATATTACGAGATGCATTACATCGTCAAAACAAACTTGAAATTCCAATGGGTAATATTTATCGAAAACAATTTTTTTTGTCTAGTTTAAGCCTATGATTTTTATTTTAAACATTGTAGGTAAGTACTTTCTTGTGGATGCAGAATATACCAATGTTACAGGATTTTTAGCACCATATCGAGGGACTATACATCATCTCAATGAGTGGATTGGAGACACCCCTCAAAGTTACAAGGAGTTATTTAATCTTCGTCATGCAAGTGCCTTAAATGCAATAGAGAGGTCATTTGGGATCTTGGAAAAAAAAAGATGGAGTATATTAAGAACTCCTTCATTTTTTGATATAAAGACACAAATAAGAATTATCAATGCTTGTTTTGTGTTACACAATTTCATAAGAGACGAACAACAAACTGATCAACTTTTAGAAGTTCAAGACTTAGCATTCTTATATGTTGTTGATGAAGAGTTAGTCCATCAATCAAGGGAAGGAGTTCAAAATAATGTCATAGATGATATCACAACTATTCAAACTACCAAGGAATGAAAGATTTCAAGATACATTAGTTATGGATATGTTTGCTAACTATCAAGTTAGAAGAAATTTTGCTTAGGGATAGTTCTTTTTTAACTGTAATGTGCTATTGCAGGCAAACTTTATGTGTTTTGTTACTATTACACTTTGCTATTGAAGATAGACTTTTATTACTTTGCTATTGCATAAAAACTTTGCTTGGAATATTTTCTATGATTGTGCAGTGGACTAATCAAATGAATAAAGTAGGTTCTATCTAATATTTGTTATGTGCAGGTTAAATAAGTAACATTAACTTCAATGGAGTCATGTAATGAAATGACGGGCAAAAGAAAAGTTTTAGAAAAAAATAATGAGAAAACAAGAAGTTATTTTACATTGGAGATGGAACGTGTATTGACTGATGTCTTGAGAGATAAAAGAAATTAATTGTTAAATATTGTCTAGCACTAAATTTATTTTGAATATTTAACTATTTAAAAATGATTAATATTTATTTTTATTCAATATTAAAATTTTAATTTTTAAATAAATATTTAAAAATGAAAATTTGAATTTCATTGAAATTAAATTACTTTGTCCAAACAAAAAAATTAAAACATAAGAAATTAAATTGTTTTATCCAAATAAAATATTTACAAAATGAAAAGAATTTAAATCAAGACAATTAAAATGTTATGTATTTAAATTTTTTTAAAATTTAAATCCTGCCTGCAAACACAAGGTAATTGTATTATATTATTTCCCACAGGAAATCAACTTTGTTACTCTCTCTATTGTGGTGGACCTGGAGATGGCATAACCAAGCTATGCAGGCAGAGACAGATTGGCATATTTCCTTTGTTTGCAGGATGATTTCCATCTCTGAAGCTGAGTTTAAAGTCTTTGCTAATCAGGATCGAGACATGGAGTGGTAGCAGCCCCCTACTACTGTTTTAGAAGCTTTGCTTCATGATTCTGTTTTTGTTGTCTAGTTGATTTGCCCTTCACCAAAAAAAAACTATTAAGGACAAAAAAACATCACTTTTTTTAGTTAACTTTTTTAGGGACAACATTGTTTGTTCTGATCCTGTTTATATCAAGGAATATTATAAACAACAATGTTTGGGCATTCTGGTTTATGTTTTTATTTTAGAATTCACAATATTCAATATTTCTTATATGTGAAATCCCAAATGGAGGATGGAGTCATGTTGAATGTTGAAGATGTATTGGTAATGGTCGGCGATGTAGCTTCAGCCTTAATTCAGGACATGGGAGAGAGTAGACAGAATTGAGTGGAAGGAGAGAGAAGAGAAATAATAAGGTTTTTTTTTTTTTAAATAGACATTAAATTACTATAACATCCCCGAAATAAATGTACTAATATAAAAGAAATAACTGACTTTATGGTCCAATTTTTTTTATTGGTGGTTAATGTTCTCATATTGAAAAAAGAGTCTGAGTGCGTTAACAAGTCCCTATGTAAAAAATATTTGTTTTTATATTTATATAAGTAACATATTAATAAAAATAAATGCTAGACTAATACTCAAGTCTAGTTTTTTTGTACATATAGATATTAATGATAGTTCTCTTGAGGACTTTATAATACTCAATAAGAATCACAAAATTACTATTTAAGTCAATACGTGTAATTTAATGTGATGATGTAAAAAGACATTTCCTTAGGTTATTCAAATGTAATTTAGTGGAAATTATGTTTGAGTCACACCTTAAATATACAAATTACAATGGTTGTGTAACCCATATAGTTCCCTAAGTTATTAAGGTGAGATGAAATTTTGAAAGGTTTATAAATATTTTATAAAAAGCATTTCTTAGAAAGAAAAAAAAAAGTTTTATACAACTCCAAATTAGTTGTAACTTGTAAGGATAAGGGCCAAAAGCTCGCATTGGCCAAATGAGAAAGGGACCATTACCCTTAGACCAAGGGCAAAGTTAACATTTTTCAATAAGAAAAAAATGTAGATAAACTATTCGGACCAATGTGGTATATATATAAGAGGTCAAGAAATTCCTTCGATAATGAAAATGGGTATAACCATTTGGAGTAGTGATACCCATCTTTACAACCTGCCCATATACCCATTCGAGCTGATCCAAAATGCACTTTTTTTCTTGGTTTTTTTGGTATTGGATTAGGTTGGATTCACTTATTTACCTTTATTCTTAGCATACTTAGATATCTCTTCTACAAAATTTAATTATAATATAACATATTTTTTTATTATATTAATATATATATATATATATATATATATATATATATATATATATATATATAAATTAAAGATTGCTTAAAAAATAAAAAATAAATATTATTGTACGACTTTATTTATAGTTTTTTTATTTATTAGTTTGATTGTATTAAAGTAATTAATTAACACTTACATGTTATTAATTCGAGCAAAATTAGGTTTACATTTCTTAAGCAGAATTTCATATTTGAGTTTTTCTGGATGAATGTTGAGAAAATTATTTTGAATATAATTGATTTTGCAAAATTAATTTTAGTTAAAATTGATTTTAAAATGATATGATTTATATTTAAATGTTTTTATTATAAAAGTGAGTTAAGAATAAAACTCAACATAAATTTTTTTATCTAACACAAAAGATATCAAAAGGTTCTTCAACTTAAAATCAACTATAGATGCTTCTCCAATATGAAACTAAACATATGAAAATTTATGTAAAATCAATTATGAACTTGAAATCAATTCTCTAATGTGTAACCAATACACACATAGTTGAGATGAAAAATGTCATTTAAAAATTATCAGTTAAATTTTCTAATGAAAACCATTTGCCAACAAGATCAGTGAATATTTCTAGCACCTCCAACAAAAAAATAATTACCACAATAGTTGATTTTTACCCTTAGAATGGTTTATTATAATAAAAAAGCCTCCACATCCTTCTTAGTACATTCTTTTTCTTCTACTTATGTTTTGACTGTTGGAGAATCTTTTATTTTGGAAACCCAAAATTAAACCCTTCCTATGAAATTCCTATATCATTAATCTAATCTTCATTTAGATCACAAAAGAAATTAAACGCTTAAATGTGAATTAACTGGCACAAACTTATTATAATTTAACTTTATTTAAATTATAATCTTAGGCTTAAATTTTAAATATATAATTGTTTTAAATATTTTTGAACAAAAAGTTTAGTTACATCACCTTTAATGGATGATACATGTCACCCATATGAAATTAAGACTTAATTATGCTTTTAGTTTCTTAAATTTGAAATTTTATTTTGTTAGTCCTCTGAATAAAAAATTACATTTTTATTCTATCAAATTAAAAAAAATACTATTTTTAAATCTTTCTCTAAATTTAAAAGACTAAAAATATAGTTTTTAAGAAAAAAAATAAAAAATTAAATTCAGAAAACTAAAAATTACAAACTTTCATCTGAGAGAATAAAAATATAAATTTTTTAATTTAAAAGAATAAAAACATAATTAAACCTAAAATAAACATTACTATTTCCAAAGGACTAGACCCCGGAAGTCGAAGGGCAATATCGTCAACAAAGAAACATTACCCGTAAACCCTAACCCCCCAAACTAACTTCTTCAAGAAAAACATCATTTTGCTTCCTTTCTGTCCAAGCAAATTTTCCCTCATTCATTCTCCTCTCCTTTCCCCTTCCTCACAAATCACTTCCCTTCTTCAATACCAAATCAAATTCCTTCTCAATTTGATTCTCTTCGGCCATGTTTGCTTACAGGGTTTTGTCCCGTTCCTCTGCCATCCTTTCTCGAAGCTTCACCCTTTTCTCTGTTTCACGAAATTCCCAACCTTTCTCCACCACCCTGTCCAATAACTTCCATTCCCTCCTTCACCCATCTCCCAACAAGGTAACCGCACTTCGAAAACGTGATCAAAATTTGGTTTTTCGGTATTTTTAGTAGTGGGGGGGTTTATCTAGGGTTTTAGGGTTTATTGAAAACTCTACAGTTTTGGCATTTTTTATGCCATGTGTGAGTTTAGTTTATTCTGTTATGATTTTTTTCTATGAATTATTCTGTCGATTTTAGAATTTCTCCACTTTCCCCTTACGATTCTGTGTTGAGCAAATTTAGTGTTAGATAGAAATTCTCGTTAAGTCTATGTGTGTTTTGTTATGTTCTAGCTGATTCCGGTTCAAACCAATTTTCTGAATTCATCATTGACTTCGAGATTCGGGTTTTCTTCAACGGCCTCGCATGAGCATGCAAGTGAAGAAGCAAAGGTATCTGATCAGTCTGAACAAGCTGAAGCTGCGGATCAAACCAAAGAATCAGGTTCTATTTCGGAATCTCAGCCTCAACTTTGATTGGTTAAAGATAAAGATTAAAAGTTTGTTAATGAACTGTGTTTGATGATTCAGATGTAGAGAGTGAATGTGATCTGTCCAGGGATGATTTGATAAAGCTTGTTGCTGAGAAGGAACAACTTTTGAAGTTGAAGCACAAGGAGATTGAGAAAATGCAGGATAAAGTTCTGCGAACTTATGCAGAGATGGAGAATGTCATGGATAGGACAAGACGTGAAGCAGAGAATTCGAAAAAATTTGCTATACAGGTCTGAGTTTTGGCCTTTGTCTAATTCTTATTTTGTGATTCAGCCCTCTTGCCCTTGTCATGTGCTTTTCGGTTTTGTGCTGAGTGGTTTCAATTTTCTAATTTGATGTAGAATTTTGCAAAGAGTTTACTAGACGTTGCTGATAATTTGGGAAGAGCTTCCTCAGTTGTAAAGGACAACTTTTCAAAAATTGAATCTCCTGAGGAGTCTTCTGAAGCAGCACAACTCCTGAAAACACTTCTAGAAGGTGTTGAAATGACAGAGAAACAACTTGCAGAGGTACGTTGTTCTACTATGTGCTATGGCTGTTTAGTTTCTATACAGCAATAGTCAAAGCTAATATAGTGTCTTTTCTCAGTGTCATTTATGTGGTTGTGTTTCTAATGTGTATGCCTACTTTACCTCTTGTTGTAATATTCCACTTTTATGAGTTTCTGGGTAAATGATAGGTAACAGTTGTTTTTGAGAAAGAGGGTTGGGGGGTTGATTTGCCCAGAATAGGAGATGAATTTTGGCTCCTACTGGTGGTTGTCTGGCCTTCAGGGTGTTGTCACACTTTCTAGGATTAAGATTGGTTTTGATGGTTTGAATTGTTCATAATATCTGCACGGAAAGTAACCTTAGTTGTAGAGAAAATTGAAGAAAACATAGTAGAAGATAATAGAAGAAAACTAGGGAATCACATGTAGGGTTTGATTGCGCATTCATCTTCAAGAAGATACAAATTTTCCGTGAATTGTAATAACTTAATAGGTGGATTATTCTGTTTAAGAAAAAGCAATTTCCATTACTTATCCTACAAGCATTACAATTAAAATCCTATTGTTATAGTCCCATGTATTTAAATCATAATAGAAACTTGGAGGCAAATTAAAGAACACATTAAAACCCAACATAAGCCCAAGTCCAACAAACCAATACAAGAAAAGGAATGCATAGTAAGCTAATACCCAAGTAACAACATTAATCTAGTAAGATGTCAAGGGGGTCTAGCTCAGCTGGTTGAGCAGGGTGCGTGAGTTAGTTATTGTAAACCCTCTGACACTGCCTTCCATTCCCACTTATCAAAAAAAATCTAATAAGATTGATGAAATTTTAACATCAACCCCATAACAATAGGTCCATGTTTAGGAGAGTAGAGTGGGGTTCATAATGGAGTGAAGTGAGACTGAGAAGCATTTTATAATGCTTGCAACATTGCTTGATTTAATGTGCTTTTAGAGAAAGTTCAAGTGTGTAATCTTGTTCGTTTGGTTGACAACTGCTGCTTATAGGTACTCAAAAAGTTTGGTGTGGAAAAATTTGATCCTACAAATGAGCCATTTGATCCACACATGCACAATGCCATCTTCCAAATCCCTGATGCTTCGAAGGCCCCTGGCACTGTTGGAGTTGTTCTGAAGGTATTCTACATACTTGTTTGTTCACTTTGTTGTACTACTATCATTTTTTCCTTTCGATGTCAACATTTGCTTTGTCCTTCAAATTTGTGTGTTGTGTTTGGAAAATATTTTCAAACACAATTTGCAATTTATGAGTCTAGGTTGATGTGTTTTACTCTTTATGAAGATCTTTTTGTTCATTATATCACCCATGCTGATTATTTCCATTGATGATCAATAGATTATCAAAGTGCTTTTACTTTCTCCATTCTTTTTGTAAGAGGGTTTGTTATTTTTATGATGGAATATATGCGGTCTTGTTCTTGGTTTTGGTTGATGGTTCTTCATAAACTCCTCAACAATGACCCCATTTGCCATTTCATTCTGTTCCCTTTCCTTTCCATCCCTTACCATCAATAACAAGGTTTAGAGATTGATTGAGAGCATGGATTAATCACAATACTATGGTCATATTTGCAGGCAGGATATAAGCTCTATGATCGTGTTCTTCGTCCGGCAGAAGTTGGTGTAACTCAAGAAGTGGAGGATAACAAAGCAGCTGAGTGATGATGATGGTATGAAGAAATGCCTGAGCAGTGGTGGGTTCTTAGTGGATATCATTCAATGTCTTTTTGCAATATGCTTCTCCTCAACATTAGTTTTGCTGGATGGACTGTATTTTGTCCTGCACGGAACGGACTATTCTTTTCTCCTATTATTCGGAGTTTTCTTTTTTCTTTTCTTTTTCTTTTTAATAAAAAAATTACCATATAGTATGAGCTTTATTCCTTGGGATTTTGGTCATTATAGTAACATCTTTTGTAGTGGGACCTCTACATACCCGCACTCAATTCAGAAGATCTAGTCTCTTTGTTTTTGAAATCATAATTTCGTATGCCTAATGGAGAAATTGCCTAGACTCAGTAAGATTTGAAGATAGTCTTGAGAGGATGTAGCCATCCACCCTGCCCTCTTTTATTTATTTATTTATTTATTTATTTTTCCTTTTTTGCTTTAAATTTTGTATGGTTTTCTACATATAATTGCATTTAATGAATTTAATTAGAATAGTTGGACTGTCTAAATATTTTATTTTACTGTCATCGAATCATAGATTGTTGTGTATAATAAGAGTTAATTTTTGTAGTGATTATCTTAGAAGTCATAATTGACTGGCTGATGTAAAAAAAAATTGTATTGACGATATAATAATAAAATAATAATAATAATAATAATAATAATTATTATTATTATTATTATTATAATAATAATAATAATAATAATAATTATTATTATTATTATTATTATTATTATTATTATTGATTTGTGCTTTTGCATTATTTTGGATTCATCGAGTTTGCTTGAATGGAATTATTGAAAAGTTAGGTAAAGGAATTTTATTTCTTCTGATGTACTATAGCAAAAATTTGTTACTCGTCTTAATATGTTTAATTACCGTAATTATAGTTGTTGAGAGAATTTATTTCATGAGAGAATTTACGTTTGCGTCAAAGATGTAAATATTATTGTTGGTTTTAGTGTATTTAAGAATATTTAGTTTAAATGGTCTCAATCTGTAGAACAAAGGAGTATCTTGAACTAATATTGAGGTACAGATAGCAATTGTCAAACATGGCAAGAGAATGATTTTTTTTTAATATATTCTAAATCACATGAACTAGTATTGTAGGCAAAACTTTTTCTAAGTAAACATGGCTACATATTCAAGATTGAAACTTAAAATTTCTAGTCAGAGACCCCACATTAGTTAAACTACATGCTCAGTGGTGGTAGAGAGAAAATGGGTTAAAGTTACCAGCTAAAGTGAAAAATAGTTTTATTTCTTTAAATGTGAAAAATGGTCGTAAAACATAAGCTTATATTCTAAATCCAATCGCTTTAAATCTCAATGGTAACAAAAAAAATACTTTAAACCCCGTGAATAGTGTATTTGGTTAAAATAAGGTAAATTTGAAATCGCAAAAATCTTGATGCTAAGCTATTGAAAGTTATAAGGACTAAAACCAAGTCCAAAGAATAGGGGCCAAATTTATATTTTACCCTGACAGGAAACATCTGGTCTTGGATTTATTGAAGGAAAAAAGATTCACTACAGGAATAGCAACATAAGCGGTTTCTCATATCCCCACTCTTTCAGCAAAGGGTTTCTTCATTCATCCTTCAGGTACTTTTCAAGGATCAGAGTTAAAATTTAACTTCAGTAATCTACATTAATGTTTAATGCAAACTTCTATCATATGAATTACAGAAGTAAAACTCCAATTCTAATTGGAAAACAACATTAAAAACATTCAAGAATTGCACCTTCATTTTCTCCTCCATACTTATCGATTTCCGAAACCTACAATGCACCACAATTAAGGGAAGACAGCACTCGGGTGATGAAATGAAACATTCAAGCATTCAGATTTTGGGAGCATATTGAGCTTTTATATTTAAAAATATATACTCAGCTCCTTAGTAGCATCACATCATGCATATGTTCCATCACAAAATACAACTGATTATCCTATGCTGATCAAAACTAGTTACTTATCATTCCTATAGGCAGCACTAGTTAAGTGCTAACTATACACAAGATTATGGCTAACTACATTATAAGTCAATATAGAATGGTAAGATGTACGGTGATAACAGGTAATATATACTAGCTTAGTATTTCTTGAATGAACACTTCACTGCCTAACAGCTTGATTTCCTACTTACAGATACCAAGTTCATGGACCACCCATTACATACTATTTTCCAATTGAGAATCACTGTTCTGGCTGTTTCCACCGGTGTTGCTTTGGAAGTCTGAACCAAGATCTAAATTACCAATGTTTGAATCCTGCAACATCATTTATATTAGACCAATGTTAACAATTATCATAATGTTGTATCCAACGGGAATAACAATAACAAAAGCCTTATTCTTTTAAGTGGGGCTGCTAAATAGATCCCCAATGCATCATGTATTCATGTATACTATCAAAATCAAGTCATTATCGTTAAGGATCTAACATTAACAACAACAATAATAAAAGCCTTATCCTACTAGATGAAGTTGGCTACATGGATCACACGGTGTCATACAACTCGGTTAAATACCAAATCTTCAAAGATAAGTTTGTGCTGTCGATGGCAATGCTCTCAGTTACCTAAAACAACCCTCCTCTTTTATATGATATTGGGACCATCTATTTAATACAACTAGGCAAAGTGTATAGTGTTGCACCTGAACAGACAAAATGATTTTGGAAACCCCTAGGGACAAATGATAGCAGTCTTTACATGGCATTATGGTATATTGCATGCACACGTGATAGTTCCGGAATTTTAACCTAAGGTTTGAGTGTGCGCGCCAATAATTGTAAGCAAAGGATATCTAAGGGCAGTCTGATACAAGTGAGGAAAAGATAAATTTGAAGCACATCAAATCCTATGTCAACTTTGAAAGTCTGAAAATTGAAACCAGAAAAATGTTCAAAAGCATCAAAAACAGGAATGGAGAATTCTGTTACTTTACCTTGGTTTCCTCCAACATTTCATTCATGTTCAGTTTTCCCTGCATCTCATGAGTCACATTTGTCTTCCTAGCAGCCAATTGGTCAGTCTCAATTGTGGGTTCATGTTCAGCCTTCACAACATTCATCTTTTTCTGTTCTTCTAGGACAACAACCTGCATCATGAAATTGACCAACCCTCACTCATGATGAAAAGGACTCATTTGACTGAAAATGTGATGCACAAAAAGTAATGCACAAACAGGTTTACTTTGTCAATTTTTTCTTGATTAAGACTTACTAGACTTGTGTGTGGCAGTTCCTTCCCAAACTTCAACTAAAGAAACCTATAGTCATAACAAAGATCCATCCACACACCAACCCAAACACAAAATTATGACATTACCTGTTTCTACCAACAAGAAAAGATAACAATTTTAATCCTCATTGGAACCACAATCTCCACCCAAATAAGGACTAAACAACCTTGTAAACATAATTATATCAACCTTTATAAACATATATCCACTTTTCCTTCCATATCATTTTCTTATTTATCTGTTATTTTCCCATCATATCACTCATCATATCTATCACCTTTTCTCTTTACCTTTTCATTCTTCCACACCAATACACCCCATTCTTGGGTGAACGTTTACATTTATCAATAAAATACTAGGGAGGAACAACACTGGCCCACTGTCTGGTATTGAGGAAGGAAAACGAGGAACAAGGGGAAATTTTTAAAATTTAAATTTATGAGAAAATATAAGAAAAGAGAATTTTGAATTTTTACTTCTATGCAACTTTGATCTTTAACCAAACCAAATGACACTGTGATCCATACAGTCAACCTCATCTAGTGAGATAAGGCTTAGGCTTTGTTATTGTTGTTATTGTACTTCTAAAAGTTAACTATTTTTTTTTAAAGCCTCTTTGCATATGCAAGGGTAAGGCTGCGTACAACATTCCTCCCTCATACCTTCGCATAGCGAAGAGTCTCTGGGCAATGGGATACGAAGTTTTTTATTTTCTCTTCAACCAAATAAAATAAATAAATCATCATTAATCTGTGTTTCTTCACTCTCTTCCACACATACAAGTACCCAAACTAAAAACTTAGACAAACCATCTTTCTAACAACCCCAAATCTCAATTCATGCCACATGCAAACAAACAACCCAACCCAACACACCCACCTATTAACACAGCACAGGAACAAAAATCAAAACTTTTCACCACAAAACAAAATCCCAGTTAAATATTTCTCCAAAAAAACAAAAGGGTAAACAAAAAAAATGCAAAGTCATAGAAAGAGATACATACAGGGGTGTAACGGAACTTTCTTCGGGGAGGCTCGTCGGAGACGGCTCCGGCGGCGTCGTCGACGGTGGCGGGAGTCCAACGGCGAAGGAGGAGGCGAGAGGAAGCGCTGCTGGTGGTGGTGGAGTTGTTAGTGTGAGAGTGAGAGCTGTTGTTGGGTAAGGAAGAGGGGGTGACGTGGACCCACTTCTTCTTCCACTTTCTGACGGGGCCGCTGAACACGGTGGGGGCGCCGTAGCGGGAGGAGGCGCGGCTGAGTCTCGAACCCACCGCCTCCATTTTCCGGCGGTGGCGCAGGAAGAGGGTTTTGAATGCTGAGTTTGTGTGAGTTTGACACCGACGAAGAAGTGGCAGAGTGACGAGTGACAAGTGAGTGACTTTCTTTCTTTCTTTTTGAAGAGAGAGATGATGAAATAGGGATTGGTGTTATGAAGATTATTGATGATGTCATCATAAATTTGTTCTAGCTAAGGATTAGAAATCGATTAAATGATTATTTTGTTCCTCACATATTACTGAATAAAAGAATAAAAATATTAATTTAGCTTTTCAATGTGTAAAAAATATAATAATTATATCTTATTTATAATTTAATGATAATTAGTTTCTTAATTTTACAATTAAATATTAAATTAGTTTTAAAAAATATAATTTAATGTGAGATCGATTTTTAAATATTAAAATTTAATATTAAAATAATCTAACAAACTTAAAAAAATGACAAAATTATTGTACTTTTACAAATTTATCGACTATATTAGTATTTTTGTTGTTTCGGTGAAAAAAGTGTTACTGATTTACATATTTAGGATCAAAATTGTCCATTTATTCAATAAATTAATAATTTATTAATCAAATAAAAAATAGTGTTTATTTATTTATTTAGTGTATAATTTAAAATAAATCAACCAATAAAAATATTGGTAGCTAAGAGTTTTAAAATGATTATTAAAAAGTCAAAAAATCATTATACATGTTGTTTTTTAATTGAATGAAAGAGTACAAATAATTTATAATATATAGACTATTTAATTATACAAATTAATATAATTTATAATATATAGACTATTTATAATATAATATTGAAAATAAATAACATGCACTCATAATATAAAATTTATATAATCATCTAAAAATAAATTATCATTATAAAAATATTAATTTTATAAAGTTTATTTTAAAAATTATATTTAGGATATTTTTAATTAATTGATAATATAAAAATGTTAAATGTAAGATTTGTATTTTTTTTGTGTTTTACTTTTTAACTTTTAATTATCTTTTGAGAAAATTAGTTATGTACTAGATAGTGTTTGATATAGGAAAAAAAACTCTAGTATTTTTTAACCAACTTATTTTTATGAAAATTATTTTTAAAATTATAAAAATATATATTTAATTATAATTTTTTAGAATATATAAAAAAAGAATATATAGTATTTTACATTATCATTTTATCACAAACAATCATATATGATAAATTTGTGAATTTTTATAAACCTTTTTAAAAGTTATATCATGATTTAGGTTTAAATGATAAAAAAATAATTTTACAATATACTAATTATTATTCCCAAAAAAAAGTAATTATTATGTGATTATATTAACGTCATGTTATATGATGGAGGAAAACGGTAGTATGGTACCAATTCACCATGGTCCACGGATGTAATGAATGTTTTTTTATTGGTTGATTATTGAGTTTAAGAATCCGTGCAAAATAGAGAATGTGGCTGAAACGACACCACAAGTCCACAACATTCACACAAGATTTTTGTTCAAATTTTTCATAATTTTCTTATGATTTTTTTAAATTCTATTTTTATTGATACATTTAATTAATTAAATAAATAATATTAAATACTTTACATCTTTTGGGAAATTATATTATTTATTTAATACACTAAAACAATGTCATGTGTTAAAAAAAGAATTAACGGCTAATTTTTTTTTATTAATATATTCTTTATCTAATAAAAAATAAAATATTAATATAATATTTTGGATCAAATTAAAAAAATGATATTGTATATTAATAACATAATACACTGGTGTATATATATATATATATATACCAACAAATTTGTCTATAAGTAGAATGTATCGTATTATTAACGTAGATGTAATATGCTTATATTAATAATTTAATTTGTTAGGTAAAGTTTATATTAATAAAAAAGTATAAAATTAATATTTTATTTATTAGTATATGACCCTTTTAATAGTGATGTTTTAAATAAGGAAAAGAATATCAGAAAATTTGTTACCGGAAATTGTCTATGATTAAATTGATGAAAATAATTTATCCCAAAATAATTATTATTTTAAATTTTTAATATAATATTAATTTTTTCATTTATATTTTTTATATATTAATGATGAATTATAAAATTTAAAAATAAATTAATCATGATATAAGATTAATTTAATAAAATAATTCTTTTTTCATCAATTTGTTATTCTTTATTAATATGTATAAAATTATTTTGCAGCAGATGCAACATTCCTTTGTATATACACACAGAAAGAGGGGAAGAGAGACACTTAGATATTCATTTAAATTAAATTTTTTTTTCTCAAAAAGTATTTCTTTAACATTTTGCTTTCAGAAAACTTTATTTGATGCTTCCTGATATTTTAGGTTCATAGATATTTTTTCTCAAAAAGTATTTCTTTGACTTCGATCAACATCGAGAGTCCTTTGTTGCCCCGGAATCCCATAGCAAGATCCAACTGTATTTGAATCCAGTACCAAAATAAAAACCGTAAGGCCGATTTTTTCTTTAGAGTGAATGTATGCGTGGTTATTTTCCTCCAATTTATTATTTAAGTTTGATTTGTTCTTTTATTTTTATTATTTTGTTTCATTTTGTCTTTTAGTTTTTAAAATTGGATCAATATGATTATTTTGTTTAAATTAAATTGTGGTGTAACAAATGTGTATTTTCTAGTGGTTTAAAATCATTTATTAGCGGGTTTAAACCTTGTTAACATCGTTGACTTAATTTAGACGGTATAAACAAACAAAATCGTTTTTAAAAAATTAGAGGACCAAATTGAACACACAAAAAAACCTTGAAGACTAAATTGAATATAAAAAATAAATTTAAAAACTAAAAAATTAATTTAACCTAGTTTTTGATCCCTAAGCATTAGAGACATCTACTAGATGAGATTTATAATAGTTCACATGCTTTATTCAACCAATTATTGAGCTAGACCTTATTGATAATGTATATGTAGTTTTACAAAATAATGAGTAAATTTCTCAAAAAAGAAAGGCAAAATTGTAAATTTGGTCTCCTAATTTATCTCCAGTTTCGGATTTGGTCTCCTAGTAATTTGATTCATGAATTGGGTCCTCCTATTTTATAAAATCGTGTAATGTTGGTCCCTCGGGCCACAATTGGACGTTGACCGTTACAAAGGAATGTTGATTGTCACGTGTCACGTTCTTATTGGATGATGACTGTTATGTGTCATGTTTTGATTGTTCAATGAAAACAACAATGCATTTCATCTTTCATGGAGTTGACATTCAATCACAACATGACACGTGACAGTCATCATCCAATAAGAACATGACATGTGGCAGTCAACGTCACTTGCTAACGGTTAACGTCCAATTGTGACCTGTGGGACCAACATTGCACGATTTTACAAAATAAGAGGACCCAATTCGTGAATTAAATTACTAAGGAACCAAATCCAAAACTAGAGATAAACTGGGGGACCAAAAATGCAATTTTGCCAAAAAGAAATCATATGTTCTCATTGAATTACTCCACACATATATGTGTTTAACTTGTAAAAATGTGCACATTGTCAACCAATACAAAATAGTTTAGATATGACTTTTAAAATAATTATAAAAGTCAACAAATTTATTATATATAATAATTGTTGTAGAATCTATCTATCCATATACTAAGTGTAAAGACAAATATCACAAAAAAGAGGGTTAAATTGTGATTTTAGCAATTTTTAAAACCTTTTTGCAATCAAATAAAGTTTTTCATGTAAAGAATAAAATTTATAAAACAAATAACAAATCTTATGAAAAATACACTCCAGACGATGAAAAACAAACATGTAAAGCATAAGATATTTTCAAAAGGCATAAAAATAAATTTAGACCCTGGGTCAATTGAAACTAGAAAGAAAGCAAGAAAAATATTAGATACAAAAAGTTATACTCGTTTGTCTTGATCATTGAGACTACGTTCACTTATTGACAAAATATCAAGTTTCACTAACTTCTCACAAGTTAAAAGTATCGTGTGTCACGACCATTTCTAACTCTACAAGTCAAGCTCTACCCCAAGCTTAATTAACACCCAATATTATTTTTCCTATCAAATCACTACTGGTTCTAAACAAATCATAATAAATTTAAGGTTGGAGTTTTCTTAGAGACTATATCTAGAATCATTTTACAAACAAATATACAATCGGCACTTAGTCTTTTTCTCTCAATATGTTCAAGGTGTTCTGAGAGCTTTATCTAACTTTACAAGAATATACAAAAAGCTTTTTGCAAAAAGAATAATGAATGTTTTTCACGCAAGATTAATTCTTAGTCTTCAAAGCTTTCGGTTTATATAGGTCTCATCCTCAAGTGTGCGTTGTCTCACGACGGATAAATTTCTTCACTTGATCTTCGTTTGATGAATGTGACCATTGGGGGTATTTAATGCATGTCTTTTCCTCATGCAGAGAGCCCATTCTTCAATGCTTGTGTGTTGAGTACTGCATCAGGTAGTAACTTCCTTTGATAAGAGTAGGTCCTATGCATCAAAGCTCTTCTTTTGATGGTGATTGAGAAATTTTAGACTTTGACTTTATTCATTCTTCACGGGATTCGACAAATCTTAAGAAAATGTTTCTGCAAAAGAAATCTCAGACACAAAATATTAAATGATATTTTAAATGTTGTATCAAATCATGACTCTATTTACTTATCATCTGAAACATCAAACACATATTTCTTAAGATATGTTCATATAAAACATTAGACACCTATTTTGCATAATGAGTCACTTTTAATCTTTGTATTTGTTTACATTTAATCAAAATAATTAAGGATTCTCATTCGTCTTATGACATAAATGTTTGTTGTCTTAACACTAAGAATACTTGGTTATAGTGAGAGAAAAAATTCAAATATAAATCATATTGTGCACCATGAAAATTATAAGTTCATTGATAATAATAAATGTTCTTCTTTTTAAGAATAGAAAAACTATAAATTTAGACCGTAGAACCATATTGTATAGGCAAAATTAAAAATTAATTCATAATCATATATATTTTAAAAAGTCAACTACATATATCTTTTTAACTTGCTCTGAAATAGTGTCTCAAGTTAACTTAGATCTTTCACATAACTCTAGCTAGATTGATAACCTTGGAAGCGAGAAACATGAAGCTTGACAAGGGGACAAGCGTGGTATGTGTGACACCTAAGGCATGCCACGAAGATCGCATAACTATAACTGTCTAGCTAACTTTCATGCCTAAATTCAAGTGTATAAATAGCTAAGAAGCACGGACGCGGCTCATCACCGGCGTGTCCCGCGTCAGACTCGCACCAGACACGCATGTGGGTACGACTCCGGTGCGACGCGGTGTCCATCGCCTCCGCCGTCACCGAACACGGTTGAACAGTAAGACACGCGCGGTTGGATGCGGCCCACCACGTAGACACGCGCGTCGCGGCCCATTAAGCCTTAGGTTTTTTTTATTATTTATTTAAAAATGCTTACCAAAAGAATAGCTCTTCTGCGTCTTCTCCTTGTTGTTCCTGCAAGCGCCTCCATTGCTGCACAGTGCCGCGTCCGTTTCCTTCCCCGCGCAGGTAGGCCCTTGCTTCCTATTTTTTCTCTGGTTTTTTCTCACTGCCTCTGGTTTTTCTTGCTGTCTCAGGTTTTTCTTCCGTGTTTAGTGTGGACTATGTGGTTCCACTTTGTTCTTTAAACTTTTTACACATTCTCTCTCTTTCTTGTTGTTATCCATTGGTTATTATCCGCTGGGTGCTAGGTGTTACATGTACCCCACTTCTTTATTTTATTGTAAAAAGCAAGTTTCTCTTTCTTTCTTTTTCTGCTGCTTCTTTATTTTATTGTAAAAAGCAAATTTCAGTAGTTTTTGTGTTCACTTCATCATCAACATAAACTCACACCATATTAATTGATTTTAGGAGACATTTAAATTAATAAAAAAAAATTGATTAAACACTTATTTAATAAAATGAGATTATTGAAATAAAGATAAATTGAGTTTATAAGACGTTCATATCATAAGGCACATTTATAAGCTCAACAAAGCTCTCTAGAAGCTCTACCAAATCAAATGCCCCTATAATTGCATAGGCTTATTCTATTCCTAATTATTCTTTTCTAGATGTCTAAATTATGCTACATATTTTAAGAGCCATGTAAGAGAGAATAAATGAATAGCAGAAAGTTTAAATACTTGTCAATTTTGTGTGCCTTGTTAATCAGGCTGCACAAAATATGATTTATTTGCAAATTTAAGGGTTGCCACCTAAATGACCAAAAACAAGGCTTCAGTGTTGCATGCATCGCTAATGAGTGTATTATGTAACCAGAGTGTGTTGGTCATGTTACTATTCTAGGAAGTTGGAAAATGTGCAGCATTGTGTCAAGAGCTAAAAAATATAAAAAGTAATTTTTTTCTTTATTTTATTGTAAATCTTGTGATAATATTTTTTTGCAGATGCCATTAAAAAATTACCTTTCTTGTAATTTTTTTTTATTTTCTTATTTATTCTTAAAAAAATTATTTGCAAAGTAATTAAAGAAATAACAATATACATACATATTACAGAGGGAAAAATTATAATAGATCACTTTTACATTAACTTTTTTTTGTAAATTCAAATTTTGAATGTTTCAGTTCATAAACATTTCACACATGCTATGAATTTGAATGTTTCTTTGTTTTCCTATTTATTCTTAAAAAAATTATTTGCTAAAAAAGGTATCTAAATTGTTTAAAAAATAAAAAATAAAACAAATAATTTACAAAAACTAAAATTATTTTGAATAGTCCTGTTTTGAATAAAATTAAGCTACAACATGGCCAATAAGACAAGAACAACATTGATTAGAAATTGCTTTTTGTTGTTTGTTTTTTACTTAGAAATTGTTTACATTAATTTTTTATTTTTTTAAATTATTGTAAAGATGAGTGCTTCTAGTCCTAGTCAAGCTAAAGAACAAGATGATGATACCAAACCTTTATGGACCTATGTTACAAAGGTAAAAAGTGTAGCTGGTGGTGGAAATTATGAGATAAAATGTAATATTTGTGATTTTACCTTTAATGGGTCTTACACTAGAGTGAGGGCACACTTGTTGAAGATGACAGGAAAGGGAGTTAGAGTTTGTCAAAAGGTAACAGTTGCCAAACTTATAGATTTGAAGAAGATAGACAATGAGGCTACATTGAGGGTGGAGAGGTAAAAAACAAAATCTGTGTCATTGCCTCCGGTTTCTACTCAACACCAAATGGATACAAACAGTCTTGGTGTTGATCCAAAAAAGAGAAAGGCATCATCTGTAGAAAATGCCTTTAATTTGCAAGCTAGAGAGACACCTGATCATGAAATTGCTAGGATGTTTTACTCTTCAGGGCTGCCTTTTCATTTAGCAAGAAATCCTCATTATAGGAAGGCATTTGCCTATGCTGCCAACAATCAGATCAGTGGTTACCAACCTCCAGGTTATAATAAATTAAGGACAACATTACTTCAAAACGAGAGAAGACATGTGGAGAATTTGTTACAACCAATTAAAAATGCATGGAGCCAGAAGGGTGTGAGCATTGTTAGTGATGGATGGAGTGACCTGCAAAGAAGATCTCTTATTAATTTCATGGTTGTCACGGAGAGTGGACCTATGTTTTTAAAGGCCATTGATTGTTCAAATGAGATCAAAGACAAGGATTTCATTGCCAAACATATGAGGGAGGTAATTATGGAGGTTGGGCACTCAAATGTTGTGCGAATAGTGATGGATAATGCAGCCGTTTGTAAAGTAGCAGGTTTAATAATTGAGGCTGAGTTTCCTTCCATCTATTGGACTTCATGTGTTGTCCATACATTAAATCTTGCTTTGAAGAACATATGTGCAACCAAGAATACAGAAAAAAAAATAATGCTGCTTATGAAGAATGTTCTTGGATCACCCAAATTGCGGATGATGCAATGTTTGTGAAAAACTTTGTCATGAATCACTCTATGAGACTATCAATTTTCAATTCATTCAATTCATTGAAATTGCTATCCATTGCTCCAACAAAATTTGCCTCCATTATTGTAATGCTCAAGAGATTCAAGCAATTGAAGAAAGGACTCCAAGAGATGGTCATTAGTGACCAATGGTCTTCTTATAAGGAAGATGATGTTGCAAAGGCTAAATTTGTGAAAGATACTTTGTTGGATGATAAATGGTGGGATAAGGTTGATTATATTCTTTCTTTCACTAGCCCTATCTATGATGTTCTTAGAAGAACGAATACAGAAGCTTCATCTCTCCATCTAGTATATGAGATGTGGGATTCAATGATTGAAAAGGTGAAGAATGTCATATATCAATATGAGAGAAAGGAGGAGAGTGAAGGATCAACCTTTTATGAGATAGTGCACTCCATATTAATTGACCGTTGGACTAAGAGTAGCACTCCTCTTCATTGTTTAGCTCATTCTTTAAATCCTAGGTAATTGACTCTATACTTTTTTACTTACATTTTTTTTAGAATTACATAAATTTTAATCATGTATATATTTCTTTTTAATTGTAGATATTATAGTCATGAATGGTTAAGTGAAGATTGTAATCGAGTTCCTCCACATCAAGACATGGGACTCACTCGTGAAAGATTAAAATGCTTCAAGAGGTTCTTTCCTGATGTGAATGTAAGGAGGAAAGTGAATATTGAGTTTGCCAACTTCTCGGATGGAAGAGAAGGTTTTGATGATCTTGATTCTTTAAATGATAGAGTTCAAATGGATCCAAAAGCTTGGTGGCTAGTTCATGGCATTAATGCTCCAATACTTCAAAAGATTGCCCTTTAGCTACTTGCGCAACCTTGTTCATCTTCTTGTTGTGAAAGGAATTGGAGTACATATTCATTTATCCATTCTTTAAAGAGAAACAAGATGGCACCATATAGAGCTGAAAATTTAGTATTTGTTCATAGCAACCTACGACTTCTCTCAAGGAATACTCCACAATATCATCAAGAGGAAACTAAAATGTGGGATGTAGTTGGAGATGATTTTGGGTCACTTGATGATTGTGGTATTCTTGAAATTGCTAGTTTGTCTTTAGATAAACCAGAGTTAGAGGGTGTCTTTTTCAATGATGATTGCTAGTTTGTGGAATTCTTGAAGACTTGAAGTTGCTAATTCATCCTCTTGCTTTATAATTTTTTTTTTGTAAAAAAACAAAGCGTACAAATTGTATAATGAGGTCTCTTAGTATTTTTTGTGACTCATTATCATAGGAAAAGTTCTTTTGAGATGATGATGAATATATAAATCTTGATTTTCAATTTAGATCTTTTATGCATATCGCTCATATTTAATTTTATGTAATTTTATTTTATTTAATTATATATGTATATATATATATATATATATATATATATATATATAGCCGTGTCCGTGTCCTACATTTTTAACATTACAGGTGTCCACGTGTCCGTGTCGTGTCCGGTGTCCGTGTCGGTGTCGGTGCTTCATAGATAAATAGATACCCATGTATGAAATCTAGCAAACTCTTATTATTTACCCACTCTTCTCTTCCAAATACTAACTTGAACATTAAAATGCTTACAGGTACTCCATGGCCATCGTGTTCCACCACCTGATATCAAGATTTGAGTTGGATCTCCATCATGAAACCAGATCTTCATCATCTTTACAAACTAGGTTAATGATTTAAATATGGCCTTTAAAAAAAGAAATTTATTTAAATATGACTTGGCTATCTATATTTATTATTTTTATTTTTTCAGAATAACAAAATATTCTCACATGTACATCTGTACTAAAATAAAGATATTGTGTATATATACGACTCAAATAATGAATGTAATATAAGTTTCCAATAATTTAATAATATGCGATGACAGATAGTTGACACTTTAATTAGCTGTATACCTACTTTTCACGGCATAGTAACACTAATTAACTAGTGTTTTGCCCGTGCCGACGCCCGGACTCATACTCCTATTTGAATATTACCAACACATAAGCAAAGTTCAATAAGAATGTTTATTTGTATGATCATAATGTTAAGCTATGTTTAGAAAAAGTAACATAAAATAAGAATACAAACAAACCCAATGCTATTGTAGATTGTTGGATGGTGTTGTTCTAGTAATGAAAGAGAGGTTGCACAATAAAGAGAGATAAATAAATATATACATCAATATTCACCTGAAAAGTAGACATTTAAAATCAATATACTTTAGTGGAGGTGATATAATAACAAACATCTAACAGTTGTCTTGGTTATGTGATATTGCAACATAAAGAAACCGTTTATAGTAATATTTGAGATTTTTTAAATGTTAAATATTACTAATATTTAAGAATATATAAAAAAAATTAACGTGTATATTTAAGCAAATAACAAATAACCATATAGTCTAGTAATATGGTTCAGATTACAAAAATGGAACTTTGTCTGATAAGCCTGGTTAATGGAATTACAATTCAAAGTACTATGACAGACATATAATATATTCACAAAGAAACAATTATAAAAAAAAAACATATGAGAGGTCTCATGACGTCAACCTGAAAAGTAGTTATGTTTGTCCCATGCGTCATCCATATTTATTGCTGGTCATATAATGATCATCTTTTTCACTTCCCATGATTATCTTTTGCACCTCAGCAAACATTTAGTCTATTAATCCATATATATACTCTAATAATGTATGAGAGGTCTCATGGCGTCAACATGAAAAGTAGTAATGTTTGTCCCATGCGTCATCCATATTTATTGCTGGTCATATAATGATCATCTTTTCACTTCCCATGACACTCTTTTGCACCTCAGCAAACATTTAGTCTATTAATCCATATATATACTCTAATAATGTACTTAGTATATTAAGCGCTAACCTTTTACCGTTTCGGTGCGTCATTCATATTAATTACTGATCAGTATAATGATAATCTTTTTCACTTCTCGTGCTAGAAGAAATATCATGAATACGATTGTATATTTATTGCGAGGCTATTACACTTCCTGTAATCGTTAATATTTATTTTCTTTATTAGAGGCTATGTAAAAAAATATTTGAAAGATTAAAAAGATAAACATAAAAAATACGAAAGTCAATAAATCTTGTAATAACATATACCATAACCGAAAAAATCATAAATCTTAATAACATATTACTTTATAATATGTACCAACACAATTAAATTGTTCTTAGTAATGTATATTTATTTTATTAAATAATAAATATTTTCACACAAAGAAAAATGTTTAAAAATACTTACAGTTACTATTAATAAAAATAAAAATAATGGAAATCTCAGCATATTCATGAACACATACAATGATGGAGAAGTTTCATGAACATATATAATGAACAAAAATGAAAGCATGTCAAAATAGTACAACACCCGAGTATAAAAACTTAAAACCCCTCGAATATTGTTCAATAGTTGGGGAGGTGAACAACTATAATGAATAGTTAATAATGTACTTAGTATATTAAGCGCTAAGCTTTTACTATGCATAATCCATATTTATTGCTGATCACTGTATCACAATGATAATTTTTTTTTCCACTTCCCGTGCTAGACTTTTATTATGAAAATATTGTTGTATATTTATCAATAGTGTTAAAATTCATTATGGAATGACTGAAAATTTAGTTTAATTGGATAATAATAATGTTTAAGTATTGACAAAAAAAATACATTAAATAAAATATGAATTTGAAATATGTGTCAAGGTGTAGACTTGTTAATTGTATTTCAAATGAAATCGTTCCAATTAATTTGAATGGTCATCGAGAATCAGAAGGAGACATACTCATTATTGGCAATAAATGTTGATTGACATTGATGAATTTGATTTATTTTGATGATGATTGACATTAAATTACATTTATTGATATATATATTTAAAAATGTGTTTTCAATTTACGTTTTTTAGCAAATTGTAAACAATAAAATGCATTGCCTAGAAATCATAATTATTAAATTATAATTTTAAACTGTTAAAACAAAGTAACATAAAAAATTTTCCATCAATCAAAATGGGTTAATTTGAAATGAAAATTAACAAAAATATGAATAAAATATGCTTATTAATTAAACGTTAATCAATTGACAATGATTACGGTAAAAACAAATACAAAATTGAAGTTGTTTTAATAATATGCTAAAATTGATACTGTAATATTTAAAATTAATTATTAAGTACCTACTAATTAAGAATAAATCATCGACTAAATTATGATTATTTTCATATCCTAACAGAATATGATTATTAATTTGAAAATTATGATTATTTCTATATCTTAACATAATATTTAAAATTGATTGTTAAGTATCTATTAATTTGAAATGAAAATTAACAAAAATAAGAATAAAATATGCTTATTAATTAAACGTCAATAAATTGACAATGATTACGGCAAAAAAAATACAAAATTGAAGCTGTTTTAATACTATATTAAAATTGATACTGTAATATTTAAAATTGATTGTTAAGTAACCTATTAATTAGAAATGAAAATTAACAAAAATATGAATAAAATATGTTTATTAATTAAACGTCAATAAAATATGTAACATTTAATATTTAAAAGGAAAGTTTTCTCTTCTATAAAAGATACATATAATTTAGAAAGAAAAAAAAAAGAATTTGTTGGATATATGATTACACTTCATCTATACATGAAAATTTATCTGTATTTTTATAATTATTATTAAAATTCGCTTATTGCAAACACCATAAACTTAATGAAATTAACTGACTCAAACAGATTTGTTTTAAAAAAAAGATGGATGCATGATTGCAGTTCATCTTTAAATGTAAATTTATCACTATTTTCATAACCACTAAAATCTATGTACAACAAACACTGTAACGTATTTAAATTAACTTTATTTTAGTATAACTTTTCATTCAAATTAATTTTAACAAATCTGGAAACATATCAAGTACTCGTAAGTGAGATAATATAACCGTATTAATATCGAATGATTATAAAATTATATTAATCTACAATTGTATCTAAAATAATATAACTCATTTTTATTATTATAATAATAAATTATTATATATGATTGTTATTATAAATTATTATCATTAATTATAAATGTTGAACCACGGTCTAGAAGGCTTTGTTTTTGTCTCCAATCATGAATTGACAATATTAGTCTAATCATTTTTATTATAATAATAATATATTATTATAAATTATTATTATTAATTACAAAAAAATATTTTTGTTTTTATTATTTTTATTTTATTATTGTTATTAGATGTAAGACTTTCACTCTAAAAGTCACACATTTGAATTCAAAATGGGATTGGATGTTCAAAAGTAATTGCAACGGCACATTCTTTTTTTTTGGAAATATTAATTCATTAGAAATAATAAATGCTGATTTACATTAAAGTGGCAAAAACATAGAAGATATAAAATAGTGCAAAATTGAAGGAAACAAAACACAGAAGCATTAAAAGTAAATTGTTTTTATTTTTAACCTGTATAAACACAAATGTCAAGAATATTTACAACAGAGATTTTATACATGTTGATAAGTTACCATGATAAGAACAAAATTAAAGAAGATTCAAGATTACTTGTGAACCTCAAAGTTAATCATAGTAATAAACGTCATTTTTTGCAAGTAATACATAGATGAACACGGTAAAGAAAGGAACACAAACATGGAACACAAAAAAGATAAAAATAGGTAGCGAATGCAACACAAAGATTCATGTTTTTCCATATTGTGCCATTAAGGTAGAACAACGACAATCCAACTATGTTCATCTGATACCTATGAATGGCGTCCGTTTCCGAGAAATTCAACTGTAATCCAACACAAAGAAAAAGAAAATAGCAAAAGTGCTGTCAGTATATAGAAAAGTTAAAGATGATGAATAAATTAATAATAACAATTGGAGTATAATATAATAAATCGAGGCAAAAAATTTGAATTTGACCATGCAGGAGGAACAACAAAAAATTTAACAATTCGAAACAATTTAGAATGGTTCAAAGTAGTTGAAAATAAGGCTGAGCGAAAAAATATTGAATATTTTGTACCGACAGATTCCAAAAATTAAAGCTTTTTGGAGAAAAAAATCACAACTTTAGAAGAAACAATGAACATGTAGTGAAAAAACAAAAAATCGAAATAAAAAAATGCATACAATTGCAAAAAGAGGTATAAAGAAAACGCAGATCTGAATCCAAAATGCAAGAAAACCAAGAGAAAGCAATGACAGAAAAGGCTCAGGAACACAAAAAAATTTAAACTTTGACAGAGAAAGCAACAAAATGAACATATGTTCATTTGTGGTCTTGATGTTTTCCATAACAATCATGGTAAAAATCGAAGCACATAAAATATGGCGGATACACCTATCTTGAGACAAAAATCGAAGCTTTTTGAGAAATCGAAGCACATCAAAACCACATCAACATGGATAGACGCAAAAATCAAAGCTTTTTTTAGATAAAAAAGCGAAAATGGTGGGGGAACCACAACAGAGAAGGCTCAGGAACACAAAAAATTTAAGTTTTGATAGAGAAAGCAAGAAAACGAACCTGTGTACATGGAGTTTGGAGATAAAAATTGAAGCTTTCTGAGATAAAAATCGCAGCTTTAGAAGAAACAATGAACATGCAATGAAAAACAAAATACTGAAATAAAAAAACGCATACAAATGCAAATAGAGGTAAAAAAAGAAAACATAGAAGAAGACGGGGAGGGAAAACGAAGCAAGAAAATGAACCTGTATTCTTGGAGTTTGGAGATAAAAATCGAAAATGGCGGGGGAAGCACATCGGAGAAGGCTCAGGAACACAAAAATTTTAAGCTTTGACAGACAAAGCAAGAAAACGAACCTGTATTCATGGAGTTTGGGGATAAAAATCGAAGCTTTCTGAGATAAAAACCGCAACTTTAGAAGAAACAATGAACATGTAGTGAAAAAACAAAAAACCAAAATAAAAAATGCATACAAATGCAAATAGAGGTAAAAAAAGGAAACATAGAAGAAGACGGGGAAAACGAAGCAAGAAAACAAACTTGTATTCATGGAGTTTGGAGATAAAAATCGAAAATGGCGGGGAAGCACGTCGGAGAAGGCTCAGGAACACAAAAAAATTTAAGCTTTGACAGACAAAGCAAGAAAACGAACCTGTATTCATGGAGTTTGGGGATAAAAATCGAAACTTTCTGAGATAAAAATCGCAGTTTTAGAAGAAACAATGAACATGCAGTGAAAAAACAAAAAACTGAAAATGAACCTGTATTCATGGAGTTTGGAGATAAAAATAAAAAATGGCAGGGAAAGCACGTCGAAGAAGGTTCAGGAACATAATGGGAAGAGAGAACAGGGGAGACAGAAATGAGAGAGTATGGTAAAATGCTGGGGGAATACCATATGGGGGAGAGAAAGGGAGAAGGTGAGAAGTTGAGAAAGAGAAATAGAAGATTGACGCAAAAGAAATGGAGGAGAGAGAAAAAAATTCTGGAATTAAGTGGTATTAAATGGGGAGTTGAAATCCGCCAATCAGGGAGCGACAAGTAAGATGGTATTAATTACAAAATAAAAAAATGCAACGTATATTTAATTACATGCTGACATGTAAGCCAAAATTGATGCAGAAAGGTTTATTGAAAATGTATTGGAGAAGCTTGGAAATGTATTGCAAATGCTTGGAAAACGTATTGGTGATGCAGTGTAGCTCGAGGTGACATCTTTGGGCGGGAAAGTGGATTAACCACAACGCGACACGCAGACATCAAAGACCTTGTTTGTATAATGATAGATGATAGATGCCAGATGATGATGAGAAAAAAAATCAGATTTTAAGAGCGGGTTAATAACTTTCAAATTTTCAACTAACTAAAACAGTGTCAGTCAGGTAACCGTGTCCTATGTCCTTTCATACAAAGATTGCATACACAGATTCTTTTTTTCTCACTGAACTCACAACAACACTTTGTCACTCACTCACTAACTCACTGAAACCACACAAATACAATATCTGCTAAAGCCTGAAAGGACAACTAGGTAAGAAGCATTTTCTCTCTCTCTTTTCTGCTTGTTCTATTACCAACTGTGTGCGTCTTCTGTTCCCTCATTCGGTTCTTCTTGTCCTGATCTTCCACACCCAGAATATCCACTTGTTTCCCACTCTTACTTTGTCAATGAAAGGTGGTAACTTGCTGCTTCTGAATTCTGCATTGTGCTTCTGTATATTGGGTTCAAAATTTTCTTTTTCTTGTTAGGGTTGTCATTGATTGTGAAGCTCACTGTGGCTTGATGGTGGAGGTTTTCCTTTGTTATGAAACTGCCATTGAGGTTGTCACTGCGTTGATTTAGTGCTGAGGAGGAATTGACTTTATGCTTCTTGTGGTTTTGTGATTGTGATCGTTCTTATTCACTCTGTTTGAATTTGGAGTAATTGTTTTCTATTTTTTTTTTTCAATTCTTGGAGAATGTTCCAGAAATGGATGAAATTTTGCAGCTTTAGAAGTGGGTTTGTTTGTTGCTGGGCATTTTGCGTTTTGACTTCATGGAGGAGAGATGGCCTTTTGGCAAGTGTGCATTCGGTTAAAGATTAACTAATTTTGTTCATTTGTTGTGATCCTTTTAGCTATGTGTTGTTTAGTTTGTGTAACTGGGCATTAGATTATGCTTTTATGCTGAGTGGAGTCAAGATTTGATATATCCGTGGTGTGATTTTCTTAGCAGATGTGATGCATTTAATCCAACAATTTAGGATAATTTTGTTAAAGATAACAATAACAAGGTAATAATGCATTGAGCTTCTCTGGTAAGCCAAAATCAACTTATGCACCATAGTTTTTGGAGAAGTTAAATGAGAGAACTTTTATAAAAGTTTAGTGCTTTAGTTGATTTAGCTTATGAGAAAAGCCCAAATTTAGTACTTATGGAGAAGTTTATCCAAACATAGCCTTAGAACATTTTTGGTCTATCATTTTTTTCACGAGAATCTTATTTGAACTCATTATTTAGACTCTTCCATTACTGTTTTTCTATCTGCAGAATAAGATGTATAAATGGATACCTGCTTGTTTCTTATGTCCATTTTCAGAAGTAGATATATTTGTGTTTCTCTATGTTTGGGGGAAGAAGATAGGAATTTCATATGATTATTTTCCTTTTTGTGCAGGCTAGTTTGTGCGTGAACTTCAATGGCGGTGACAGATTCTCAAAATCCTCTTATTGATGGAAACACATGTGGTTCCTTTTTGCAAAAGTTGCAGGTAACTCTACAATGCTTTTCATCTGTGTTACTGCAGATGTGCATGGTCTACAAAACAGTGAGGGTGTCTTTATTTGTTGCAGGGAATATGGGATGAGGTTGGTGAGAGCGATGAGGAGCAAGACAAGATGCTCCTTCAGATAGAGCAAGAGTGTTTGAATGTGTACAAAAGAAAGGTTGAGCAGGCTTCTAAGTCAAGGGCATAGCTACTTCAATCCTTGTCCGATGCTAAGCTTGAGCTTTCTAGTCTTTTATTGGCTCTTGGTGAAAACAAATTCATGGGAATGGTCAGTAACTAATTATATATGTCCTGAATTTGGCTACTACCAATAACCGCTGATAAAACATTGTGATGCATATAAATACTGAACTTAGAAACTAATTTCCTATGCATATTTTTGGTTTCTTTTCAGCCTGACAAGACTTTAGGCACTATTAAGGAACAACTTGCAGCAATAGCACCAACAATGGAACAATTATGGCAACAAAAAGAGGAAAGAATAAAGGAGTTTTCAGATGTAGAGTTACAGATCCAAAAAATATGTGGAGAGATAACTGGGGACTTGAACCCTGATCAGACCGAATCAGGATCATTTGCAGTTGATGAGTCTGACTTGTCCATGAAGAAGTTGGATGAATATCAATCCCAACTCCTAGAACTTCAAAGGGAAAAGGTAACTTTGTTATACCATCAAAGAATGTATCGATTAGTAAAAAATTGAAACTTTTGTTTGATTTTCTAATCAATACGTTGAGGGTTTTGCTACTTTGCTTCGCCTTGCAGAGTGAGAGGTTGCACAAGGTTCTTGATTATGTGAGTACTGTGCATAATCTTTGTGTTGTCCTTGGCATGGACTTCTTCAGTACTGTGATTGAAGTTCATCCAAGCTTAAATGAATCTATTGGTGTTAATTCCAAAAGCATAAGCAATGGCACACTAACTAAACTAGCTAAGACAGTCTCAACACTGAAAGAAGATAAAAAGCAAAGGCTACACAAGGTAATGCATTTAAATTGCTGTATGTTAGTTTAATTGTTTTTTTTCCTTCATTCATGCTTTTTTACTTATACTATTGCTATAATGAATATATGCTTCCAAAGTTACTAGTTATGGCAAACCAGTTTTTATTTTTTTGTTTTTTTTATTAATGTTTGCATAGCATTACCATAAATTCTAACTTTGGCACCTCAACAATGATGATATCATCTGTAAACATGGTGTATTCAATTTTGCTTGACTTTTAATTTGCAGTGTGTATAAATACATTTTACTTTAACCTGTGTGTCCTTTGCAGCTCCAAGAATTGGCTTCTCAGTTGATTGATATGTGGAATCTAATGGATACCCCTATAGAGGAAAGGAGACTATTTGATCATGTTACCTGTAATATCTCAGCTTCAGTTGATGAAGTCACTGTTCCCGGTGCCCTTGCTCTGGATCTGATTTAGCAGGTGTAGATGGCTTTCTGATGTTTACAAACTAGTGTTTCACAAATAATGCCTACTGAATTTTTCTTGTTTTATGTTATGAAGGCTGAAGTGGAAGTTGAAAGGCTTGATCAGCAGAAAGCCCACAGAATGAAAGAAATTGCTTTCAAGAAGCAAGATGAGCTTGAAGAGATATATGCCTGTGCTCATGTAGAAATAAACCTTGAAGCTACTCGAGGGAATATTTTGTCACTGATTGACTCTAGAAACATTGAACCATCCGAATTACTGGCTGACGTGGACAAACAGATAGTTGCAGTGAAAAAAGAAGCTCTACGCCGTAAAGAAATATGGGACAAGGTTAAAAAATGGATGTCAGCATGTGAAGAGAGTTGGCTTGAAGACTATAATCGGGTATTTATAATCAACCATCTTCATTCTATATTTGAGTTTCTAATATCTTGTTGCATGTTTACATCTTAGGTGAGAATGTTGAAATAGTACCATTTTAACCTAGAGATTCAGGATAATGCTAATAAGATCTGTAATCTTTAAAGTTTAAACTGATATCATTGCAGTGAGAACTTTGGCTGACATATTGAGGATTTGAGGGCAGTAAAATGATAGCTATCACGGTAGAGCAGCAATTTCATTGTGTGACATGATGATGTTACTTGAGTGTGAATTTGATATTAATGCATCAACAAGTATGGAATTTTAGTGTCATCTCTTACATATCATACTATATTGACTTTTTTTTTTGTTGCCTTCTTTTACAAGCATACAGTACACTTTTGACATGTGTACCCCTCGCATTTTTTGAATTCTGCTTTAACATGGTATATACATGTGTCAAATATCCCATTTTACAATTCATTCCCATAAGACGAGTAAAAATTCTATTATACGATTCTTTCTAATGAAACTAGTCCTAGTAAATCACTTGAGAATCTAATTTCATTTCTATCCACGACCCCTAATTCTAGGCAGAAATTGACCATGATAGTCATTTACACTCCAATTTATTAATGTTGTACTAAATTATTTTAGGTGCACTATCTTTAAGTCTGTGATTTCCTATTTGAAAAGGGAAATGCGTCTTTCCTTGTAGCCATGGAGGAAAAGTATATGAGATTTAGCCTTAGCATTCTTGATCTTGACAATTGATTGTGGTTATATACAATGGCTATATTATGTTCCTCATTTTAATTGTTAATTTCCCCTGACATTACACTATTCAACAGGGTATAATGCAAGTAGAGGTGCACACTTAAACCTCAAACGTGCAGAGAAAGCCCGGATTCTGGTCAACAAAATTCCAGGTATTTGTTGAATGTGAGAAACTATTATTATTTATTTGATCAATTATTAGCATCAAACTCCTTACATGATTAGCTCAAAAGGGGTGCCGTATCATTGGAATGGCAAAATATTTCAATTGCAATAGAAGATTTTTATTTTTTTAAATAGGTTGCACTGGATGGATATGATCAAGCATTCAAAATTAGATTATTGCGATGATTATAGTCAAATTATAGATGAAATATATCTTGACATTTTCACCTGTAAATTATGTATTCCTTTTTGTGAAATATATTGTACTTTTATACAAGCTAAGATGGATTGTCATCATTAGTAGTTGGCGAGATTTATGCCAATCAATTAGATGCAATCATACAAAGCATTTACAATTGATTTGGCTGGCAGATACTAGTGTACTATCATGGTTTCTTGGCATGCAAGAACACACAATGATTAATTTTTTGTATTTTTTAGCTTTGGTTGATACATTGGTTGCTAAAACTCGTTCTTGGGAAAAAGTACACAACATGCCATACACATATGATGGGGTTCCTCTTTTTGCCATGTTGGATGAGTATGCCATGCTCATGCATGAACGAGAAGAGAAAAAGCGAAGGATGAGGGTAAGTTTCATTGATGGAATTATTAGAATAACCGATTTTTGAACTAATTTTAGCACTTTCTAATCAAACAGTTTGGGAAAGTGAATTGTCAACTTTATCTATTTTTGTTCATTCTTATGTGTTGAATACTCCGGTACTGAAAAAAGATCATGTCACATTCTTTAGGACCAGAAAAAGTATCAAGAACTGCAAAACATAGATCAGGAATTTGGTTTTGGTTTAAGACCAAGCCCTGAAGGCCACTTGGCAACAAAAAGGTTGTTGGTCCTCGCCCAAATGGAGGTGCAAATGGTACTCCTAGGCAGCTATCTCTTAATGCTCATCAAAATGGAAGCAAGTCCTCAACAAAAGATGGAAAAGGATAATAATAGACTAGTTGCCCCCCTTAACTATGTATCAATATCAAAAGAAGATGCTGCTTCCCATGTTTCTGGTACTGAACTAGTGCCAATGTCACCCTAGTGAAATATGTATTTTCAACCCTATATTGTTGTCTTTGTATCATTGTCGTATTACTAGTTAGCTACAACTATAAGAATATACTATGTTTTTTTACAAGTAATAGGAGAAGAACTATAATGAGATGTGCATCTTATATGAGCCATTTAGAGGCTTTTTGAATACATGTTGCTTTATCCTTTGAAGCACTTTCATATGAAAGGAATGCATGCATGGTGGTGTAGGTAGTCTTGCCTTTTGAATCACAAGGTTCCTATCTCCTTGATTTTTTTCTACTTGAATCAAATGAGTGGCCTAATACGTATGAATTTATGGTTCATTTTATCAAAATATTCACTATCCAAACATTTGAATTTGTAGTCTTGCTCAAGTTACTATCCTTTACTTGTAACCCAAGATTCATCATATTTATACATATAGTTAACCACCTAAACACTAGTGTAAAATTTCAATGGGACAAATACAAGAACTCCTTTGAAAACAACTAAATCTTTATGCATTGTACATTTGTGGGTGGTGTGGCACGATGATTGGTTTGGTGTGGCATGGAGGCTCGTGGGTCATAGTGATGCATGTGGTGGTAATGGGTGGTTGGGTGGCGTTAGGTGGTTTGCATGGTAGTGTTTGGGTGAGGCGAGATGGTGTTGGGTAGAGGTGGGGTGCGGTGGTCATGGAGGTTTGGGAGAGAGACAACTTGTGAGATGAAGAGTAAGAATGAGATATTAAGAATTTGGGAGTATACCAAGAACAAATGGGGTGCATTAAGTAATTGCCTAGAACAACTACTACACACCCCAACTATTGACCCCTATATAGAAATGAAGTAGAGGTCCCAGTTTGGGTAGCCCAACATATTTGTTATTCTCACAATCTAGAATTGGAATTAGAAAACTTTATATTTATGTTTCCTAATTATGAAACTTGTGATTTTGTTATTTTATGGTATAGGACAAGTATTTTAGCAGTGTGTTATTTTTGCTTTATATGTTATTAATTTTTATTGCATACTAGTAGATGAATGCTTAGTGATTCCGTTATAAGCGAAGTTCAATTCAAAAATTGAACCAAATAAGTAGTGCTTTTATTCTGCATAGTTAGATTTTTTGATATACCAAAATGGTAGAACAAGAACAAGTAATTCAGGCAAAATACCCTTTGATATCAAATATTAGTGACATCTTAAATATTCTATATATATATATATATATATATATATATATATATATATATATATATATTCTCTCAAAATGGGCAAACGATACCAAAAGAACTAACTGCTAATCTAGGGCTACTCCTTGGAAGGAAAAGTTTAGATATTTTCATTCATAATCAATACTCAGATACATGTTGCCCTATAAAGGGAAAAGGCCAATGGCTAGAAGATCTGGGCCATACAACTGGCATCCATTTAGAGCTTCATGGAAAAGACAACAAAAACAAACAGACAAAATAGTATTCAAACATTGTCACTATAGTGTTTGGGCTTTCTTGTGATTCCTTTTGGCCTTGCTGAGGTAGGCTCCCTATGAATGGCTCCAGTAACCAGAGAAACCTTTTCCTTAAGGTTTGAGGAAATGGGGCCCGTATTGCATTGTTCAGAGGTGGGATAGGTGGAAGTAGGGGGTGGTGTTAAAGTGGTTGGGGAAATGGGAATTAGTGGATGCCACTTGGTTGGCTCAAGAAGGGTAGTAGGGGGCAAAGATAACGAGGAAGGAGATGTGGTTATATGTGTGGACTGGGAAATGGGATGGGGTAACTAAGCGGATGGTGATATAGCTGGTGGTCGGAAAAGTAACGAAGAAGGGGAAACAAAATGACTTTCAGGGGTGGAAGAAGAAACATGGCCTCCATTAGTGGGGGTGGTTGTGTAATATGGGATGGTGGAATCGGAACGTGGTAATGATGAAGGAGAGAAATGTGGAAAATAGAGTGGATGCAAAACTTCACAAGTAGTTCGAGCTCATAGGCAACCTTGTCGATGCGCTTGGTGATTTAGAAGGGCCTGCAAAACCGTTTGGCCAACTTTTGGAAGAATGGGCTTGCACAAAGCGTTGGCGATAAGGCCGCAGATGTAAGAGAACCCACTTGTCAATGTTAAAGGCATAATCCATGTTAGATTATTTGCCTGAGTTTCCATACTTTTGTGGGTAACTTCGAGATTGTGCTTTAGTTCACTAAGAATGTTTTGCCTTTCCTGTAATGAGATATCCAGGTATGGTAATTGAAAGGAACCTGGAACATAGTTTGGTATTGATGGTGAATTCCGACCATAGAGAGCGTGAAAAAGGGTCATTCAGATGACACTGTGATATGAGGAATTGTACCAAAACTCAGCGAGGTAGGGGTAGCGATACCAAGAGCGGGGATTGTTACTAGTGTAACAACGGAAATAAACCCGAGACTATGGTTGACCACCTCGGATTGATCGTCAGTCTGTGGGTGGTATGTAGTGTTGAAGCTGAGCTTCGTTCCTTGGACCAGGAAAAGTTGTTTCCAAAATTGGCTTAAGAACAAAGGGTTTTGAGCAGACATTATGGACCAGGGTACTCTATGTAACCTGCAAATATCAACAGAAAAATGGTGAGCATGAGTATGCACGGTGTAGTGTATGGGTATGCTATGAAGTGAACGGATTTCGTGAGATGGCCGCAAATGACCCAAATTACTATGTGCCCAAAAGACGATGGTAGGTGAATTATGAAATCCATTGTTAGGTAAGTCCAAATTTTGGCTAAGATAGAAAAGGGTTGAAGGAGTCCCTTTTGTTTTTTATTAACTGGTTTATTTTGTTGGCAAACCATGCAGGAACATATGAAGGTTCGAGTGTCTTTGTAAAGAGTTGGCCAGTAAAACGAAGCTGCTAGGCGAGTTGTGGTGGCTTTTACACTGGAGTAACCGGCAGAGCGAGAGGCTTGAAACTCCTGGAGCAAGGATTGTCTAAATTGCAGGGACATATGTAGTTTTGAAGCTTTGCTTGTAATAGAAGGCTAAGCCTCTTTGTTGGGAAGTTCTACTGAATAATCTTGATGTAATATTCTCATTATCTATTTAAATGTTATTTCTTTTTGTTCATTGCTTCTATCTATGCTTATTTACATGCTTGTGGCTTGATCATCCATTTGTATGTGTAGTTAGGCTTTTTAGTATTGAAAAATGCTTTAAAACCTTAGAACTTGATAGAGCAAGCTAGAAATCTGTATGTTTAGGAATGGAGTGTAGTCATCTAGTTCATTTTATACTATAGGCTTAGTGCAACTCTTTTAGAACAAGTTTGTTGAGGGATCAAGGATAAAGTCTAAAGAGAGTTAGGTTCATTCATGTGAGGAATCATGGTCTGAGTAGTTTCTCAGTATAAGAACACAAGGATAATGTTAAATAGAAAAAAACATATTTTATACATCAAGAGAAATTCAGTAGAACGCTCCACAACGCTCTTAACTTGATAGTTTTCACTTTTTATAGCTTTAGATACTTTGTTTATGTTCAAATAAATTTTATAGTACAAAACTCAACATTTGCTCTATTTTAATCCTTACAAGTGTTTACATACTGAATGTACATAGTCTAGGTGAAACAAATTCCCTGAGGATACGATATTCGGTCTTACCGTTTTATACTACTTGTGCGAATTGGTACACTTGCCGACCAGTTCTAAAAACGTCATAGTGGCGACATTTGTGAAAAGGGGGGCAGAAGTGACGTTGGGTAAAAATGGTGGTGGAAAAGGGAAAACGTGAGTTCCTGTGTTAGGAAAAGGGGGGTGTAAGAAGGGCTGGGATTGGGTGGGGGTAAGGGAGGTAATAGAATATTGGTAAAGGGAAACAGTAAGGCAAGATCAACCATGGTCTTGGTAAGGGTCTCATGGCGTGAGTCTTGTAGGTCACAGTTAGTGTCTAGCTAGGTTTGTCATTTGGAAAGATGCTTGAGGATGGGTTGGAGGGCATCTTCTAGGTCTTTGTTTGTAGGCTTGGTGGGTGCCATGGAAAAAATGACAGCTCGATGAAAGCACCAAAATGTTACGTTCATGGGTCTACCAAAAGAACTAACAATTAATCTAGGGCTACTCCTAGGAAGGAAAAGTTTAGATATTTTCATTCATAATAATACTTTGATACACGTTGTCCTATAAAGGAAAAAGGCCAACCACCAGAAGATCTAATCATACAATTGGCATCCATCTAGAGCTTCATGAAAAAGACAACAAAAGCAAACATACACAATAGTATTCAAACATAGTCACTATAGCGTTTGGGCTTGCTTGTGATTCTTTTGGGCCTTGTTGAGGTAGGCTCCCTATCACAACTACAGTCGACTATGTGAGAGAATCACTTAATTTACTGACTAATCCATAATCTAAGTCAATAAGATTTTATCTAAACCTAGTGAGTTTTTTTATGGAGTTTCAACCCTTCCATTTTTTTTTACATAGTTATTAATTTAGCATGTAAAAAGTGTGAAGAAATTCAGTAAAACATAATTTGAATGGAATTTTGATATTTACATCAAAGCCTATGTTAATCCTATTTATTTGTGTTAATTTATATACATTGTGAAAATGTATTATATTTCTACTGAGCCATCCAATAGGAATTAATGAATTTACCTTAGCAACCTGTGATATTAATGAATAACATAATGTGATAAAATAAAAATTATTTACACTTTATTTAAGTTAAACTCTTACAACTTTTATTCCAAAGGAGAGTCAATTTTTTTAATACTATACAACCACATTGTAAGCTGCTGTCCTACTTTTGTAAACAAAGTAGATATTTTGACAAAATAAAATAGTAATTTCCTTTGGATTTTAGTGTTCATATGTTGGCAACTTGTTATGATTCTGCTATGTCTGCGGTTGTACTTTCCATAATGATGTCAGATAATGCTAGAACTCATGTTGTAGCTGCTTTAGGACAATGTGACACTGGTTGCATGTTTTGGCTCTTGAAAGAGTGGGCAAGAATCAACTACCCTCCAAAATTCTGATACCAATGCAACCTCATCAGGTGCTCACTCATCTCATTGATCATCCATCCAAAAACATGCAAGCAGAATCTTCCCAACTAGCTACATTTTTTATAATATGTATGCTTCTTCATATATGACTTATTTTCCCTTGACAGTTCTGGTAAGGGGACCCTTTTTTTTTTCCTTGAACAAAGCTGCTACTACACCTTCCAGTGGGGAACCATAATATAATCACCCTCTTTATATGGTCCAGGATGCATAGTTACGTTGCATGCGGGTCATTTTGCCCTTCTGATGGTAAAACCCTTTTGTTTAAAGCTAGCTCACCCTTTTTGTGAGACAAGTGAGTTGCTACATTCCTATCACCTCTTTATTGTCTTTCTCACCCTTTACCGTTCTTATCAACTTCATAATTATTTGAACGTTGATATTTTCAATCATTTCTATACAATTTTTTAGTATGAGAAATAGTTATTAGTGTACTTAAGTCATTTGTTGACGTTTAAAGAATGCAAATCACTACATAAAAAAATAAAGGTTTTTAAGATCTAATTATTCATTTTTTTTTATTCCATAACAAATTCCCTTTAATACACTCATTATCAACATAATATTTTATCAAGAAAATACAGATAAAAAAGACAATCTGTAAGAACATGAGTGTGTTATTATGTTTAAAAACAATAGTGTAAGAATGATATAAAGAAAGTGTATTAATAACATTATTTCATTAATAAAGTCTTTAATTAGGTTTAAATCTTGTATTTGTTTTCTCCTCTAAAATGAAAAGAGAAACACAAGAAGGAAAACATGAGTGGTGGATAAGCATATAGATTAGACCAAACAGAGAACAAATAGAAAATTTTGTGGTTAGATTTGATGATTTTGTCCAGGGGTTAATGATTGATTGTCATGATTATAATATTGCACAATCGAGATTGCTCTTGTAGGCGCTTAAAGCTTTAATTTACCTGAACTTCACATGCTAGCTAGAACATTTGAGTTCTATTATTTTTAATCCAGAGGACCACAAGACAAGTGAATCCTGGCTCTTCATTCTAGAATTTAGCCCACAGATATAATATAACTACAAAAGTCCATGAAAAGCACGGAAGACAAAAAAGCTTTATATCAGGCTGAAAAGCTAAGGAATCTCCACAGTACATGGACCACGAAGAGTTATCTATTTTGGATTTCTATAAAAAAAAAAATACTGTGCCATTGATTAAATGTTTGTTTCTGAAATATTGAAGAGCAGACCCTTTATGTTCAATCTGTTCAAATTTAAAGCACCTGAGACCGTGTGACACCCTATTTTTCACCTTCCCCAACTCAACTAATGTACTAATGCACTGTGTTTTATGTTGGTAATAAAATCAGTCTTTGAAGGGAAAGTTCCAAATTCATATTGGTAGTTTTATCTGGTGAGATTTGCCTAATAACATGTGGATTTCACTATTGAACTAATTCTAATATTCATGATCAATTTTATAATTTACTAAATTTAGTACCATTTTTGCATACTTGGTTTTCTGATGTCCAGTTTTACCTTCTATATGGAATTGATACATAGATGCAACCAAATCAAATAGCTCTGTGCAATAACGTTAATTGCAGTTATAGTAAACCATGAAGCCTTGTTTTCAACGCAAGATAAACTCGCGAAAAGCCTGAAACTTGTCTTGGTGTATATAGTATTGCATATTAAGCATAGGGGATTTATCTTTCATATAATACTAAGACATGTTATCAAAGTCCATATAAACATGAAAGAACCATATATAATACCCTTAATATATATGCATGCAAATTGAGGGTGAGAAAATTGCATCTCATTTGTTTATTTGCATATTAGAGGTGTGGTTTATAAGATCGACGAACGTGTAAAAGGATATTATTATGGTTTTGACCTTTAAGCATTGCTTTGACAATGATCACCCTCAGTATCTGCAGAAAGTAACGGTTTTTCTGACTCTGGGGAACACAGTTTATCTTTGGAATGGTGATATTGGTGAATGTTATTAAGTTGAAAACATGAAATAAGAACTTGTAGTTTCAAGAAGTTATAATTTCAAAGCATCTCTTGTGTGTCTCATATGTGCTTAATATATGCATTCAATGCTGTGAGTGAAGTTACAAGACATTAGATCAGTCACTTGTGCATCTATAAATACTCCTGTACATGTGTTGAGTTCACTTGAGTGTTTTTCCTGCTCCACCAAATCTCCTTTATTTACTTAAAGTTATTCCTCTTTCTGGGGTCTAAAGTTTCTCTTTGGATAAACCTTTGAAAGTTGCAAAGGTTGATGATTGATGTAGATGAAATGGCGTTCGGTTTATTGACAAATATTAGATATCAAGGAAGCAAGGAGAAGAATTTAGTAAACTTTGTAGACTAATAGTAATGGACAGAAGAGTCAAATTCTATCATTTTGTACACCCCAGTGGAGGAAGTGTGATTTGTGGCAAAGTAGTTTCTTTCTTCTGTTCAACATGAATTATGAATTTAGTAGACTAAGATCCAAATTAACTTCTATCAACTTAATTTGGAGGTTTAGAGAGGAGTGTAAGGTGCCTTAAAGTTGTGCTCTTTTGGTGGAGTGTGGTGCCTTTGGATAGATATCTTTCCTTGTCCCTCATTTAATGGACATGATAACCTTTCTCCATTGTGGGACTTTTTTTAAAGGGACCTTCACTATCAGATGAGTGGAGGGAATGAAGACTTAGCTGATGCTTAAATTGTTTTCCTTTTCCTAATTTGTTCTTTCTTTCCTGATATTTTTTGTTTGTTTCAAGAGTATTCCTGGTCATGCTGTTCTGTGCTCACCTCTTCTTTTACTAAGGTTATCATTTGATTTTTCTACAGCTATATGTATTTTGTTCTTCTCAGCATTGCACAAAACATGCTTGATATCATCAAATTCGTGTGGTTCCAGTCGACACACACAAGACAGCGTTTCGAACGTTCGATGGCCATTATGAATTTTTTATGGTAAAGGCAGCTAGCTACCTAAGAGATGTGGAAACAGAAAAATCCAAAGACTTTGAAAAGAAAACCATTTTTCCACATTTCAATTATAACATCACTTAACTAACCAATATTTATCCACTTACTTACTTTGGATGTGTGTTTGTGTGTATATGTGGAGCATATCTAGCAAGTGTGACAGGAGTTAATGTTAGTCATACAATCTTACATGGATAATTAAAATTGTTTTACTTAAATCTAATCTTAACTTCACTTTTGTTATATGGTAAATATTAGCTTCTTTTAAGCTCTTATCTTATATATATATATATATATATATATATATATATGAAAAATTGAGAAGAGATGATTTTGATCAATGCCATTCAGTCTTACACATGATAAGATTAACTTTTCTCTCTTGCGATCTCATATGATTTGATATGCCTCCAATATAATAGACATTAGACATAGTGTTAATTAATAAGCACAGCACAAGGAAGAAAGGAAGAGGTGATTCATCATTCATCAAATGGCATATTCTACACTCCAGCTTGTTAGGCACAGAAGGCACACCGTTCCATTCATGCTACTTTCACAAAATATGGACATCCACACTATGATAAGCTATTTTCATAGTTCTGATATAAGGGGACACAAGTCAGAAAACACATGATGTGTAGAAAGTAGCTACTGTCAGCAAGAACACACAAAAAAACACTCATAAGAGGGAGAAAAATAGAGGAAGCCAGTGCTGAACCCTCTTTTCTGTCTCTCTCATGTGTGTTTTGACTCTCTATGCAATAAAAAGTACAAAAAACAACACACAAAAAGAAAGAGAGGGATAATAAGAGAACTAGATAAGACCCTTTCTTTGCCTCTTGTTATGTTTGTCTCATTATTATCATAGAGCAAAAGAAAGGGATGCAACTATGTGAAAGAACTGTAGTTGCTCTAATAACTCTTTGCCATGGCTTGTGGCTCTACGTTCCACTCTCAGAAACAGTTCTTCACTAAGCTTGTCACCAATGTGAGCATCAACAAGGACACCAGACACACTCCTGCAGCTGTTGGCAAGGGCCCTCCCTACTTCACTATCATCATCTGGCTGGTTCACCACAAGAGGACTTCCACCTTTGAAAACCTCAAGCTTGTTTATGGCAAATGAACCATCAGCTTCAACCACCTCCTTGAAGTCTTGCAGGCTTGGTGCATACACTGGAATGTTGAAACTGTCTCTTTTCTCACTGCTAATTAATCCCTGGGATTAAGAATATGATTTAGTACATGTACCTTAGACATATCAATACATAAAATTAACAATATACTGTATGCTTTAATTGGTTGAAAAATGCTTAAAGGAGACAGGAATTGACCATTCTAAACCCAAATTGAAAAACAGAAAACTAAGGACCTCATAACTCTCAATCAAAGTTATTGGTTTAGCGTGTCCACTTATTGAGGAATGAAAAAATTTGTAAAGTATTTAATATAAAGTTCAACATTTAATATATTATACTTTTTTATTTTAAATCCTAACATACACTTAAATGACAATGGTTAGTAGTATTTACATTGGAGTTTTTGTTTTTAATAAAAGAGTTTGCCCAACGTGACTTAGAAACCAACCCTTTTAAGTTTATGATTATTAATGAACTTCAAAATAATCTTGAGTCCTACTAGGTAGGAAGGTCTAATTATATTCCGTACTTTCCTAATAACGGTATTGGATGGCTAACAAATTATGGTAGAGGATAATGTACATGACTTTGGTCTTTAGTTTCGTTCAATGTACACACAAATTAAATCATTAGATAAAAATAGATCAGATGAATGGAAACATATCCTTGTTGTCTTGCTTTAACATACGATTATGATTTTGTGTGTTCTAAACATCCAAAACCTAATTGTTGGCTAAATATTAAGCTAGCCAGCAGCTAATTATTATTTCAGCCGACATGATGATGAATGCAAGGATGGCTAGCTAGGTTGATCAACTTGGGGGGTGGAAATCAAACGGCTGAGATCAACTTGTTTGAATCATGGCAAGTGAAGTGAAAATTGACAATAATAAGCTATTAGTATATATTATTGAGACGCCTACAACAATTGATTGTTTATGTTTTTTACTTTTCATCTCACTAATGTGTGTCTAAAAGTCCTTTTTGGTCTGCCAATATGACAAAATGTGTAGACTATGTGGGTTCAGATGTGCACTGTTTTGACACAAAAGCATGTTTGTGAATGAATATTATGATAATATTAATTACCTCTTGGACAAGATCATCCCAAGCATCCTGAAAGTGGGTCCCAAAGAGGAGGCCAGCCCCACCCTGGTCTGTGGGGTCCACAGAAGTTCTGCCTAAGCAAACCAAGAACATGGACCCCCCTCTCTTCAGTTCCACTGCCCTTGATCTCAAGAAGCTTGCTAAGTCTGTTTGGAATTGATTTTTGTAAGCATTTGCGGTGATCTCACTAGCACCATGGATAAACACCCTGCCCTTGTTGTATGCACTTGACCTTTTGTCCAAAACAGATTCTGGCACCTGATCAGTCCAATACAAAATATAAAAAAAAAATTAGTTTGTGTTTGAATTCACGTTGATCTAGAATCATGTTGAAATATTATTTAATGTGATTTTAAGTAAATATTCACATGTTTGATTCTGTATTAGGAAATTGATCCTGGATTTGAAATTGATTTCAAATTTTAAAAAAAAAACTTTAGGTACTGAGAAAAAATGTCTCTTTTGGAATTTTGATCATTTTAAAAAGAAAAGGCATGGAGTTGAATAGGATTATGTGCTTAATTACCTTCCATGCGCATTAAAAAATAGCCCAAATACGTCACTCTGATCCTGAAATTATAATGGCTTTAAAGACCATGGTTTTGTTGCATCAACTTTTGACCATAAGTTAGAACTTTGGTCTTCAGATTAATGCATTGCCCATGTAACGGTTTCATTACGTTGTCCTAGGGAAGTGGCAATTTTTTTTTTTAGTTTTTACTTTGTGTGGAAATTACTGCATAGAAACTTCGCATATTCTTTGCTGGGTGGAGTTGGGGTGTGAATGAGACCTTGAAAGTCATTAAAGGGAGAAAATGGTTAAAAGTTGTTTAGCTAACGAACGTAATCGTTATTCACTACTAAAAGTTTTCAAGAAATTTATGGTACCTTTAAGTTTGAATTCTAATCAAAAGCTTTATAATAGAAAGAAAAGTAACTGCATGATTTGAAATCTACTAGTATTAATTTTGAGTAATTTAACTAGCTACGTTCAGGTGGAATAAAAAGTTCCAAAACAAAATGATTAATTTAATGAAAGATATTAGGATTAAAAATGAAAATGATATGCTACCTTTTCCTTTTAAAACAAGCATAACAAAAACAAAACAGGACTTTGAGATAATTACTTTTTCCTATGAATATAATGAACTTTAAAATGAAAAATATCATGAGAAGAAAAAGAAAAGAGAGAGAGAGAGACAAATTAATTTCTTCTTCTATAATTCGATCTTTAATTTCTACAATTAGACAAGAAATAAAAAAATGAGAAAAGAATTTGAAAGAAAATGAATAATGTAACTAAAAAAATGAAGAGAAAGACTTATAAAGATATTTACATCAACATCCAGTAAAATTTAATCATAATTATAAAGATGCTTTATAATATATAAATTAAACTCGGAACTTAAAGAGTAGTAATTAAAAGTATTATAAAAAGTGTTACAACTTTTAATTAACGAGAGTTAATTACCTGAGATAACCAATGCAAGGAAAAGGCTGAGTGGAAAACATCAATGAACCTTGCCGGAAATAGTCTCCGGTAGAAGGAGCCGGGTACTCCGGCGGCAAAGTAGGAGCGGTGGTTATTGGCAGCAAGGCACTCTTCCATGCTTACTCCATAGTTGGCCAAGGGAGGAAGGAGCTGAAAGAGGGTGTTGAAGTCATTGCTAGGAAGGTCAGAGAAGAAAGCTGAAAACTCAGGTGGGTCTAATCCCAAGGCTTCATAGCGTTTGATGATGTGCTTGATGATCAAATCCACCACATTGATGGTGTTGCTTCCGCATGAACACCCCAAGTCCACAACCACAAATGGCATGTTAGGGGCTTGAAGTTGAACTCCATCTAGGGCTTCTTTGAGAAGGTGATGCATGGACTTGGCATGTATGGCCTGCACATATCACATACCAAAATTAATGTTTGCACAACATGTGATCATTCTATGTACACGTATTGACGTGTATGATTAGATTTTTTTTTTTTTTAAAGGAAAACATGTATGATTAGCTAGAGATCGACTATAATATTAAGTCACTAATGTGTTGTCATGAAATTTTCTAATGTTGATTATAGAATAAACTATACAGAAATAGTCAAGATCAAAAATTTAAAATTGACTAAAATTAATCATGACTATTTATGCATAATTGTATGTTTAATATTTAATATTTTTGTAAGAATAATTCTCATGACATAATATATTTCATATATATGTATTTAAATATTAGAATCTTACTTTCAAGGTATGTAAAAGAAATTTCTTTTCTTAAATTTAGAGGCTTAAGCTTCATTTTGTTTGTTAATGGAAAGAGAAAAAGGGATGGAGAGGGTACCTGTGCTTGGGAATTGTTGGCATAGCTTCCCTCTCCTTTGCCTCCTTTCATGCTAAGCAACCTCTCTAGCTCCATATTGGACACTACAACATTGTCTCCCATGGAAGCAAGCTAAGAAATAACCTTGTGAAGTCAAATGGACTATATGAACTATTGTTGTTTTAGAAGAGGAAATGAACTATATATAAACTAAATGAAGGAAGAGAGTGGAAGTGAGTGTGCGTAAATATCTATTATATGGTGGTGGCGATTCTGTGTCTCTGATAGCTAAAATGAGAGACAAGAGAGTAAATATATATAGACAAAGGAGGAGGAGACTATTAACAATTATGTCTGCTTGTATATTCTATATAGCCTCCTTTGCTGCCATATAGATTACAAGTCAGTGGCAAAAGCAGCAATTATTGTGCACAATTCAGAAGGAAAAAACAAAGTATAATAAAAGAAAAACACCGAAAAAGTTGAAAGCTTAGAGTATGGGCCTCACATGCAAATGCAACAAGGAAGGCCCAAGATTGGCGCCGGATTTTGATTTTTTATAGTCACCAAAGCAACTTAATTACTGCATGCAAACAACTACCGTTGAATAAACGAATAAATTACATGCATAAATATATTTTTAGTCTTGAGAGAATTTTAATTTTGACTCATGTCATTCATTTATTCTTCTAAAATATTAAATATTTTTTTGTCTTAAATATATCATGTGATATTCATTAAGAGTGTATTTAATAAGACATTTCATTTATATTATTAGTTAAAAAAACTTATTTGATTGTTTGATAAATGAGTTTTATTTAGTAATTTTTAGAATTTTTGAGATACTACTTTAAATAATATTTTTTAAAATATTAATTTCTAGTTCACTTATATATTATTACTTGACTTTATCTTTAGTCGACGTGAGACTTGAATTTTTTCCAATACACCTCCTCACACCCAACACTTTTTGGACTTGATGCATGAATAACAATGGTGGGTAATCCTTTGAATTAATTTTGTATATACTCTGGTACCATCTTAAAATGTGAATTTGAGTCTAATTCTATCCCAAAAACTAGTTCAATGGATGATGGTTGTTCCTCGCTTATATACTATTACTTGGCTTTATCTTTTAAAGTTGAGTTAGACCTAAACTCACATTCTAAAAATATAAGATGTTATCATAACATATTCAAGATTAATCCAAAGGGTCACTCATCATTGTTATCCACGCACCAAATTCAAAAAATGTTGGGCGTGAGAGGTGTATTGAAAAAAACTCAAATTTCATATCTGCTAAAGATAAAATCATATAAAAATATATAAATGAGGGACAATCCTCTCAAATTCTAAGAATCTAAGAGTCTACCCTTCATGTATCACGATTCTTAATTTTGGTAATAATACTATGCCTCGTAGAACTCTCTATCGTTCTTATCTTTAGGTCTTTTCCTCCATTCATGGGTTGACAAATTTTGTAGCACAGCAAATCGATCAGCACATAATTCAAGCGCATATATTGCTTTAAATAATCAGGATCAATGTTGATTCACATTTTTTATATTGATTTTTTATTCAATCAGTCAAAATCAACTCTCTTTAGTTTTTACCAATAATTAGATTAATTTAATGAACTCGCACGATTTCTAATGAAAATTAACAATATTCAATTCACTAATGAGACGACATCTGTTCCTTGTTATATTAAACCGGATGTATGTATTTGGGTCAATAAGAATGTATTACATTATGTTGGTTTATTTATTGATTACTAATAAATAAGAGAAAGGATATCTGCTTACGATACTTTTTACTATAATTTATGGCTTTTTAATTGTAAAGGATGGCATTGGACTCCTTAAAACACGGGAGTACACATTGGAAAATAAGGTAAAATTAATACGTCAGTAAAAAAAACAAAGATCTTAATAGAATTCCAACCATCGTCAAGTTTTCAATCTCACATTTTAGAGAAGTTAAATTTAGAAAGAATTTGTGTAATCCACCCTATATATTATAAATCATAGTTCTCACTGATCTTGAATCAAAATATTTTTAGATTATAAATCATAGTTCTCACTGATCTTGAATCAAAATATTTTTAGAAATGATTGAGGATTAAGTTTTATTCTTTTATTTATGAAATTTGGTTTATATTTTAAATCTTGATACATACATATATATATATATATATATATATATATATATATATATATATATATATATATATATATATATATATCAAATTGAAGATATCTTTCATTTTAGTCAAACTTAGTTTCAAGTTTATTATAATTTAAATCAATCCTAATTTAAATTTATTTGTTAAATTTTGACACACTATATTAATAAATATTACATGTCTTGATTTAAATTCACTTATTTCCAGATATGCTCCTTAATTTTTTTTAAAAAAAACTCATCTCTTTAATTTATTCTTATTTAGTATAATAAAAATAACTTAATAATATAAATAAATGGTATTTTTTATACGATATAAATATATAGTATTCTCTTTAATTTATTTTTATTGATAAAATTAAATTTGTTTAAATTTAAAAATATTTTTTAGTGGAAAAAATATTTGTTTATTCACAGGAAATTTGGAAGTTATTTTAAAAAATAAAATTAAAAGATTGTGTAAAATCTGGTATGGAAGAGATCGATACACTAGAGTTTAACCAAAACGATCAAATTAAGATCAATCTTGGATAGCAATTAGAGATTATATCACTTGAGTTATGGCACATAGTCACATATAAGTTTAATTATAATCACAAGAAAAGTATTAGAAACACACGTACGTTATAAAAAATATATATGACTAGGTGTTGATGTTTTTATTAACACTGTAACGATGTTTATTCACTTCAATCTAGCTCATACACACGCCAAGACCTATGAAACAAAGGAGGGAACAATCATGCCAATGGATCAAATTAATACTTCAATACAAATAGGGATAGGTGACCTAGAGTGGAGTTTAAATATTCGACATCATTATTACACCTATGTTTGTAGACTTAAGTTCAATTAACAATTCAACTATTCTTTCGTTGCCTGATTTACCATTTTTTACGTTGTGAGTAGTCTCAGCGTATGTCACCATTAATTAGTAGATAATTCAACGCCTCCATTAGAGTAGTAATTGTTTACGAATGTTTTATAGAAAAGAGAAAAGCAACTTCAAAAAAAATATATAGCTATCTACACAGAGAAAAGAAAGTAATGCATGCATCACCTTTTTTTAATTTGTATTTGTACCTAAGTTGCCTAAGGATATGTCTTGGGAGTTGAGATTTAGTACGTCGTTGATTGTTTTGATAAAAATGGAGTTGATGGAATTGAAGCAGAAAGGAGGTAAGTATCAAATTTCCACTATTTGAGAGGAGAATTAAGGAGAAAAGTTATGTTTTATGGAATACATAAAAAAACATGGCATCAAATTGGAATGAAATGGAAGAAAAATTATTCCTTTTTTCTTTCATATTTGTGGTTTAACTTTTTTTATTGCAATATAGAGTTGGAATGTACACACAGGTTAGAGAGAGATTTCTAATTTCCAAGTGTCAATCATAGGGTGCTTCAATGAGACGCACCGATCCATCTCTAGTTGGAAAAATTTAAGAGTGTCCACTTCACAAATCTATATATATATATATATATATATATATATATATATATATATATATATATATATATATATATTATTTGTTAATATACACTTTTTTTTTGTATGTGTTGGCAACCTACATAATTTATATATTTTAAGACACTCACACTAAAAAATAAATGTATAAATAAAAAATTCTACCAGTATTTTTTAACGTATATATACATGTTTTTTCAATATAAATGCGTTAGTTACACTTTATATTTTAAGGCAACCTTTAGTTAATACTTGCTAATGCATTTATATTAAAAAATAAATGCGTATACGTTAGTAAATTTTATATATATATATATATATATATATATATATATATATATATATATATATATATATATATATATATATATATATATATATATAGCACTAAATATATCAAATATTAAAATTAAATTAAAGAATGGATGAGATTTCATGCACTTTTAAAAAAATGTAGACAATCTTCTTTTGTGTTTCAATAGAAGAGCTCCACGTAGGCGAGGATGCAATGAGGGGTTATTACTACTTATAAGCACTTTGACACTCAAGTACATGATTTTTAATGAAGAAGTATATAAGCTTGGAGAAGAAAACATGCTTGAAAGAGAAACCTTGTTGTTACATAGTGGTGTGAGAGTAAAGTAGCTAGGTGATGTAAGGTTAGGTCATAGTTGATCACTCATCTATCAAGTCGTCCAAGTGTGAAGGGAGTGTAAATCCAAAATGATTTTTTATAAGTTGGGTTGAATGATTGTACCTTTTATTAGGCCTAATACTAGTCAAGAACATATCCCTAATTTTATATTTCTCTAAACATTATCCATTTAAATGGGATGTATTAGGCTACATTGTCACAATAAGAAACGACACAATATTCTTTTTCAAACCCTAGCAAAAGTGAGAAAAAAGAAGTGACTAACATCCTTTATGGGGCTTCTCTTCCTTCCATCGGAGGATTTCTACCTCCATGGGAGAACTTTTTCCCATTTAAGATTAGTTTTTTCTCTCTCTCTCTCTTGCTAGGGAGAATTTTCCCCTCTTTTCCATCTCCGTTTTTTCGCACCACCAACTCTCCTCACCTCTTCCTCCAATGATCTTTTACATCTCCTATTCCTCTCCTACAATCTAGTACTTTTATTTAAATTTGCATTTTTCGTCATTGTATATATCTATCTCTACTCCTTTAATCACATTTGTCCCTTCCAACGGAGCTAGTTGGAGTCCCTATTGCAACTGTGTCCTAACCAAACCGGTTTTAGGTCATCTTGATTTGAGTTGTTGTTGAGCACGTGCCAATCCAAAAGGAACAACAATGGAAGAAAAACAATGAAGATGGACCCATTGCGCTTTAATTTATCTGGATTTCTTTGTAATAGGAGAACATGATTTGTTTTTTTCTTTTCTTTTGTGTTTATATGTTCACGATTGCTAACTTAAAATCTGTTTAGCAGCATTTATACTTCGTATAAGTGCTTTTGGGCATTTTCAATTAATAATTTGTTGATTTTTTTTTTTAAAAAAAGGATGAATAATAACAAGTTATTATATAATATGTATTAATTTTCATAAAATAACAAATGTTGTTGTAAGCATCTATACAAAAGAAAAGTTCTTATAATCACGGCAAATTATTACAATTTCATATTAAAATTTCTCACGTACCTACATATGTTTAAGTGAAATAAAATGTTGGAAAAACATCAAGTTCCATTAAAATAACAAGGTAAAATTAATAACAAATTTCCAAATATGTTATATATATGCAATTAACTTTTATTTGTGCAACAACATATCTCTCTCCGTAATCATATTCTACGTTTTAGGTTGTGTGGATTACTGAGGCAGTAAAGGAAAAAGATTATTAAAAGGTCTTAATTTATCTAAAGGTAATAATATGTAGGTCCAAAATAAATCATCTTGTTTTTATGAATATAATAAGTAGTGTGCTGGATCCAAATAGTCTAGATCAACACATTGAAGAATTTACTATCATCATTAAGAGTGAGTAACATTAATATTGGTCTGCTTTTCATCTCCATCAAAACTTAGATTCTTTGTTTTGAAGGAATAAAAAAAAGGTTTTTCAGAGTATGACACTATGACTAGAAAACTATACAGAAAAAATCATAACTACTCAAACTTCGTCATTTAATTTCCTCAATATAAGAGCTGGTTCGCAAATTCTTCTTTTATTAATAATGTATTCTAAACTCTCTTTTCAATTTAAAATATATATTAACATAAGGGATGTTTGTGAAGTTAAAGATTAAATTTTCGGAAATAGTTATTTTTAAATCTCTAAAAATGTTATTATTTTTTCATTAAAAGTAAACTAATCTGAAGTTACACTTGAATTGATATTGTATCATATTATCATATGATCAGCACATAAGCTAGATTAATTAGGAAGACATTCTCATGATTCAAAGTTCAAACATTTCGAAAAATTAGAAAATATATTTTGTCATGTAAAACTTCAGTTTTCTGTGTACCTAATCAATTCACTTGTTGGGGAAATACACCACAGCTTTTCAATAGCCAATATATATATGTAGTGTACTTTGTATTATATAGCATTGATTCCCATATAATACAATCTCACCATCTGATATTCATTATATAATCTGCAAAAACAAGTACAAATTCGTTGGTGTTATATATACATAGATTTTTATATTATACACTGAACACTACTATGTCATACACATAGGCTTTTCACCCAATATAAAAGAAACTTAGCTCAATGCATCATGATATAAGTATAATTAGTTAATGAGGCTACGATTAAATTAAAAATCTGATGGTAGAGAGATCTTTAGTTTAACGTAGTAGAAATTGTAGTAGAAATTGTACCCTGATATATATATATATATATATATATATATATATATATATATATATATATATATATATATATATATTATTAGTAATTATGTTTGATTTTTGATTATTTGTTGTGTTATTTTCATCCGTAATTATTGTTAAGAAAGTTAATTTAGTTAATAGAGGAGTGTGGATAGATAAGGATCTAGCTTCTCAAAGAAGCCACGAGGAAGCTTTTGGAAGAAGCCTCTTAATGAAGCTTCTGGAGGAAGCCTCTTAATGAAGCTTCTAGAGAAAGCTACATGAAGCTGCCTCGGTAAAAATGCTGTCCAGCCTTTGTTAACCGTTGGATCTTCTCGAAATTTGGTCTGAAACTTCACAAGACAATTGTCCATGATCTGACCGTTGGGATCTTCGAGAAGATGTCTGGAGTGTGCTAGAAGCTTCCGTTCCCGAGAACATATCTTATTTAAGCATTTCAGCCTTTGCTTTCGTGTAGCTTAGGAAAAACGTCATTTGTTCTTCTTTCTTTCTTCCAAAGTCATTTCTAAAGTTCCAAGAACTTTCTTCATCACCCACAGCCACCACAAACCATCATTGTTCTTCACAAGAAAATTGTCCATGATCTGACCGTTGGGATCTTCGAGAAGATGTCTGGAGTGTGCTAGAAGCTTCCGTTCCCGAGAACATATCTTATTTAAGCATTTCAGCCTTTGCTTTCGTGTAGCTTAGGAAAAACGTCATTTGTTCTTCTTTCTTTCTTCCAAAGTCATTTCTAAAGTTCCAAGAACTTTCTTCATCACCCACAGCCACCACAAACCATCATTGTTCTCCATTGAAAACCCACACCGAGAGGAACCCTTCAACCGAAGCGGAATCTTCCAACTTGGCTTGCGGTTCCGATAGAGAACGAAAACCCTAATCTGACCTTTCGTTTTCTTTCAAGGTAACCATGGTTCTATGCTTGTTTCTTGTTAGTTTCATCTTGTCTTTGCATCTTTTCTGACTTTGGAACCGCCATTGCATGTCTTATGCTTCTTTTGAAAAACCTTAGAGAAAGAGACTTTGTAAACGTTATCCTTTCATGAAATGCATGTTATTTTCGTAACCTACACTGAACCTCGGTCACATTGGCGTGGTCGGAATTTCCAAATGAAGTTCCTTTGTAAAACCCGAAATGCTCTCAGCTCTTTCATGTAATGATGTGGGTGTTTGACCCAGAGCGCTGTTACTAGCTTTGTTTTCTGAAATCGATACTAAGTCTCCTTCGTTTTGGCATGGTAGAGGCTTGTGTGGAATCGACGAGCAAGGACAAAAAGGAATCTTCAAGTGACGCGACGAGAAATCCGTGGGGTAGCTCACGATAGGTAAGGGGAGTTTATTATAAAATTTACCGTTTTAACACCATAGTTAGGGTCAGGGAACCTAGCTATGAGGATATCTGCCTGTCCTTGTTGCATGCTGATTTTTCTTCAAAGAAAATTACGTTTTAACTAATGGGATGCGATATATATATATATATATATATATATATATATATATATATATATATATATATATATATATATATATATATTGTGATGAATGATATGGTTTTGGTTGTTTGAAATGTGTTGTTTGAAAATCGTGCATGTGGAAATGATATTGTTGTGTTTGTTTGAATTGTTTTTGATGTTGCTATTGAGGATTTTAATTTATATGTGATGATAATGATAATTATGATGATATTGATTTGAGATGACGTTGTTAATAAAGACCATGTCAACATGAATTGTTATTATTGATGAATATGTGAATATAAAATGAGATTGTTGTTGTTGTTGTTGATAACGTCATTGAGATGAGATGATATTTATGTTGTGAATGACATGAAAATACGATTTGTTGATTGATGTTGGAAATGCATTGGCATGTGCATGTTGTGTATGTTCGTGGGGGGCACTGTGCATTGACCTTTCAGGGTCTTTGGCACTAGCTTTTGGCCACGTTCATACGTTGGATGTTGTGTTTGATCGTGGGGGGGCACTGTGCACTGACCTTCCAGGGTCTTTGGCACTAGCTTTTGGCCACGATCATACGTCGTATGAAGTGTATGTCATGGGGGGTAGAGTTCACTGACCTTGTCGGATGGCCCAGACGTGGGTAACTAGCATGGTTAGAGAATCTAAGCATTCCTGAGGGGATGCTTAGGCACTTTAATTGGTCCATGGTCTTTGGCACTTACTTTTGGCCGTGATCATAGCTCATACGACACAGGAAATAGAGTAACTGTGGCCAAGTGTACTTTGTATTAGGGGGCTGTCACCTGGTAGGGAACACCTTTGGTCTCCCAGGCTGATCACCTGTAGGAGGGGGACTGTTACGTGCACAACCGGGTGGTCTCGACAAACTCAGCACAGTTCCCTAAGTGAGAGTGTCGTGTGGACACGCTTAGGCTATTTCCTGAGATTTGGTTGTTGTTGGTACGTACCACATTGCATCTGAGTGTTGAGTCAGGTGCATGCATCATTCTGTGCAGTCTTGATTGGGTCCATGGATGGATGATGAGTAATTGTTGGATGTGAATGATGAATATTTGTTGGATATGAGTGTTGAATAATGATTGTTGCGTATGCTTATCATGTTTGCCTATGTTCCTTGCTAATTGTGGTAATTTGGAATTGGTATTGGTTCTTTTATAATAAACTCACCCTTGCAATTTTGTATCGTGTGGTTGATACTTGTGATGATCACGAACCTTGTTCGTGGGAGCAGAATGACAATGGCAAGGTGTAGGGAGTAAGATTCTGGTGAGGAGCCGCCGAGCCGACGTGATGACGTTGGCGTTATTTTGGGAGAGAGTTGTGTTTTGTAATCAACTCCTCCGTAGTTGGTTTTTAAGTTTTATTTTGTTGAGTTAAAGATGTAAAACTGGAATTTTAATTATATATATATGAACATATTTAATTTTCGTTATGTGTATGACATGTACCGAATTATTGTTTCTATGTAATTATGCATATTCACTTAAGTAATGGCGTGTTGTTGGATGAATTTATGTTGTGACAAAATCACTTCTATTTTCATAATCAAAAATTAAGGGAGTTCTTTTTATAAAAATTGAAATTATCGAATATTAGAGTGTGGATACCGTAGCGACGAGGCGGGTCGTTACATAAATTATTGAGTAATGACACATATAAAGGAAATCAATTAGTCTAATTCGCTCATTCTTTGTAAAGTTGCCTCTCTCTTGAGTAGGATTGGAGGTGGAAGATGTATGGTGTGAAAGAATCATTGAGAGTCAAAAGAAAGATAAGAGTTCTTTCAAGAAAGATTCATTGATGAAGGAACAATGGAGTAGAATTGAAGGGTGTAAGTCAAATACGCTCAACTATGAAATTTTTAAGATATAAACTATCGAAAAGTAAATGTATTTTGTCAAAGCTGTCTATAGATGTGGGTGGGAATTCACTATACCAGGTCAATACTGAGAGATGTAACATCACATTTTTTCATAAATAAATTAAAAAGATTTTTTAATTTAAAAAAAAAAAGAAATAGAGTTTTAGAAAATTGTGAGATTTTTATAATTAAATAAATATTTGATTTATTCATTTGATAGGAAATAAAATAGTTTATTTTTATAAAATAATAAAAATAAATAAATAGAGTAAATAATAGATTGTGAGTATCCTAACTATAAATAAAGACATGTTAGATCAGTTTTCAGACTGACAATGGACTCTACGCCTCCTTTTCCTCTCAATTTCGTTTTCTCTTTTCCTCTCTCAAAATCCTCTCTTTTTCTCGCATACACTCAAACATGTCTTAGTAAAACGACGATCTCAAACTCGTTAACCGTTGGATTGTCGTAATAGTTCACCACCATGTTCGAGACTCATTTCTGAGCATTCTCACCATGGGAAATTGCAAAAAAAAGGTCAGAGATAAGAGAAATATTCTTCTCATCATAACTTTCTCTTTTCCTGAAAAAACTCAAAATCTATCTAGTAAAACTATGATCTTGGATTCGTTAACCGTTGAATCATTGTGAAATTTAGATACCTATTTAGAAATTCAATTCTTCACAACTTCACCGTTGGAATTTGCGAAATAATATTCATAGAGAGAGAAAAGTCAATTTCACGAAGGCAGTACAAAATGAAGGCTTTAATCTATTTTCCTTCTCTCTAACGCTTGGAAACCCTATCAAAGCAAATCAGAGGAAAAACTCAAGGAATCTAAAGAAATTAATAGAGATGTCGTTATCGCTGTCAGAATACACACGTGAGCCCGCTTAGAGGTAAATGATGAGTTTGTCGCAATTGAGATTAAAATGAACATGTGTAGAATCCTTAGGGATCAAATTAGGATTTATTTTGGGATATTTATTGAATTATAATTTTTCTTTATAATTATAAATACGATAATGTGGTGTTGATGGACTAATTGATGTCCCAATGCGAATTGGTTGATAAACTTGAGTGCTCTTGGTGTTTTCATATTTTTTACCTATGATTTGATTCATTAACTTTAATATGACTATGTGAAATTGTTTAAAGGATTTTACTCCTCATGTTGTAAGAAGCATTTTGTATAAACTGTTACATTGAGTTTATAAAATTGTGATTTAAATTGTGAGTAAGTGACAAATTGAACCTGTGACGATGATGAAATACATGCGTATTGAGATCTGTGAATTGAGTTGTGAGCTATGAACTGTGCAATCACACAATTGTAAGATCCTTTAAGGGCAACGAGTTTTTGCGCGACGAGTATTATGATGGAATTCACTGTGGGGATTCGACGAGTTTAATCACAAGCGCGACAAGATAAAATTATTTTGAGAACAATTGAGGAGTCGTGTGTATTGCATAATTCATAGGTAAAGTGTATATGATTCATGAGGTGTGATAACATGTTTAATTGGGATTATACCATTGTGATTGAGACCGAGTGTATGTGATAAATTGAGTATGTATTGACTTATAATATATATGTGCATTGAGATGTTGTGTGCATTGACTTTGTGGGCTATGAATTGCAGTACAATCACACGATTATAAGACCTTTTAAGAGCGACGAGTATTGTGATGGGAACCATTGAGGGGACCCGACGAGTTTAATCATAAATGTAACGAGATAAAATTATTTTGAGAACAATTAAGGAGTCGTGTGTTTTTTACAATTCATAGATAAAGTCTACATGCTAAAATATTTTCTGGGTTGGACCTAAATTAGGAGGGAGAGACCCTGATAGACTCTTCGGAGTGTAGGCCTTGAGGGGAAATACACTCGGTTTGAGTGCTCCTTTAAGCTTATGTCAATCCCACATGGTTGGAGCATTCTCACAAAACAGCATAACCCCAACTGGTCTCCCTATGATTCTACCTAGTGAGAGTGACCTGACTTACTAGTACTGGTTTGTCTTGTCATGTACTCCTAAGCGCCCGGCGAGATTTTTCACTGACATGATACCATATTGCATATAGGATTGAGTCTTAGTGTATATATTGCATAACGCTTGTGTATCGATTGATATTAATTGATTTAGTGATACTGTATTTTGATCCTTGAGTACATGAATGATGTGAAAATGAATGAGACGTGTTGTGTTGTGATGTGATGTTATGCGACAAAGTGATGGAATGACATGAGCTCTGTTTAAGTAAGTTATATTTCATTTATATGATATGTATATCTACATGTTGTCTTGTTTCTCTCTATTAACTAGGAATGTGATAATTCACTCCCCGTGTGCTATTTGTGTTTGGATCTTGTGATGATCTTGAACCTTGTGTTCGTAAGAACAGATGGTTAGGTGGATGACTATGAAGAACCTCATGCTAGAGGACACGAGAACACAATGCCCTGATAGGATGTGACATTAAGGTATAGGTTTCTATATTAATTGCATGAAGTCTTGGATGACCTTGTTTTGAGCCGAGATGATTTATTATTTATTTGGACAAGTTTTATTATGATGTTAGAAAAGTGAATGTGAGCCTTTTAGCCTTTTGAAAGGCTTTTATTTAAATGTGTTTAAAAAACTTTTAATTAATTTTGATTTCTTATTCCTTTTATTATTAGTACATATATATGAGGAGTAGAGGGCGTCACAAGGAACATTAGGAAGACACGACATAGGATCGCATCATCATTAGTATATAGATTCGCATGAGTCACAAAGGCGTCCAGATGCTCATCTTGATTTGTGGTTCTATCATACCGCTTCAGGTTAAGTGGTTTCCACCCCAAGGGTATGTCAGCTTCCATAATATGGTCGATGGAGGGATGCCAACGAGTAGTCTGCCCTGTTGGAGAGACTTAAGTCATCTAGAGTGTTGATTGTGCATTGGGGGTGTGATTCCCCTTGTGAGCAGAGAGCTCGTCGTCCTAGGGACGTTTGACACGAGCCTCCAACTAATCATGGTCAACCTTTTGCTTTCTCAACTCCTCTTCATGGTGTCGTTCCATCTCCGCACTATATTTTGGAGTTACTGAAGGGTGTCTGCATCTGTCATAATTGTTGGTGGAGGGTTGGAGCCTTCAAAAGGGGTCTTATGTCTAAGGTCAGACCAAGTGCTAATCATGGATGAACAAGAGAGAGATGACGAGAGATCGTGGGTATGTTTTACCACGATCCCACAGTGGGCGCCAAATGTACTTACCAAAATTCAGAACTAGCACACGTTAGGGTAGACGTAACAAAAGTAGGCTTTTGGACTTCGCACGTTGGCTTTGAGAGTGACCTTTGTTAAGAGGACAAGAGGGGGACCTACAAAACAAAGAACTCCGACACTCAAGTAAGTATATGATTTAGGAGAATAAGAGAGAGAAAATATGAGAGCATATACTTACTTGAGTGTTGGAGTTCGATGGAACCTGGTATTTATAGGAAAGGAGTGGAGTTGCGAGTCCTTGTTTGTAAGGACTGTTATAACCTTTGCAGATAATTCTCGGCTTATGGATAAGAGCCGATAGCTTATAGATAATGTTAGAGATAATACATAGCTTAAAGATAAAAGCTAGTAGATAACTGTATCTTATAGATAAAATATATAATTTTTAGACAATTGAATACTTATCAAGAGATAAAGAGGTTCAAATATATTCAAATAATAAGAGGTTATAGATAATTTGTGAGTTAAGGAACCCGACTGCTAAGGGCCAAATGTTTGTGTTCCTGTTCTAGGGTTGAAGTGAAAGATTGACACGTGTTCGGGGTGTCATGTAAGATGTCACATGTATTTTGTGGAGTCTGAATAGTACACCAGACAATAATAAAGTTAATCACATGTGACATGATTTTAAGTATGATAGCCAACATCTCATTTGTTGATTGTATGTATCAAAAATGAAAAGGTTTTGCTAAGAAAAGTAAAATTCCACCTCAATATTTCTTAGTTCAAAAAAATTAATTAACTACCGACTAACTGCCGCTAAAAAATACTTTGCTAAATATTAAAAAAAAATGCGTAGTCATCAATATTCTATAAATGAATAATTTTTTTATATAAATTATGAATTAATTTTGAATGAAAGTTATATCTATTTTTAATATATTTATTGTTTCTAAATGAAAATGTAAATATGATTAGACTTTTGGTTGAATGAATTTTAGCTTAAATAATAATAATGAACCGACTAACTGGTGTCCGTAAAACATAACACAACAATTATGGATCCAAAGTCTATGCTACTTTATAAGGGAGGAAAGGAAAATACTTATTCATTAGACATGACTCTCTCAAGTCTCATCTCACTTTCACAATCAAGAAGAAATACATGAATTTTTTTTAAAAAAAGAAATAGGAGTAGATTAAAGAAAATGATCGAGGGAGTATAAATTAAATGTGAAAAAGTTATAGGGATAAGAATAAATCAAGTGGTCGATCAAGTATTTATATATAACTTGGCCCTGCAATAAAGATAGTTAGAATAAACATGTTTATTTATTAATTAATCTATGTTAAGATTTTATTAAAACTTTTTAATTATAAAGATTAAATTTCAAGAATTGATTTATTTGAAAAATATTTCCTGTTTTTATTTTTATTTAAAAAACAATTACAAAAATATTATCTAGGTTTCACTTTATTTTCTGTTTAAAAAATTGTATAAGAATGGTAAAAATAAATGAAAAAAAAATGTTCACTATTTTTAATGTAAATATTTGAAAACTGAAAACAAAGTAAAAACAAAATGAAGGTTTTAACTCATAAATTCATTTATTAGCCTATTTACAAGGTTTTATTTGGTGTATAATGGTAACAACGAATTTTAATATAAATATATTCCTGCCTAAACTTTCTACTACCAAACTGACCCTGGCAAATTAACATATTTACCATGTTTATTGCAAAAGGAAATTCTTAATTCTTTAAGATAATTAAAAGCCTGATTTTTAATTAAAAAAACTAGTCTATTCCTTAAAAAATGATTTAATATTATATAAATAATTTAAATTTAAGTCTTAAGTTTAGAACATAGATCGATCAAACCTTTTCAACCTAGGTAAAACTTTGTCTTATCTAAATCATCAGACACGAATTAAAACCTTTATATATATATAATTTTTAAGGAAAAGAAGTGTTAACTTCTATAGAGGGACACGGGCTAAAACCAAAAGGTTCTTATAGATATAAACCCACCAATAGATATTATTTACAGAACATTAAATGCATTTTATTACTCATTTTTAATATATTGAAATCAACATATTAAATATATAATTTATATATTTTTATATAATCAATATCTTTTTTTGTCACTCCTTTCATTCTAAAATTTAATTGTTTTAACTTTTATTTTTTTATTTAAAAACCTGCTTTGACTGTTATAGAAACTGAAGATAAAATTAAGCATTTTTTAAGATATACCCTTAAATATAAATTAATTATATTTAATTTCTCTAGGTAGCTACTAATGGAGTCTTTATTCTTAATAGTATATTTGCATTGTAAATAAATACCACCTTTATTAAAGGAATACCTACACTGATGAATTATGCTGGTCCCAAATATATACCGCTAGCCCATCAAAGAGTGTGCTTATGCTGCAAAGTGTCGATTCTCATTTGACTTTAAAGCTAGAATTGAGTTTAAAACATCAGTAATAAAGAAAACAATAATTAAGAGTGTTTTAGTCTACATTTTTTTTATGCGTAGAGTGTTTTAGTCTAAATTTATCTTAGTTTATAATTTCTTATGAGCCAAAAGCCCAAAACCTTAAACAATCAAAGTTTTTAGAATATCAGAGGGAGTAATTATAGATCTAAAAATAAGAGGGAGTAATTAGTAACCTAGTATTAAGCGTTTATTATAAAACTAAACACGTACATGTTGTAAGCCGAGTAAAGAAATTAATGAGAGTATCACTTATTTATTAGCATTGTTTTTTTTCCTTTTTTAAAATATTATAAAACTAATTAATGAGGATATGTCTAAAAATAAGAGGGAGTAATTAGTAACCTAGTATTAAGCGTTTATTATAAAACTAAACACGTACATGTTGTAAGCCGAGTAAAGAAATTAATGAGAGTATCACTTATTTATTAGCATTGTTTTTTTCCTTTTTTAAAATATTATAAAACTAATTAATGAGGATATGTACTAGTATTTGTTCTAGACTTGACTAGTCTAGTCTAGCTTGTCTTAATAGATCACCAAATCGTCAGAGGCCACTAACATATGGGAATTAATAGCTCAAAACCTCTCCCAATCCTTTCCCTTAATAAGGATACTTCCTTTAATAGCAGATAGCCAGATAATAAATAGATAATCATCTTATATCTTATTAACATAAGTAGAAAAGGTTCATAAAAAGGACCTAACAATACATGTATGATGATGAATGCTAGGTTCGACTTCAATCTTAGTCACCTCATAACTCTTACTCTCACTAACATGAATGTAAGAATTGCAAGTAATTAACCCTCTGCTGTCACATACAATTTGAAGACTTGCCTGGAGAACATTAAGTCTCTGTAATCCAACCTGCAGGTTCATGAGAACTGAGAAGCATGTGATTCTTAATTAATCTTAGGCTGAAAAAGAATAATATTCGAAGGGGTGGATTCGTTTTTCCCTAAAGTTGGCCAAATACATTTCAACTTAATGAGCTACTTTTACAATTTTTCTCCATAAAAAAAGTTACATTTGTTTATTTATTTTCTAGGGGGTGGATTTATTATATTTGTCGGCCTTGTAATATATTCTATAAAACAATATATATGACAGTCAAAGTGATTCGTTTAAAGGCCAAAATGATGATTAAAATGAGCTAGGTTACATCAAAATTAAATGATTGATATGTCTATATTTAGTGTTTGACGACCATGTCTCAAATATAATTATTTTTGGAAAAATATACTGGGAAATAAAAAAAAAACTTACACAATTTTTGGACAGCAAACCAACTATTTGCATTATATTCAGTCATATTTCTTTAAAAATGATTTTTTGTTTATCATACAGAATAAAGGTTTTACTAATGGTTTAATTTAGCAAATAAACTATTATTAATTATTATTATTATTATTAACAAAAATTAAATATAATTTTTTAGATGTTTTAGTGTTATTTATACTGTATAAATCATGTCACATACCAATATAAAATTTGTCTATTTTTAACCTAAATACTAATTATTTATTGATTAATTATCTTTCAATTAATTCAAATTTTAACAATTTATAAATGTCATTTCTATAATAAATAATATTTTGACTTAAATCAATTTAAATTTTAATTAAAATAAGTATACACAAAATATATACCATAATTGAACTATAAAATTTATTAAAACAAATTTAATAAGTTAGGAAAAATAGAAAGACTATTTTTAGAACCAAGCCTTTACTTTAAAATCTAATCATTATAAGATATATCATGACTTCTTTTTTCTATCACTATAATAATTATTATCATCATTATTGTTGTTGTTACATGTATCACTATCATTAGTGTGGTATTAGTATCCTTGTCTCTATCATAATTAACATTATTATAATTACTCTTATTATTAATTACTGTTATGATTATCTCTATCATTGTTGTTGTTGTCATATTACCAATGTTATTATGACTACAACTACTTCCACTACAATCATTCTCAACTACTACCAACTACTATCATTAATTACTATTTATTGCTACTCCTATAGAGAATAATATTGATGCCAACAAAAATGATAAGTCACACATGACACAAAATATATCTTTTATATATATATATATATATTCAAGTGGAATTTTTTTCTTTTGGGAACTACTAATATATAAATAGGCCGGATCATAGGAATGAATGCAAACCAAATTTAGACGAGAAATCTTTTATTGTAATGTCTAGTGATTTTGTACAAACGTGACTGTGAGATAAAACTTGTTAACCTATTGTGTATGTGTCTATGCATTATTTATTGGCGGATCCAAGATCTTAAGTATGTTAGTGACTGTAAATTATAAAAAAAAATTAATGAATTTAATTATATAAATATAAATAAAATAAAATATAAAAATATAAGATTTTATTTATAAATTTTAATAAAAAAAGAAAATGCAAGTACACACCCCTTATACCTATGTACGTGGGCGGCCACTGGCATTATGTACTATGGTTGCCTAGGCCTGTACGTTGATCGCTAGCAAAACAATTGTGAATTCTGTACGGATTCATTAACGTAGAAGTTGGACCGGAAGAGAGACACAGACAAATGAAATTGAAGGAACTGTTCGATATATACTCCTAGCTATTCATGCATTCTTTATTTTTACTCCTTAAAGCGTGTTTTCTTCTTCTTGGTTAAGAATCTTTATTAGCAGAAAAGTTCACCCTCTAAATTTCATGCGCATCTCCTCTTCCCAATATCATTGAATTTAAGACACACCGTGCTAGCCTATCATGTGCATCATATTTAACTCATTGTTCCTATGTGAATTAACAATTTTATCTTGTACATCTAACCATGTGGATGCTTAGCTAAAATTATGACCAGCTCTTATTCTTTAGATTCAATTGCTCTGAAAATCCGGGAAGTGGGACTTGGAGATTATTATATATAATTTTTATGTTAGCAAATCAGCATGGCAAAAAGTCTTGATTGCCACATAGAGAAATCAATGGCACAATTAAATCTATATTTGTAGATATAATAATAGGCAAAGGATATAACCTAATAAATGTCCTTTTGTGAAAATTATAAAAAACAAAACAAAACATATTTGACAGTTTTATTTGTCGTGACAAATACCCATCCTATAGTTTATTTTGCCTGGAAAGTTTGGAACCAATAAGTGCTATGCTTGAATTATTTTGGAAGCACTGTTCCTTTAAAGAGTTACATACCAATATATTTTAAATTAGTTGTTCCTTTAATATTTTGCATGAGCATATGGGGTTTGCTTAAATTTCAAGGGGCCATATAAAAAGATAATGCCTAGCTAGATAGAGAACAAGAAAAGCCACAGCCTACGACTATGGAAATCGCCTTATTACTACGTTTTGTTTCCCACTGTTTTATAATGTCTTAACTTTGCATCACTATAGCTGCCTAATTAGCCTATATATATGTCCCCAAAAGAAAAGGTAAAAGAGAGACAACAAAATCATAAAATCCTATTGTTACTAGTACAAATGATCGAGTAATGCAAGCATTGGAAGATGGCTTTTTAGCCTCTAAAGTTCCCTAGGTCTTCATTTCTGTGTAACATATGCTCTCTAATTTATCATTCATGGAAAAGCCACAAGATTAATTTTGTTCATAATTTGATATATACCAAAACTTAATATTTTATATATTGAATAAATGATTCATGCATTGATAGTATAATTTTTTTTTACACTACCATCTAATTACACCATCATTTAATGTAAGTTTCTTAATTTTTTTAATAACTAACTTATAAGTTGTATCAAAAATAATTTCTAATCGATTATTTGACATTGTAATTTTTTTTTACATCAACAAACATGTCTATTAAACTCTCTTATATATAAACTGAACATATTTTGGTTTTAATAAACACGTAATTATCTGTCAAATAAGAAACAAAAAGAGAAGAAAGGAGAGTGTATCAAGCAGATATAATAATAAACTTTGAAGTTATTATAATTTCAATAGTTAATATATGTGTATTTTATATTCTAAAGTATAATTTTTCACTTTAGAGGAAGCAAAAATTCGTTAATGAACAAAATTTCAAGATTATGATGACAAAAAAATATCTCACAATATTCCAATCCTAAATAATAGTACTTAAAATTACTTTTTTGGCTTGATTCACACATTAATACAAGTGAAGAAACATGTGGAATTTAATCCAGTACCATAGATCCTTCAATTTTACCACCTTCACCAATATGGGCAAACCTAAAGTTATTAACTTTCAGAACGGTTTGTACCTTGAACATAAAATAGGAACTAATTACATCAACGGAATTGTCCTCTATATAAAATTATACAAACATATAACCTGGGAAGTTGATAAGGGGGAAATATATCCATCCTAGTAATGAAGCACACCAGACATGAAGCCAACATAGCAAGCATTTCCATTACAAACTTTTGATCTAAGTTGTAAGGCCCCTCATCCCCGTGTCTCCAATAGCGCAAATCTGAACCAACTACTACCATTTATGAACCCTCTTTATAGCTAAAATTAAACTCATAAGTATCCCCTCTTTGGCAGGTTGCCCTTATATTTAGTAACTTACCTGTAGCACACACAAAGCACAATTATTCTAATTCCACCAAAGAATTAATATGAGTTGTGATGACCCACAAATCGAACGATTTAAAATGTCTATTCCAACATGGAAATCCACTCTACCATGATCCATATCATAACAAAATAAAGTTGATACCTATGAGGCAATTGCCTTAAAGTTTACATGGCTAGAAGAGGAAATATAGAATATTATAATGTAGTAGCTATAGATTAAAGGGAAAATTAATTATAAGGGTAGTTAGGTAGTTGCTTATAAAGATGAGAAAGGAGAAGAAGAAAATGGTCCGGCACAGATTCACGTGAGCCGCCGATTATCACGGTGGTTTGGACTTGAAAGGAGCTCAAAAGGTGGAGGGGGCCAATGGATAGACTTAAAATTAGAGGTCAAGATTCCAAAGATTTTTTTGTATATATATTTTAGTGCGGAATTTCAGAGGGAGAACCATAGTGGGTTTGGGTTAGAACACTTGCACCATACTTTTATGAATTATATATGTTGCCTTTTCATTCGTGGCTTGGAAGAAGACCATGCAAAAGGACATGGAGATAAAAATGATATCATGGTTTCGGTGTTTTCAAACTAGCTAGGACCATATATGGAATTGACTTATGCTCTAAAACCAAATAGTTTAGATGAATTATATCATATCAAACATGAAGTTTGTCGCAACCGTACGTTCTAACTAAGAGAGTTACGGTAAAGAAATAAAAAAAAATTAAAGAAGCTTTGTCTATGTTATTGACACGATTTAGGTAATTTGATTCAGGAGTACATATATGTAAGTTGTTGTAAATTTTTTGATAATGGTATATATATATATATATATATATGAATAAAAGAATAAATTAAATTATATTGGTGTAATTTTGATAATTATTATATCATTTTATAACTTTTAATTGAATAATATTTTCTTAAAATTCATTATTGAATTGAAAGTTTGTTTACATAAATCACATGCAAAATTTTATATTAATCTCAAATCATTTGTTACCTCGTTCATATAAATTAAAATCGATGTAATATAAATATTTTAAAATATACTAAAATATAGATTATTTAATTACATTCTTATTATTATTTACTTTGACAAAATTTAACACAAACGATTTTAATAACATGTAGATATAATTCAACGGTTAGATCAATAAAAATCACATTCTATAATTGGGACAAATTCTTCCTATTAACTCCTAATATGTCTTCCAATAAGATTATTTAAATAAGTTTTTCCATAAATATTTATAAAAAAATTAAAAGAAAAAAGAAAATGAAATAAATTTATCTCTTAAACTAAAATTAGTTTATATATAAGTTAAAATCATTTAGCTTTTCCAAAAAGTTGATTATAACTTATGCATACGCCAATTTTAATTTATAGGAGAAATTTATCTCATTTTAACAGAAATTAAATTGATGAGATCATCTTATGTATATCCTAAGCATAACTTCTCATGATTTAAATTCTCTAATATAAAGGGTGAAGTGATGCAAAACCCAAGGTTCCTTCACCTTTTTGCCTCACCTTAGAGATTATAGGTAGATAGATGTAGTGTTTACTGATATTTGTTCCTTTCTTTAAGAACTTTGTCCCTAAAATGAAGTATTAGGGTTACTACAATAGCAAATAATATGCCACATTTTCTATTTACTAATGGAGTTAGTAGATGACTAATGGCTGACATTAATTTGACCGATGGAATTCAATTTTAGGGATCTATTTATCATTTTTCTAATTTATCCCAGAATTTGAAAGACCAAAATGAGAGTAATCAAAAAGCTTTTAGGATTATATAGGCCTAGCGTATCTTAATGTGTAGTACTAAACTAAAGGAAATTACTTTATGCACTCTTTTTTTCTTCCTGCACCCCAAAGACCCAAACAGACAAAAAAACCTCACCAAGCACCCCTACCTCTCCTATGAAAATCCAAGCCGTAAAACCTCCATAACCACCATGGCCCACCTCCACCCAACCATCCAACATCACCACCACAAAATGATTTGAGAACTATGCTTCATTTGTGATTTTCATGGCTACAGTTAGAGTGTTGCGAGCTTTGGAGAGATGCCATGTGGGAGCGGACCTCATGTCTAGAATAACAGAAAAGGATTGTGTGGATCATAGGATTGAAGGTTTAGTTAGAGATTTGGTTTTGAGGCTTGTCACCCAATTCTGGAATATCTATTCCAAAATATGATTTTCATATTCTGGAATAGGTATTCCATAAGTGTATCAGTAATCCAAAAACCTATTAAAGATTTTTGATTTACCTATACACTTTCAGAATACCTGTTCCAGAATATAAGAAGGATAACATGGGAATTTTAAAACATTATGGGTGCAAGAAGATAAAAATGGGGTGCAGGAAGCAATTGTTTTTGTTTTTATGGGCCAGGTCTAGTGGGGTGAACCATAAAAATGGCCTCCAAAGTTAATAGGAATTAAATTCGTTTGTGTTTTACATAATTAATCTTGAAATTTATGAGAAGGTACGTATTATATATAAGCTTTTCATCAATGACATTACATCAATATGGCTTCCATTAAGCCTCTCTCTCTCTCTCTCTCTCTCTCTCTCTCTCTCTCTCTCTCTATATATATATATATATATATATATATATATATATATATAAAGAATTGGACATGGGAAACAAAAGTTATCACAACCAACATGCATTCATCAAAATTCAAGATTAATGTTGCTGCAGCACATCAATGCTGGTTTTTGCGTTGTCAACAAATCAGTTTGCCTTTGTTGGCTTATGACCTGAAGTAATATATCTTGTACCAGTTGGAAACTTTCGTGGTCAATTTCATTTTATTTTTAAAAGATAAAGAACACTATTGCTTTAAAATAAGTTTTAAAAATCTTGTAATGTAAAAGATGAAGTCAAACAAGCTATGAGTGTTTATACATACAATGACACAAAAATAATGGTATAGATTTTTAACAAGTAATCTTCATGGCAGGATGTATGTGTATACTAGGCTAAATCCAAAAGGTATACTAATTGTGAAATGTACACGAGTAACTTACAAATGGGTTTCTATATATATTCTTCATTTACAACCTTCTTACCACAATAATACAGCAGGCAAATTTTTTAATGTAGCTTTATTTTATGAAACATAAGCTAACTGTTGACCTAGATAGTAATCTTCTAAGAAGGAAACATCACTACACACCATAATCCATGGATGATTGTACAAGATAATTGCATTCTGAAAGCCATAACCATCAATAATTGGTAATGGGAATCCTCTCTTTAATTTGAAGTTCAGGTATGGAAGGACAACAGTTTTGAGGACACTTGACATTAGTGACTGCAAATATTAACAAAAGTTGAAGAGTAAGATTAATTTGTAGTCAGCAGGATAGACAATGATAAGAAAGTAGAAATTAGAATTCTTTATGTGAATTTAGGAGATGATGTTACAGATGTGCTATACTACTTGCAGAATTGTAAATGAATCCAAAAAGTGAAACATGAAGGATAAGAGCAAAATATGTGAAATGGTCCCCTAAGAGCCAATGTCTCGGCGGCTAACACTCTATGATATTTTATTCAGCCTTTCTAGTCAGCACCTCTATAGTTAACTTTGATACCAATTTACGTCCCTTAAAAGTTAGTTGTTAAGGGGAGAAAACTAAGCCACTTAAGTACTCCACCGAGCATCTCATACTACACGATGGGAGATTTATGCACCCCAAGGGCCCTGTCAATGTCACTTCCAACACAAGAGGATAAAATGAATGTCTATCTCCCCCTTCTCTTCCGCTCAATCTAATTACTGATCTGTTATAACTTGTAACAGAAATGCTGGTGATTTGAAATGATATAATGGAAATACAAATGTAAAACAGAAATACTAATGGATTGAATTGCTATCCTATCCTAGAATGTTCCTCAAACTAGGTGGAAATCATTTGATCATGCGGTTTGGTTTCATCCAAGTTTTAATTAAAAAAAAATGCATACATTGTTGCAAGGTGAAAATATGAATACTAGTCTGATTTACCTGGATCAGACGCACGTGCAGTTTCCCTATTTTGCTCCACTTCAAGTATGCAGAAAATGTTTGTAATCTGAGCCAACCAGCAATATTGTTTCCTTCAATTTCCACAGCACATGAAGCACTAATTTCCTGTAGCATAAGCAGAATAATGCAACCGGTTAGTTAGATATGATAAATGGATATTGATCATGATGAGACAGAAAAAATAATTAGCAACTTTGAAACTTTAGTAAAATGATCAAATTATCGATTTGTTTTGTATATGGGAATATGAAAACAAAAGAGTGAAAAGTTTGAATGCTGCGTAGCTTAATCTGAATGTTGAAAAGAAGTACATTATGATGTTTAGCTCCTTGAATGATTGTTAGCTTTAGGAATTTTTAACTATTCACTTAAGCACATTAACTTCCTTTCTGAACTTAATTTAGCATACCACTGAGATGCATGCAACAGGTATGACTTCACCGTCTTCCAGAACATCAATCGTTATATCTACAAAAATAGTTGCACCAATGTCTTGGTAGGTCACTTGTATAACTGGTGGAGAAGATATAGAGATATTAAGTTGCATGTCATCATTTGGATATCGCTTGTATAATTGGGGAACTATGAATCTCCATTCAGCAGTGTTCAAAATGTCCTGATCAGGCAGTTCATCAATAATCAATTGCATTTTACCTGCCTGAGAACGAGAACAATATAAACTGTTAAACTATATTTTAATCTACAATAATGTAAAATCAGAGATTTAGCTAATCCTGTTGACATAAAATGCCTGAAGTATGAACAGTTAATAGAAGGCATTCAATCAGTCTATAAAATAGAATTAGCACTATTATAGCATTTAAAAACAAATGAATAAAAGACTCAATTCGAAGTTACTGTGACATATTCTAGCAATCTAAGGTCTATTTGAGCTCAAAAAATGATCCTTCTGTCCCAAATTCACTGAGAGTACAACAACGTCAGAGCTCCCAACCTTCATTTTATTGTAGAAAGACAATGCTTTGGTCCAGCCAAGACTGTCCATCTCTTGGTTTCATATAATTATTAAATTGTTTCTTCTGCAATGTTTTTGATGATGTCAGAACGTAAAGAGAAACAAATTTACCAACAGCAATCCTAGCTTAGATCCTATGCAACAGGTTATAACAAGCTACTATACATCACAGATAGATTGGACTAAGGCATGCAAAGTAAGAAATAAAAATTTCAGAAACTTACATTGTAGTAAACTAGGGAAGCAGATTTGAACACATTTTCATGTATTGAAACCTTTATCATCTTTTGTAAACCACCACAGGCAGCAGAAATCTTCATTCCTTTCTGGTAGTAACGTTGAGGTACTAAAACTTCATTTTTCCCTGTGAATAAACCATTAATTGCAATAGCAATAGAGGAGTTACTCAACACAGGATTGCCAACAAAAGAAACATTTAGTGCAGCAGTTTTGTCTAGTGAGATCTGCTCTGGAAGAGATTTCAAAAAATGATCAAGATTCATTATCCCTTCTTTTATTTTCTCTGAAATACCCTCTTCAACTGCAGATGTTATATCCCCTTCAAAAACATCTACCAGCCTGAAACAAACATAAAGAAGCCAATGGCAAAATATCTTCATTAAAGTTATATAGGACAATAATGTTAGCCAAGTTCGTAATATCATAAAATGAAAATGATTGTGCTATCAATTAACAGATGTTTGAAAAGAAAAACCACTTTAATATTATTACCCATCAAGAGTCCTTACACTAAAAATAAAAACAAAATAAAAAATTAACGTATGAATTTCTTAACTTTCAGTTAAGAACCATTATATTAGTGTCTTCGTGAAATCAAGGACAGACCTATCTCCATAAGAAGTCTAGCTACTTCACCAAGAAAAGAAGCAATAAAGTGGAAGCGATGCACTTATTCTTTAATCCAAGTTCACCACATTCAAGAGGTGACAAGACAACCTTTGCTCTTGGCAAACTGATCCTAAAAGATTGGAAACAAGAATTCTGGAATCTCCTGGTAAACACTGATTCGTGCTTTTTCCTTTTCCCTTCTAATGGAATGGAGTATGATGAAAGTTTATATATTCTAACCTCATGTTAAGAGTCACACTTTATCAGGAAAACTATGAAAGTAAATCAGGAACCACATAGGGATTACTATATTACAATCATAAATATAACCAAAACATTTAGCCATAAACAGTAAGCTAGGGATCATCTTCGTTAGTTGTCTTATATAATCTCCCTGCTGAATCTTGACACCAAAATAAAACAGTTCTATGTTCCCCCAAAATTATGTTCCTAGTCATGTTAATTTGGAACTTAAAGGCATAGCACGGATAAAGAGTTCAGGAATGTGAGAAGAAGAAAGGCCAAAGAAGAAATGCAATCCAACTAACTTTGCCAATATATACATCTTCAGTAGTAAGCAAACTGCAAAAGGCTACTATTTCTCTTTTTAGAATAAGTTGACATATTCTACAAACTGTAGCTCTGCATTCTCATGAAAAAAAAATGTAGCAGAGTTAATGGAAGAAGCTATTCTTTTTTTTATAAGCATAGCAGCTATTTTCTGCTGTGTGTTTCAAGTCACACTTGACTAAAGAATAAAGCAGTAGAAAATAGAATTGAAATATAGCTTTGTTATAGTAGTTGTTTACCAAATGCTCGCCATGGGAACGTAAAAACTCCAATAAGCAAAGAATAATTATCAAAAAAGGAAAATATGAATAGTACCCATTTTTCAGAAACATCGATTAAGAAGATTGCTTACAATTGGTAAAGCCAAGATGCACCACCGTCCAACTTTATAGATAAGTCTCCCACATAACATCCATAATCTAAGAGAGCCAATTTAAGAGTTCCTTCTTGGTTCCTTATATTTACTGTGAGTCCCACTTGCATACCTGTAACCTTCCAAACCATAGTACAACACAACTAAGTGAGAGATATTATTTATTGAACAGCAAGTGTTTGTGTGAGTCTAGACACTAAAAGTCTGTTATTTTCACAGGTTTTTGCCTATCAGATACTGAAATCGAAATACACTTGTTTAGTTGTTCATCTATATAGAACATCTTTTTTCTGTGTTTACAGTGGGGGGGAAAAAACTAAAGTTATTATTCAATTAGATAATGTTAAATAAGTTTATTTTGATAAGCTTCAACGTGAAGCTTCTTTAAGGTGAGTTAACAAGGTCATAAGCTACTTTATAAACTTGCCAAAAACTTAGAGACTGTTTGGTTTGAGAAAATGTTATCTATTAGCCTATACAAACTTCTTAAAAACGGAAACAAAATGAAAATAAGGTCATTTTTGCATTTTAAAATGAAACCAAACCACCCGTGAAGCTTTTCCGAATGACTTATGACCTGGAGTATCATATTAGAAAAAGGATCTATTACAATTACTTGTTTATGATTTCCATTTTAGTTACAACCTTTATCGAAATATCAAGAAATAATTATAGATATTCTTTGTTCTTCCTTTTGCGATCTTATAATCAACTCAACTTACAAGAACAAGATATTGAAAGTTTGAAATAGAAATTCTGCAGTGCACAGCAATCAAAAAACTTTTTAACCAGTCCCATGATCTTTACTGCTATGATTTAATTCCAATTGCAAGACGATGCAAATGCAAAATTCCATTCCAACATTCTTCTATATAGATTCTCTAGGACAAACAGGCTAACCAATTATGACAGCATAATCAACTTAAGGAAAATATTTGTTATTTGTTTTACGAAGTCAAATCTTCCGAAATTTGAATTCAATCGTGTAAACTACAATTCAACAAAACTCTACAACTGCAGCTACAGAAAAAAGACCAAAGGGGATAGTATAAAGTGTAATCATGAGAGTGAAATTCTAATTTCGTACCTTCACTGAAGCATTCCCACTATCTGAAATTCCAAATGGGATTAACCAAGAGCTGACAGTGTACCTCCACCTCATACTCATATTAGCAATGGCACCTGAAATCACTAGAACAATGCCACTCTCCCCAGTCTTAACAGATGAAGAATTGACTTCAACATCCTTGATTGTGATGTCAGAAAGAACCACTTTAGCATTTCCAACCAAAGGGACTTGGGCAGAATTCTCAATCTCTGGCAGCTGAAGCATAACAATGGAGGCAATACCTTTCTCTATCAACAACTCCTTGGCATATTCAAGACCCTTGTCAGATATGACCCCAGAGATAAAACCCTCTTCAAGGGGTTGCGCATAACAACAAGTTGAAACCAGAAGAAGGGGTAGTAGAGACAAAACAATTGAGGGTGCCATGAATTTTTAGATAGGATCTTATGAGAGGGACAGAGTTAGCAATAGCAGCAACTTAGCATAAAGATACAAAGAAAATTTGCTAAGGTAAGAGCATGATGGTTATGTGATGTTCATGATGTGAAAGATGAAAAATTTGAGACACCCATGTGACGAAACAAGAGGGTTAAGAAAGGGTTTCTTAATATGGTTGTTTTGTTGAGACTGTTATTGGAGTTTGGTGTCTGAAATCAAGGACTAGTCACTGTGAAAGGAAACGTGTGTAGCAGGAACTGGTAGGTATGTCATATGTGTGTTGTTGAGTTAGAGTTACCATGTTATAGACCAATTATTAGTTATTACTATGTGAGCTCGAGAACCACGCAAGTTGTAGTGTTATGTTTCAGAATATTCTGACACTTGAAAATGCATCATTCACATTCTAAACCAGATTCTCTTATAAGGCTAATTTTATCTTTTTCTTTCACGTTTCATTTTTCAAGAGTCAATAGTTTCTTCGGAAGGTATAAATTCAATAATTTAATTAGAATATATGTTTTGTTTAGTTGTTCATGTTATTTGCTTATTCAGTATACGACTAGTGCCTCAAATTGTGATTTATTGTGCCTTTATTCTCTAGAATTAACGAAATTAAAAAAATGTCTCATAAACTATAATTTTATCACTCATTTTAGTTTAAATTTACATTTAACACGTAATATTTAAGAGATAATGTTAACATATATATTCAAATATTAAAATTATAGCAAGTGATTAAGTTTAAGAATTTAGACAAAACAAGTGTTAGCTTTTAATTTCATTATGTAAATTACAACAAATCCCAATTTCAAGAATTAAATTATTGCTTATTCTTTTCTTAAAGAATTATATATATATCATTTTTAATATTTTGGATAACCCCTAACCTATCGAATTCTGCGTTTTTTCACAAAGCAAATGCTAATTAGTGACTTAAGGGCATTGATTAAGAAATTAAAAAAATTTATTAGGATGCGTAAAATTAAACTCCTTGTAACTTTTTTTATGTTATTCCTATGATTTTTACATTAAGCACTTTCTCATTTTAGTTCCTTAACTAATATCTTAAAGACATTAGTTAGCAAGATTCTTTCTAGAATTATACTAGTTGATTTTATAGGACTATATTGTTAACCTACTCAATCAAGACAGGTCCATCTCATAAGTCTTTTATGGCTAACTTATACCAAGATTGACTTATCAATGTTGACCTTACCATCTTGTCTCAATGACTTCAATCTTGTCATGTGTCTTGCATGACAATAATTGACAGTCACATAGGCCATGCACACTGTACCAACTTAACAACTTTTTCTAACAAAGTCATTACTATTTAAGAATGTCTTGTCTACCATATATGAATCTAATCTCATTTTTACACTTTCTTTCATACTCTCACTAACTTAAGCTCAAAGTCCTTACAAGGGGCCACCATCAGATTTTTCTACATGAATGTTAGTATGGAATTATTTATGCGAATTGTGCTCGGCCCAAAGGAAGACACAATTTGGCCAAATAATAGCATACCTATGATGATAAATATGTGACAATTATTAAGGTTTTTTTTTCATGAGAATAATAGTCGGTCCAAAGAAAGACTATTATTTGTCAGAATTAATTGTCAATATTTGATCATTGCGTTGAGAGTACCAATTACAAATTAATTTCTCTGTCCAAAGACTAGAATTAATGTTGTGCTAGGTATCTTGTGATGGATTTGTTATGGGAAATATTTGCATGTCTTGTTATATATACTTTATATGACTTGCTTGATTATTTGTGAACATGTTATTATTTTTGTTCTCTCTTTAGTTAATATTACCAGTGCTGCAATGTTACTGCCCAAGTGAATTCTATCTCAATGTTGAATGAGACAAATTTTAAAGTCTGGAAGGAAGCTGTAGAAATTGTTCGTGGCTGTATGGATTTGGACTTGGCATTGAGGACGAAACAACCCATTTCCACTCCGGAAACCTCTAATGAGGTAAAAAAAAATTGAGAAGTGGGATCGGTGCAACCAAACGTGCCTTATGATCATGAAGCGCTCTATTCCAAGGGCGTTTCGGAGCTCTATTTCTGAGGGTCAAAGTGCAAAGAAATTCCTTGAGGAAATTAAGCAATACTTTGCCAAAAATGAAAAGGCGGAGACGAGAACCTTTTGGCTAAACTCATCTCCATGAAGTATAAAGGCAAAGGGAACATAAGGGAGTACATTATAGAGATGTCCAATCTCACATCAAAACTCAAGTCACTTAAGTTAGAGCTTGGTGAAGACCTGCTCGTGTACTTGGTTTTGATCTCGCTTCCTGTACACTTTGGGCAATTCAAAGTGAGCTATAACACTCACAAGGACAAATGGTCCCTCAATGAGCTTATATCTCACTGTGTGCAAGAGGAGGAAAGGCTGCAAAGAGATCGGACTGAAAGTGCTCACTTGATTTCGACCTCTCAGAATAAGAAAAGGAAGAAGGCTAAGGGTGCTGCAGAAGGGACTTCTCAGCAAAAAAAACAAAATAAAGATGATGAATTTACCTGTTACTTCTGCAAGAAGTCGGGACACATGAAGAAAGAGTGTCCCAAGTATGCCGCATGGCGTGTGAAGAAAGGTAAATTTCTTACTCTAGTTTGTTCAGAAGTTAATTTGACTTTTGTACCTAAAGATACTTGGTGGGTAGATTCTAGTATTACTACTCACATAAGTATGACTATGCAAGGTTGCCTATTGGAACTTTTAGATTACATTTAAAAACTGGATTTTATTTGGATTTGTTTGAGACTTTTGTTGTACTGTCTTTTAGACGGAATTTGATTTCTATTTCTAGTTTGGACAAATTTGGATTTTCTTGTTCATTTGGAAATAATAAAGTTAGTCTCTACCAAAATTCAAATATGGTTGGTTCTAGTTCTTTAATTGATAATCTTTACATGTTTGATGTTATTAGTTCCTATAATGAAATACTGCAAATAAGTTCACATGGTACAAAATGAAAAATTGAATGAGAATTCAGCCACCTTATGGCATAAGCGTTTGGGTCATATCTCTAAACAAAGAATTTAGAGACTTGTGTTGGATGAAATTCTTGACCCTTTGGATTTATCAGACTTTGAGGTTTGTATTGAATGCATAAAGGGAAAACGAACAAACATAAGAAAATTAGGTGCCAAAAGAGCTAAAGACGTCTTGAAACTAGTGCATACAGACATTTGTGGTCCTTTTCCTACAACTTCTTGGAAAGGTCAAGCATTAAACATTTACACATTTGGGGTTGTCCAGTTGAGGCACGGCCTTATAGGCCATATGAAAGAAAGCTAGACTCAAGAATAATTAGCTGCTATTTTGTTGGCTAATGCTGAACACTCTCGGGGCTATAAATTTTACAATCCCACCTTAAGATTTTTTTTCGAGACGGGAAATGCAAGATTTCTTGAGGAAGTTGAGTTTGGGAAGGAAGGGAACATAAGGAATGTTGTCTTTGAGGAATAACCTATTATTTATAGTGATCAAGTCCTCATACCTATTACTATTCAAGACACAACTCTAGTAATAGAAGACAATGTTCAAACTATTGACATTGTTCCAGAACAAGACAACAATGAGGTTCTCCCTCAAATACCTTTAGAGCAACCTCAACAACCTCAAGAAGTGTCATTAAGGAGATCCATTAGAGAGAGGAGAAGTGCAATCTCAAATGATTATATTATATTTCTCCAAGAACATAAGGATGGTGTTGGTTTAACAGAGGATGATCTAATCAACTTCTGTTAAGCTATGCAAAGTTCTAAGTCTCAAAATTGGATTGATGCCATGAAGGATGAGATGAAGTCTATGAATGACAATGAATTTTGGAATCTAGTCGAATTGCTTGAAGGTGTGAAACCTATTGGTTGTAAATTGATATTTAAAACCAAGAAGGATTCAAAGGGTAATATCGAGAGATATAAGACTTGTCTAGTTGCTAAAGGCTTTACTAAGAAGGAATGCATTGACTATAAAGAAACCTTTTCTCTAGTATTTTTAAAGGATTCTTTTGGTTAAATTGTGTAATTTTAAGAAAATTTGTGTAATTTTAAGACCTCCCATTTATTGTATTAAATTGTCTTGTATTTTTGGTTAAATTGATTGAAACAACATGTTGCCAAAGCAACCTCTGTTGTGTAAATTTATTTGATTGAATTTACACAGATGTTGCATGAAATTATTCATGTGAATTGTGCTCGGCCCAAAAGAAGACACAATTTGACAGAATAATTACATGCTTGCAATGGTAAACATGTGGTGATTATAAATAGTGTGATTTTCCATGTGAATAATGAAATGTTCAAAGACAATCATTATTTGACCAGAATAATCATCATATAAGTTTTCCATGTGAGCAATGAAGTGTCCAAAGACAACCTTTGTTTGACAGGACTTATCACCAATGTTTGATCAATGCATTGAGAGTACTGCTTGCAGTTAGTCTTTTTCAATCCAAAGATTGAGGATTAATGGCACACTAGGTATCTTGTTTGGGTCTTGAAATTTACCATAAAGATTATTTATGCATTGCATGTTTGTTGTTCTCTTCTTTAATTGTTGTTGTTGTTGTTGTTACTACTATGGTTTAAATTACTCATATTATGTGAATCCCAAATCTGCATGTGTAAAATTTGGAGTTTTAAATTATTTTGTGGGAATCCTAAGGTGATATATGAGTAATCTTGACATGTAACACTAGAAGTAGTAAAGCGCATTATGCATTAATTGAAGAGAACAAGAAACTATCTGTTTTCATATCGAAAGTCTAGAATTTTAGAGATCATTGGGTATTCTGACTTCGATTATTTCAGAATGTTTTAATAGCAATCACTTCACATAAGGATTCACATTTGACCATGTTGGTGGAGTTAATATTTTGCTATGAGACATTATACTAGAATTTATGATTGCTAAATTATTTTAACTGGCTTGCTTGTTGTCGCCAACATTAAGTAGCCATCAGGTGTTTATTGAAACAATATCTTAGCAATCTTATTAAGAATTCAACCAAATTAAAGTTTGCTGACATAAGGTATTTGGTTGTTAAATAAAGAATCCAGAAAATATAGATTTGTATAGAACATATAGGAACTCATTCCATGCTAACTGATCCACTTACTAAAGGTATGACACTAAAGTTTTTTTTTCACGAGCACACTGCTCATATGGGTATAATTCCTGACAGTACCTTAGTTTAGTGGGAGTCTTATGTTCTATATCTTATGGTTTACAAACATATTTGTTATTTGGATTTTCTGCATAAATAAAGTTGAAGTATATCATTTCATTATAAGTTTGTTTGTGTGCAATATTTGTATTGTATTTTGGATTGATCTCTATAAAGAATAAAGTTTGGACTAGTTGGAAATAGACATGATTAAGATCACATTGTATGTAATTTCCATGCCGCTTATCCATATTTGATATATGTCATCGAGTATGAGTAACGATGGTGATCATTGTGGCTTAGTCAAGTTAAATTATGATGAAAACTGCAATGGTTTCCTGTTGCTATATGAGATGGACCAGATTGTATAAAATGAGTCTAAAAGTAAATAACGTACGATTGCGCGCCTAAATAATTTTGTGATATAAATGTCTAAGGTTAATATGAAGCCCAAGTGGGAGATTGTTAGGAATTTAAAAATTCCTAATTAATTAATATGGGCTACATATTATATTATAACATTTATATTAGTTATTTACATTAAAATGAGCTCAATATAAAGTGATCTATTTAAGTAAGCCCATTAGATTGCCAACAGATAATTGATATGGGCTTAATGAGTGGAAATCAGTTTGGCCCATTAGGGGATAATGGGAACTCTAATAGGTTTGAAACATAAGGCATGGTTATGGTCTCCAATATACCAAATCAACAAACAGTTTCTCCTCTCCCCATCTGAAGAGAAAACGAAGGTCCCATAAGGAAGAAGGTGATTTGGTTGAAGAAGGTCATTAAACCAATTGTTCGTGACCACTGTCAGATTCCGCTGCGTGTTAATCAAGCTTTATGGATCCAAGTATTCCTTAAAACCTCTTGATAATCTGACGTAATGTGTTTTGGTGCTCATTTGGTATTGTATATGGTTTATTGAAAATTCTCAACATTTTGTTGTTGTTCTAGTTAAATCTTCACCTATCAAAAATTATCTTTGATTGTATTTTGTACCTTCCTTAGATTCTTCTACTAAATACTTTTAAAAAAATAGTATTAAACAATATTTTTAATTATATATATATATATATATATATAATATTTTAACTAGTTTAAAAATTCTACATGAATTATTCACATATATTCATTTTTGTAGTTTCGAAATTATTACTTCATAGATAATTTACTCTTTGATTTTAAAGTAACTTTCAAGGGAGAAAAAGATAAATATAATCTAACATGTTCAAAACCTTATATTGAGGATCTTTTAATCAATTGTTTTATTTTTTTATCGACAAATGTTAATTGTTAATTTTTTGTTAGTATAAGGAATCAAACTCACGATTTTTTTCTCATTTTCTTCTTTTTAACCACTAAATCAATCTTATATCTGTTCAATTGATTCATGTTCAATTGATTCATGTTGATATCAATAGAGGGTTCTTCACATGCATTGTAGTAAGGTATTTGAAAGGATTCTAATATTTAAGTTAATATTTGACATAGTTACAACATTATATGCCAAAATGATGTGTACTTGGTGAAGGTGGCAATGAGGGTATTCATAAGGAGTTTTAGGTGACATGTTTGGTGGTTTCACATCATCATTCAATCATGTCTACTTAGAGAAATAATTATATATCACTTTAAGAATCTCTCATATACAACCTACATGTTTATGATAGTAGTGGTTGCACAATTTTAGGGATTGGACGTCAAATGATTATTGATTTGAAAATTCATATTTAAAGAGATAAACTAAACACAGAGAATACATCATAAATGTGAATCAATCATATACTATTTTTGTATATAAATACAAGACTTTAAAAAAAATAGTTGTCTCATTCTATAAGACTATTTTTAAGTTATTTCTTGTATTGATTATTTTTGTACCAAAATATATTTAATTACTTTACAAAACACATTATTGATTGCATACATGCAAAGTGTGAATAATGACTTTGGATATATTTTGAATAGTTGTAAAGATAGTCTTATATCCTTTTGTAATCTTGAGTTTGTTTACCAACAAACAAAATGAGTTACCCATTGCTTAGCAAGAGAGTTTAGATATTATGTTAGTTTCACATATGTATTCTTACATTTAAAATTGTATTATTTCACTTCTATTGAATGATATAATATGAGCTTCTTTTTGTAAAAATAAAATTAAATAAAAAAATAAATTTATTATCTATCTTATAAGGAATGAAGAAGAAGATTGATACATATTAATTAATTAAATAAAAAATAATTAAGTAAAAATAATGGATGACGAATCTCAATAATTTTAAGGATAATATTTTAAAAAATATAAATTATTATTAAATTTAATATTATAATTAAATTAATCAACTTTCTTTATGAATTAATTAATAAAATCTTATATTTGAGACGAAAGAAACATGCAGTTGGTTTCTTGGGCAGTGTTGTCCGATGTTGAAATCATTCAAGAAGACATGTTAATTGCATAGATTTCCTTAATAATTTCAAACATCACAGTATAATTCAGTATATCTTATTTAAATTTTAAAATATTTATGTGTGGCTGTAAAAAAAAATATTTATATATAGATAGGGGTGGGTAAGCGAATCGGTCCGCTCCGTGTAAAGCCCGCCCGCATAAGCTTGTATTGGCAGCGGATCGGGCCAGTCCGCCTCGTTTTTTACACGAATCAAATAAATTGATTCGTCCCTGCCCCGTAGACCCCACGGGTCAAACGGGCCGATCCGCGAGCCTAATTTTAAAAGAATTTCAATTTTAATAAAAATACAATACAATGAAATTAAGTTGAATACAAATGTAAATAAAATCTCAATAATTAGTCAATTACATCAATAAAATAAATATTGTCTTAATAAAAGAAAATCCAAGCAATAAATCTAAAATATGAAATTTAAACATCTCCAACAACAAATGATTCCATATTTGATAATTTTTAAAGAATTTTGATTTTAATAAAAATACAATACAATGAAATTAAGTTGAATACAAATGTAAATAAAATCTCAATAATTAGTCAATTAAATCAATAAAATAAATATTATCTTAATAAAAGAAAATCTAAGCAATAAATTTAAAATATGAAATTTAAACATCTTCAACAACAAATGATTCCATATTTGAATTATCACTTATCTTTTTTATCTTAATCTTTTATTTCTATTATCTTTTATTTATCTTATCTTATCATTTTTATCTTTATCATCTTTTAATTTAAATCTTTTATTTTTATCTTTAAATCTTTATCTTATCTAATATATTTGAAGTTTAAAGTGAAAAAGAGAAAATCAAACATAATATAATTGAGTCAAAGTCACATAAATCAAACTTAGGGTTGTGGGCAACCCGCGGACCTCACGGGCTAAACTGGCATAGCCCGCGAATTAAGTGGGACAAACCAAAAAATATAAATAACCATGGACCGTTGAAAAAAATTGATTCGTAACCCGCGTGGACCGCGGACTCCGCGGATCAATCCATAGACCTCAACCCGTTTACCTAACCCTCTATGTAGATAAGATACTTCCTAATTTATATCATTAGATTAGATGTGATTGAGACAAACAACAAATAACTTTTTTTTTTTTTAATGATAAAATGATAATTACTATGGTAACAAAATTGTTACCGCGAAGGATGAGCTTAATCGCTACCACTATATAAAACTCGTAAATCCAACTCTTACTTTTCCAACTGTTTACAACAATAACTTGTAACTCGCGTAGTGCACGGGACAGCTTAAACGACGCCGCGCTGATCAACGACTCCTTACGTAAACGACGACGGTGTCAGACAAACGGTGCCGGTTGGTGGTGCCGCCACGCTATTACGCTAATCGTATCCATCACCCTCATCAAAACCCCTCCTTTCTCTTAATTTAGAAACCCTAATTCAGAAGAAAAAAGTCACCTTCTCCAGAATTTGCGCGTAAGATTAGATTCAATTCCTCTTTGCTATCTTCTTCCCTTTCCTTTGTTTTTGTTTTTCCGAAGTGTTTTCAACTTTTCCATCTGAATTGTAATTCTGGACTGAATTTGCTTGTTGAGCTTTAGTTCCTCCGAATTATGTGCCTGATTTTGATGTTTTCTTTCTGTGATTGTTGTTTTTTTTAGAATTGTGTATATTTTTTGTCTGATTTTTGTTGTTAAACGTGATCGATTTCTGGTCATCGCATGATATGCGGGATTTTTTTTAATTTCCCATTGTTTTCCCTGTGTGATCATGATGAGCTCAAAAAATGGCATCTTTGTGCTGTGCCTTTCTGTGGTTCACGGAAATTGTGGTGTATATTTGAAATTTTGAATAGAGGAATGTGTTGTTTAAGTAATCAGTCTGGTTTACTGGGTTACGAGGTCAAGATATTGTTGAAGATTCATTTTGGGTAAGAATTATGTTGATGCTGGTGTTGGCTCAATGGTTGGTAGTTAAAGGTGGGTGATGCCAACGCCTTTAAAGGTGGTAGTTAAAGGTAGGATCTCAACACACCCCCTTTCACCCAAGATTGGACATCTGGAGCATGGAGATTCTAGGACTGATTTTTTTTTTTTTTTTTTTGCATTGATAAACTGCAGGAACAGGTAGTTGTTTTGGACAGTTGAGGGTGACTCAATATCAGATCTATGATAAGCTTTGATACCATCTTGAATTGCCAATCTAACTCAACCCCAAAATCTATTTCATGAGATGAGGATTGTCTATTCCTTTATAACCTCTATTTTAGCCACATTTGAAATTGATGTGAGATCTCAGCACATCCCCTCAGACCCAGGATTGGATATCTGGGGCATAGGGTTTCTTTTTATATTGCACTGGGAAAGTGACGGGACCAGATAGTGTTTTTTTTTTACAGTTGAGGGTGACCCAATATCGGATCTATGATATGCTCTAAATACCATCTTGAATTTGGGTTAGGCTTAAATCCGAAAATCTAGCTGATGAATTGAGAATTTTCCAAACCTTTATAAGCTCTATTTTAGCCATATCTATAGTTGATATGAGATCTCAACATACCCCTTCACACCCAAGATTGGACAGTTGAGGGTGATGCAATATCAAATCTATGATAAGCTCTGGTTTTTCTTCCCTCTATGTGGGTGACTGCTCTACTCTTTATCAGATAAACAAAACATGAGGGGTCCTCTCATCTTTTGTAATTTTCCTTTCAATAAATTTCTTTAACCCAAAAAAAATAAAAGTATAACTTCTCAGTTCTGAGTCTATATAGATCAATGATGTTCACACAGATTCTGATTCTTCTTCAAACTATTAGCTGATCATATAGTTTCCTCTATTGATTGGGAAATCCTTTTTTCATTTCCAAATATGTTAAGGAACTTAGTTTTTATTGTTGAATGTTTTTGTATTAGGATCGAACCCTGTCCATGTGGTATAATTGTAAGACTATTACCATACGGACTAAGGATCCCGATTATGGAACTTAGTTGGGGGCAAAGCTGCAATAAATATTTTTTGACATAAAGCAAAAGGGATGTTAGGTTCAGCTGATAATTAGTGATCCCTTAAGTTTTGCTGCATTTGAATATGAGACTGTGGTTCATTTGTAGAGGTAACTTTGATATCTCTCTCGCTTTTTATCTTTGTTGGAAGGCTGATAATATGACACCTTATTAGGGAAGGGTGGAGTATATTCATGAAGTCCTGTTTAAACATGACCTAAATTTGCCTGTAGCCTCTGCAAGGTTACCAATGGTGGTTGGCGGAAGGCAGAAATTCTGCCATATAAACATGCCATTGTGGCCTATGGCACTGTTATAGCATTATGCTGGCGCACTATAATGGTTATTTAATAACATTGGGCCAATGCTGTATGTTCAAATCAAGGTGAGCAAATGGCTGTAATAATGTAAAATACTTGTGTCTTAATCTTTCAATATCATAATATTTGATTGCATTATCATATGCCTGTGAGTGCTTGTTTTGAGACACCGGAGTAGGTAGCAAGCTGTGGAATGTTAAATTATCATAAGTGGGAGTCTTTGTGGCATAGCTATTTATATGAAATCTTGGTTTTATGAGTTTCTCTATCCTGGCAAGAATTTATCTCATGTTAATCATGTGGACTGAAAAAGTTCTCTATCTTGTTGGGCACTACTTGAAGATTTCTTGACTTACTATATTATTGATTGTGGAATCTTTTATTTCTTGTATTGTTTATGCTATCCATCAATGTCAAATCTATTAAATAGAACTTCATTGATATTTCTTCTATAAAATGAGTAAGTGTCCATACCTTGGTACTCATATTGTTTTTCATTCTTTTTCCTCTTATTTCAGGGTAATGGCATCTTCTTCAGACTCATGGATGAAGGAATATAATGAAGCTGTGAAACTTGCTGATGATATCACTGGCATGATTTCTGAACGTAGTTCATTCCCTGCATCTGGACCAGAAACCCAGCGACATGCATCTGCTATAAGAAGGAAGATCACGATATTGGGGACCAGACTTGATAGCTTGCAATCTCTTTTGTCAAAGGTCCCTGCAAAGTGAGTGTTCAGTTGTTTCCTATGCTGATTAAGAAAAGTTCATGCTATGAGAAGCAAGGAATACTATGGCTTATTGGCTTTTAGTCATCTAATTCTTTTCGTTTTGAAATAAATGTCTTGAAACCTCTTAATCTTGACTATCTCTTTCATATGAAGTTGCATCATTATTGTTATTTTAAGTGTTTCTTTGTGAATGATGCACAGAACTGAGAAGGAGATGAATCGTCGCAAGGACATGCTTTCGAATTTGAGGACAAAAGTTAACCAAATGGCTTCAACATTGAACATGTCAAACTTTGCAAATAGGGATAGTTTGTTTGGGCCAGAAATAAAATCAGATGCAATGAGCAGAACTGTTGGCCTGGACAACAGTGGACTAGTTGGTCTTCAACGGCAAATTATGAAAGGTCACTTAATCTGAATTGTTTGAAATTGAAAAATATTACCCATACATAGTCTGCTGTTTGGATCTAAATTTGGAAATGTGCTATTCAAGCAGAGCAAGACGATGGCCTTGAGAAATTGGAGGAGACTGTAATCAGTACTAAACATATTGCGTTGGCTGTGAATGAAGAGCTGAATCTACATACCAGACTCATTGTATGTTCCCCTCATATGTTAATTTTCTTTGCAACTTTTACTGTCCATTTTATTCTCTCATTTCTGAAATCTAATCCTTTCTCTTCTTTTGTTAGGATGACTTGGACCAACATGTAGATGTTACAGATTCTCGGCTGAGGGTAACACTCTTACCATAACTTATTGGGATCATAACACTTGTTTTTAAATATAAGAAAGTTAACTTTTATGAGATGGAGGAGTTTACAATATGCTCAATCTGGTGAAATCATGTGATATCCTCTTGCATTTAATATTCTTAACCTTTTCAGTTAATAAATTCCTTAATTCTGGTAGGTATATTATCTATTAAGATTTTGAGACTGAACCAATTTAACGTCTCAAATATATGCATAAATTCTTTTGTTAGTCTTTGTTGTGGCAGTGTTTACGAATAAAAGTATAGTTACTTGGGATAAAATATACTTCATTATTATATGCTTAGTCAAATATAGACCTGTGGGGATTCTGCTCATGATGTTGCATTCTTTTTTATCAGGAGATAATTTTTTTATATATAACAATAGTAAATTTACTGCAAATATATCATTTCCTTTGTTTAGGGTAATTTATGTTTGACATATAAAGCAAAACTACATGAAAATAAATTAATGATATTTGTATTGTTGATGCCCTTGCAAGAGATATACCTATTTCTGGTGTATTTATTTTAAAAGCAGGTAGTTGTTAATTTTTCCCCGTTTAACTCTTGAATTGGAATATTGTAGAAGTTGCTTGCAACTTACCTTTTGTGTTTCTGATGTGAAAACAGAGAGTGCAGAAGAACTTGGCAGTGTTAAACAAACGCACCAAGGGTGGTTGCTCCTGCTTGTGCATGCTTTTATCAGTCATTGGTATAGTGGGTTTGGTTGTTGTCATATGGCTGCTGGTCAAATATTTGTAAAGATAAAAATACCCAAACTCGTGAAGTTTCTCTTTATGTTTCTGAATGTGTGCACTGAAACATGATTGATTTTTCTTGGTGCTTTGGCAATGACATGGAATTTATCAAGGTATTGAAAGGCTTTATTATGTAATTGTCAGATTTGAAATGTTGATACCCTTGAGTTCTCTTTGTAAAAATCAGTAAATTGAGGTGACTTCCATTAATGACTTGAGCTCTTGCACTCTGAGCGTTTGCGTGGGTGGGAAGGGAAATAATATGTATTGCAGAAGCTGCAATTTCGTTTTCCTTTTTGGCTCAGAACCTCTGATAAAATGCTAAGGTTCTTTAATATGCATCTATTCGAAGTTATGGAGTAGGTTCTAATTACAAATTGTGGAAATATTTAAACAGTTGTTTATTTAAATTTTATTATATAATTATAATATATCAAATTTCATTCATTATGTGACATATGGTGGTTCATAAGTCATAACTCATTCCTGATTAGACTGGGTTTTAAAAGCTATTTTTAGGTAAAAAGTTCTTAATGCATATTAAGAAAAAATTCAAATTATATTTTATGCCATTCTAATTCGTCTTAGTATTTTATATTATTATAAATTATATTTTTTAACAATTATGTATTAATAATAAAATTTATTGACTTCATAAATAATTTGTGCAATACGAAATTGTATTTATTTTATGGTGTCTTCTCCCTAACATTATATATGCTACGAAAAAAAATCCAACAAAAAAGAGGAAAAAAATAAATTCCTCTTTTTATTTTTACTACGGGAATTGTTTTGTTGTGGTTGGGATGAGAAATTGTCAATTTGGGATATAGTGTTGTAAGAGTCTTTGAATTTGTCTTTTACGGTTATGTTTTGTATCTTCTCTTTTACTAAACTTGATCACTCCTTGTGTAAGTTTTGTTTAATGAAATTTTTTAGCTTATAATTTTATTTTTCTTACTTTTTACCTCATAATCTTCCTTTTTTGTTTTATATATCACTCCTATAATTCTAAGAATTTTTCATTACATTCTTGTTCTTTATTTCTCTCCCTTATAAGATTTTCAGGTACTAAAATGATAAGTTACTTTCTTGTATTCACCTCCTTGAATTGTTGCAAATTATGATTAAGAAAATGAGGTGTGTAGTTTCTTATTTTTCTTAAATATATATTTGTTCTCAACTATTTAGGTTTTACATGTCAATTTTGATATTTACAATGTTTTCTTCTATTAATTAAAATATCGATCATAATCAAAATGATGAATTTGAAGTTGATGTCATAAAGGAAAAGAACACTCACCCAACAATATGTTATCCATCTTAATTTTTTATCATTATTGATGTTACTGAGTATTTCAATCTATTAATATTTTTGTTCTTATAAGAAGAAAAATGGGTGTCATATTGTGACGAAAAGTCAAAGCCAAAGATTGGGCAATTATTTGATACTTTGATAGATGATTTTTTTTAATTAGTTATGCAATTATTATCGAATTTAGCGCACACAAGTCATCAGAATATAAAAAAGATGGAATGATGTGTTGGAAGTATTTTGTTTGTCACAAAGAAGATTACATCCTAGATAAAGCAAAAGATGCATCACAAAGCAATTCAACTAAAATTAGAAAACAATGTCTTACTATAGAAGGATGTGATGCTTATGTTGGTTTCAAACTATCAAAGGAGGGTAAATATGAGCTTGCTCGATTCTATGAAGGTCATTCACATCCACTTGAATCACCAAGTAAGAGACAATTTCTTAGATCAACAAGAAAAGTGAGTATTGTTCATAAGAATTTAATGCATGCATATGCTAGAGCAAATATTAGGCCTTCAAAAACACGTGACTTATTAAAAGAATGCATTGGTGGTTATGAAAATGTTGGGTGCACACAGAGGGATCTACAAAGTTATTTGAGATGTCTAAATGCAATTCTTAAAGATTTAGATGCATATGTATTTATTGCTAACTTTAAATGAAGTGTGAATTGAATCCGTCATTTTATTTTGCATATGAAGTGGATGTTGAAGATTGACTCAAATGTGTTTTTTGGGTATACGCGGTTTCTACCAAAATATTATTCATTGTTTGGGAATGTTGTTTCATTTGATACTACATACAAAACAAATAAATATTTAATGATTTTTGCACCATTTACTGGAGTGAACCATCTTAGGGCAATATATTACATTTGGAGTTGTCTTTAGCATATGAGAGAGTTGATCCTTTTGTTTGGTTGTTTGAAAAATTTATAGAAGCAATGGGAGGAAATACAACCAAATATTATTATAACAAATCAAGATTGGACTGTGAAGATTGTAATAGAGAAGATTTTTTTTTATTCATCTAATAGATTTTGTATGTGATACATTATAAAAAGGTTTATGAAAAAATGGGCGTTTCTCTAAATGCTAGTGTGAAGTTCAATAATAAATTTAAGTAATGAGTTTGAGATTCAGAGACTCCATATGAATTTGAAGCAATGTGAAAATTCATCATGTCTAAATATGTCTTGAAAAAAAAATGAATCAACTCATATTCAGACACATTGGAATCCACATACCTATTTTCTCTCACATATGTAGGACAATCAAGGTATGTGGATTTAGTCATGTTTGAATAAGAGTTTATTCATTTTATTGCAAGTCATATTTAGCATAATAGATTTTCACATTACTTCATATTCATCAGGAGTTTCTGAACCCCAAATACATAACTTAAATCTATTATTGAATTATGCATTAGTGTGAAGCACCTACTTTTTCAAAAATTCTTAATAATGTGCCACATACTAAATCTATGAGATGAAGAATAAAAAATCTTTTCTATTGCAATTTTCATGGCTCAATCTTGATATGTTATAATAATACTTGGTTGCTTTCGTACCATTGCTTCTATAAATTTTTCAAACAACCAAACAATAGAATCATCATCTTTCTCATTTGCTAAGAAGGTAGCTCCAAATGTAATACATTGCCTATGATGGTTCACTCTAGTAAATGATGCAAAAATGGTTGACTATTTATTTGTTCTATATGTAGTACCAAATGAAATCACATCCCCAAACAAAGAATAATTTTTTCTAGAAACACTATTTGTTGAAACAACACATTTGAGTCGATCTTCAACATCCACTTCATATGCAAAATAAAATGATGCATTTAATTCATGCTTCTTGTTAAAGTTATCAATAAATACACATGAATCTAAATCTTTAAGAGCTATCTTTAGATCTCTCAAATAATTTTGTAGATCCCTCTATGTGTATCCAATATTTTCATAACCGCCAACATATTCTTTTAACAAGTCATGTTTTTTTAAGGCCCAATATTTGTTCTACCATATGCATGCATTAAATTCTTATGAGCAATACTCACTTTTCTTGTTGATCTAAGAAATTGTCTCTAACTAAGTGATGCAAGTGGATGTGAATGACCATCATTGAATCAAGCAAGCTCATATTTAGTGCTCTTTGATTGTTTGAAACCAACATAAACATCACATCCTTCTCTAGTAAGACATCGTCTTCTAATTTTAGTTGAGTCACTTTTGTTATGTATCTTTTCTTTTATCCGGGGTGTAACCTTCTTTGTGACAAACAAAATACTTCAACACACCACTCAATCTTTTTTGTATTTTGATGACCTGCACACACTAAATTTGACACTAATTGCATAAGTAGTGTAAAAAATTTATCCATCTAACAAAGAATCAAACAAAGAATCAAATAATTATCCAATTTTCGACTTTGATTCTTCATCATAATATTGAAATACTCTATGGCCTCAATAATGATTAAAAAAAATTAAGATGGATAACATATTACTTAACAAATTGTTGCATGGGAGTGTCCACTTGCTCTATGCCATCAACTTCAAATCCATCATTTTGATTATGAATGATACTTTAATTATCAGAAAAAAAACATTATAAATATTAGAATTGACATATAAAACCTAAATAATTGAGAACAATTATATATATATATATATATATATATATATATATATATATATATATATATATATATATATATATATATTACACACCTCATTATTGGAAAATAAAAAAATAACTTGTCCTTTTAGTATCTGAATTTTTTTAAAAGAGAGACATAGAAGATATACTGTAATGGAAAATTCTTAGAATTATAGGAGTGATATATAAGAAAAAGAAGGAACAATATAAGGTAAAATAGTAAAGATTTTTTTTATAAGCTAAAAAAATTTCATTAAACAAAACTTGACACAAGGAGTGATCAAGTTTAATAAAAAAAAAAGTATAAAACATAATTGTATATATACAAAGCACCAACATCGTAAAAGACAAATTTCTTACAACACTACCCCAAATTGACAATTTCTCATCCCAACCACAACAAAAGCAATTCCCGTAATATCTCAAAACTTTCGAAACCCAAACTAAATTGGCATTTTCAGCAGTGTTGGGAAAACTCGGACTTTCCCGCTTCGTGAAGTTTAAGATAGACACTTAATAATTAAAGGTAGTAATGGGAGCACACGATTATAATTCTCCAATATGGAGATTCTTTCACTATACAAAATGATAGTAGGGTTACAAGGATGCATTTACAAAATTGACTCACTCTATGGTGGCTCACTCAAGTTTGAGGATAAAGACTTCCCAAACTATTTATCTTCTCTCTCAAAGAGGCTCTCTCTCACTCTAAGAAGTGGATTCACTCTTGTCTTGGATGGTTAGGAATGAAGGTTCCTACCCTTATTTATACTACTTCACCTCCACAATGAATGACGGAGATTACTTGTATCCTAGGGTGGAGATTAATTCTCTAGAATGCTCCACACATTCTAGGAGTCTCTACACTCTTTTATTCCCTTCCATATTCTTCTATAATGTTCTAGAAGGTTTCACACATCTCCAGAATATTCCAGAGGTTTCCACATTCTTCCACAAGCTTCTAGAGAGCTCTACACTACTCTAGAATTCTACAAGACGTTTTAGAAAATTCTACACTTTTCCATAAAAGCTCCAGAATTTTCTAGAACCTCCTAATTAAAGAGGGATCCCAACAAGCAGCAATTCCCGTAAGAGAGTTAAGATACATGCTAGCATCAACAAAAAATTGGTAATATATAACAGAAGGAAAGAAAATAAAATTGAAAGACAAGAAAGTATACTTTCTTATTACGGAGTGAATAAGTTCTTAAATCAGAGATAAGAAGTCAAAAAAAGATTGGAATGATAAGGAGACCAAAAATAAGTGAAACCAACAAAGAATTGAATATCGTGAGTGTAAGAAATTGAATTTTTATCTTATTAACCAATATTATATTTATTATTATGTTTGTTTTAATTTATGTTTATTTTTTATTTTTTAAAGTTTTTATTGAAATATTATATTTATAATGATTAAAAAATGAGAAAAAATAAAAATTAAATTATATTTTGGATAAATAATTATTTTTATCCCTAAAAAATATGTAAAAGGCTGACAAATTAATGGATATATAGACTCTTTCTCTTTTATTAACGATTACTACATGGATGAATGAATGTGTTGCACTTTTTTCATATTCAAAAAGATTAAAATTTAAATTTTGATCTTTTGAAAATAAATTTGTTAGAGCTCAACTTATTCAAAAATTAAAATTAAAATTTTCATCTTTTGGAAATAAATTTGTTACCACTCAACCATCTATTCAATGACAGAAATATTATTTATCTAAAACTTTTTGTTTAAGTTTCTGACAATTTTAATTGCTGCAAAGCTTCTGATAAATTATAACTGCCAAAAAAAAATCAAAACTCTAAACACAAAATTTTCTGAAATCACCATAAATGTTACAAAAATAAACATTTAGACTTAAAATTTTTGTAACAGTTAATAGCGGCTAAAACCTTAAACAAAAAACACGGAGTCACTGACTAAAAACAATAATAATTACTAAAACTGCAGTAAAAAAGATAATGAAAAAAATTAAGAAAAATAAAACGAGTGGAAGAGAACATATTTTACCCTTCATTTATTTAATTTTATTTAATAATAACAAAAAGAGTGAGATATAACAATATAACATATTTTCGTTAAAAAAATAATATATAACATATTTATGCAAGTAGTGAAGCCAAAGCTTAGAAAAAACAACCTCAATATTCCGAACCTGTTTTACCTCAACCTTTGATCTGTGAGAAAAAAACTCGCTAGTCTTCATCTTTTTGACCTTGCAACTGCAAGTCTTAGTTAGGTTAATAAAAACAACATTAATATTTCTACCTTAATTCAAACCATTCTTCTGATTCTGCAAATTGTTTTGTTTTTGCCATTGCTGCCATCACCATTCTCCACTAACCTAAGCAACCTTTGTCGATTGGTGAAAGAGCAATTGATGTCCGATTGGAATCCAAGATGAGTTTCGTGCCAAAGGAGACAATCGAAGTCATTGCACAGAGCATCGGCATCACCAATTTGTCCTCCGATGTTGCCCTCTCTCTCGCTCCCGATCTCGAATATCGCATTCGCGAAATCATGCAGGTACCCCCATCACATTTTTCTCGCACCCTTTTGCGCAATTTTGATTTTTTCGCGGGTAATTCGTCACCCCCTTTGTGGATTTCGTTGCAATGCAAAGACCCGGTTCGGTTTATGTGCAAACGATGAAACCCACTTTCAATATTATTATGTGAAAAATTTTATATTTGAGGGAAAAGAATGAAATTCAGTTAATGGGGTGGTTGGAATGTTTGAACATGTTAAAAGGGTTGTAGGCATTGATATTATTGTTGCTTTGTTGGTATTATTGCTAATACTACTGCTTGAGTGTGGCTAATGGAGGTATGGGTTTGTTGTTTATTTTGTATTGAACAGGAGTCGGTAAAATGCATGCGCCATTCAAAGAGAACTTTTCTTACTACAGAGGATGTGGATACTGCACTTGCATTGAGAAATTTGGAGGTGACTTGCTTTGCTTTTGGAATTAGGTTATGTGTCATGTTTTTAATGCTTGTGGATTTGCTAAGATGGTTTTTTGAGGTAGCATGTGTTTTGCCTCTGTAATCATTTTTCCCCTCAAACTCGTGTGCAAAAGGGTTAGGCTTGGTTACGTGTATCTATGAAAGAGTGCTGATTTGTCGTTGAGACGATGGCAAATTCATAATGGCATGTCTCTTGAGTATAGTCTTATGAGAGATGGTCATTGTAGAAGTAGAATGCCACATTCGTATCAAAATATTGCTTTGAAACATTTAAGATGGCAAACACTTCTCTATCTGAATTGTGTTTCATGTACACCATGAAATGTTTATCACCAAGTCCAGTCTGCCCCCTGCTTGTTAAAATTTTTATCTTTGAAATTTGTTGTTGTTTTCTTTTTGCTTATTTTTGTATTTATGTATCAGCCAATATATGGGTTCACATCTAATGATCCTCCACGATTCAAAAGAGCTGCTGGACACAAGGATTTGTTCTACATTGACGACAAAGATGTGGATATCAAAGATGTAAGATTTCTAGGTACATCAAGATTGCTATTCTATTGAAAAGTAGTTGAATTGCTTCCTGTACGGTGTTCTCACATTTTTCTTGATTTGAATAGATTGTTGAAGCTCCTTTACCAAAAGCACCCCTTGATACATCAATTACTAGTCACTGGTTGGCTATTGAAGGTGTGCAACCTGCAATTCCTGAAAATGCTCCAGTTGAAGGTATTTTTCCAGATTTAAGTGCAATAAAACTGAACTAACCTCCTCCTTAGTAGTAGTGCTCTGTGTTTCTACCAACCTCATTGTTTGTATGATACTATGGTCAACTGGTGCCCATCAAGCCAACTTGCTATAACATTGAAGTTTATAACCTTAAGTGATCTGCTACACTCAATTTCATATATTATCATCTGCACAATTTCACTCCTTTTCCCCCCTTTTCTTTCCAGCTAGAAGTTTAATTTTCCTGACATTGACATATTTGCTTTGCCTATGTTACTTGCAGCTCCGTCTGAGATAAGAAAATCTGAATTTAAGGAAGACGGGCTTCCTGTTGATGTTAAATTACCTGTTAAACATTTAATAACAAGGGAGCTTCAGGTATACTCATTATTTGGTATGCCTTTTTATTTTTTTAAGAAATTCCATATATTTTTTTATCAACTTAATGATCTTTATTTCTTTGACAGCTTTACTACGAGAAAATAACTGACCTAACTTTAAAGAAGCCTGGATCCATTCCTTTTAGAAGAGCATTGGTTAGCTTGTCAGCAGACTCGGGACTCCATCCCTTAGTTCCTTATTTCACATTTTTTGTTGCTGATGAGGTATTGACAAGTTTATATCAATGGTGTTTTTGGTAAACTTGTTAATTTAGTGTTTGAAATAGAATATAAGTACTGATTCTTATCCTCTTTCCCTTGTCATATCAGGTGGCACGGAATTTAAATAATTTAGCTGTTTTATTTGCCTTGATGCGCCTTGTGCGGAGCCTTCTGCAAAATTCTCAGATACACATAGAACTTTATGTAAGCATGACACCATTGTAAATTTTTGCATCTATATATCATCAACTTGAGATGATAATTGTCATCTATGACAACTCATGAGGTTGATCTCTGATATGTGATTCTGTAAATGAACACAATAACTTCGTGCCTGTTTTGGATATGTTTGGGTTACTGAAGCCAAGACTTAAGAGCAGTTATACTGAAACTTGAGTTTTTACTTCAGTAATGTCTTATGAGTTTCAGTTTTTGTCTAATATTTTCTTATAATCTGCAGTTACATCAATTGATGCCGCCTATCATTACTTGCATTGTTGCAAAAAGGATAGGAAACAGACTCTCTGATGAGCACTGGGAGCTTAGGAACTTCAGTGCTAATCTTGTTACTTCAATATGCCAAAGGTGTGGACCTTCTTTCTATTGTATAGGAGTATAATTACCATGGCAGAGATTTTATGTTGTTAACTGTTGCAGCATGTGCATTATTATCATTCTTTTCATTTGTAATTAGGACAGATTTTCCTTATTTCTTGTAATTGGGTCAGATTTTTTGCCCATAAGTCCTAGGATAACATTAATTCCCTAGCCTGTATATATATATTGTTATTAACATTTGTACATTGGAAAATAATATTTAGATTTTGCCCATATTTCAAGTTCAAGTGTTTAACTTAATAATTCTCAGCCCTTATGATTTTTTTGGATGGGCAGTTTGGTGCACATTTCTGCAATTGTATGGTACCAAAAAGAGCAATGAGAAGGTCAAGGTCTGCTTGATGAGACTTCAATTGCTGATGAGCAATAGGGTTTCATTCTAAATGTTAATTGTGGTTTTTGGGGCTGTTACATGTATCATATTCAACTTCATGGTTTGAGTAACATGTGTTCTGTAGAACTGTAGATGATACGAAGGGTTTCTTGATATGCATACCAAAAATTTTCTTGAGATTGCACATACTTTGTTTTGATAAGGACAATTTTTTTCCTTACATCTTTTAACATTGCATTGCTTGTGACTTATTAGTATATTAAAATAATTACTATAGAATACTGAGCTTATATTATCATTTATATTTTTTGAGTTTTTATGTTCCTAGTCTTTGGAATTCTTCAGATTTGGGCATATTTATCACAATCTGCAGCCACGTGTGATGAAGACATTTCTTCATTCTTTCTTGGACCCTACAAAAGCTTTGCCTCAACACTATGGTGCAATTAAAGGGATAGAAGCTCTTGGATCAAGACTGGTATGTCTTGACCTCCGTGTTTTAATATCAGCCCAGTAGATTGTTAGATGGCTTCTGGTTGTTAAATTGGTTTCATATTAATTATTTGATGATCTCTTGCGGATAATAACTTAATGAAGACAGATCTACTTTTCCCTTTTAGATTAGATATGATTATTTTTTTATGCAAACACTATTCTTTACCATCTGTTTTGTTCTCGTGGATAATAATAATGAAGAAGTATTACTTTTTTTTATATGATGTTACTAAAATAATTGCATCTGTTTTTAATGCATATTTTTTATTGCAACCTTAACTCTTTTTCTTTGTATGGGGTTCACAGGTCACTTTTATGCTTTGTGATTTAGAACCTCTAGTTGTATTGGTGTCAACTAATGCATATATTCCTTCACTTTGAGTAGATTCGCTTGCTTATACTTCCAAATCTCGAGCCTGAGAAGCAAGAAAACGAAATGAAGAGGCATGAAGCTTGGCAAGTTTATGGGGCTTTGTTGGTGAGTTGTAATGTTTTAATTGCGTTTAATTTTGACAGATAATCTAAAAAATATATTACACTGTCATCCTTCAATGTGTTGCCACATTTAATTTGACAACTCATCTCATTATATGATTTGGCAGCACCTATTTGGATGGCTTTGTAAAACTTTTTTGATTGCATTCAAATTTAATTCTTTAATTTTATTGAATACCTAGGTTTCATTATGCATAAATTGGTTTGTTTCAATGAACATCTCTTTAGCTGATTACTGAAGTCATAAACCTTTCAGGGTGCAGCAGGACAATGCGTGCATGAAAAGGTCAAAACGTTTGGCAATTTGTTCTCTCCTCCAACTCAGGTTACTTCAAGAGGCAGTGGAAAATCTGTGATTGCGATGCCAGGTGTGGCTTTATTTTTCTACATCTGCAATTATAGTGATGTTTTTGAAAAGCAATATTTGCCTGCTGAATGGGGTAATTGATAAATTAGTTTGTGCATTCGTTTGGGTAATAGCCATATATGATCTCTCTTCTCTCTCTCTGTCTCCCCCTCTTAAAGTTAGCTTTTAGTCCTAACAGGAAACACAAACATAAAAGGGACAGGGTTGATAATGGAAAACATTTTCTTTTTGATAGAACACAAGCTAGTTAATGAAATGCGTTGGAAGGCTCATAAAAAAATGAAATGCATTGGAAGCCCTATGCAAAAAGTTATTATTTAATAACCAATGGTTGTAAATAAAATTTCAATATATTACTGTTTTCAAGAATATACGAACCAATGAATTTTTTAATATTTTTGTGCTAATAATATTTCCATGTAATGTTCCTTTTTTGGAATAAAAAAGGAGAGAAAAAGATTTTCATGGTTAATAAAGAATTCTTTAAATTATAAGAGGGTTGATTTTAAATACTATTAGTTTTCACTACATAATTATAATAACAAGAGTAAATATAAAAGCAATGGGAATGCCAAAATGATTTATAATGAAGACGTGGAAATAAATCAAATATTTAACCTTAAATTAATTAATGACTTGAACATCAATCAGGGCAAGGGCAACCTATCCTCCCCCTAAATGTATGACATTTAAAAAATTATACACATAGAAAGTGCTTCTGTTGAGAGCGTGAAAGGAAATGTTTTTAAACTTACTACCAAAATGGGTAGTGAAGGTTATATTTAAGTAAAATAATCTTTAACCGTACATGGAAATTCAATATTGATTTCAAGTAAACTGAATGTTGACCTTTCATGCAAACATTAAGCGATCAAAATTAGATCTTCTAAAACAGTAACATGATACATTTCCAATATATATATTGAAGTTGCACTGAAAGCCTGAGTTTCTGAATGTGCTTCCCCAGAAGACAAAATGTTTCCATCGGAATGCACTTTTTGGCACCTTTGTTTACTATAATCACATTGCAATTGTTATTTTTATGCTCTGATAATCATACTCTATCTTTTACCCTAATGAAGGCAAACGAAAAGCCAGCACCGTTAATCTGATGCAGCAGCAGCAGCTACCTCCAATGAAGAAACTTGTAACAGACGGCACTGGAGGCGCGGTACCAATGAACTCCATGTCAGTTGACATGCAAGGTTCAACAGGTGGATATTCTTCCATGATGGGGGTTTCTTCCATGTCAATGGCTCGTCAAATATCCAATGACAACGTGCCTGGGAGGGATATTGGAGATCAACAAAGGAAGGTGTCCTCCACTCTTGCTCAGGCTTGGAAGGATGATATTGATGCAGGAAATTTGGTGTCATCAGTGGTTGAATTATTTGGGGAAAGTGTGTTGCCGTTTGTTCCAAACCCTGAAGCATATATGTTTTTGTAGCACTAGTTGCACTGTAGGTATTTGTTTTTGCATGTGAAAGTGCATGCAATAAGGTGGCATGTTTCATGTGACTTGCTGCAGAATATAAATTACCATAGGCTAAAATAGAAATTAATCTGTATTTAAATTTCTCTGATATTTAAACTCATGGGAATACCAGTAACACTTCTGGGATTTTGTCTTTAGATGATTTATTTAGTAGTGATGATTCTATTATCTTTTCTCTATATTGCTAGTCTAGGCCAGTCACATAAGTATTTATTAATTAATAATGATGGTTAGTTTTTAAATATTAATGTGGTTGCCCTGGTACATCTCATTTAAAGGAATGTCAATGACACTATGTCATTAATTGAAATCTGTTTAAAATTATCTATTTTTGTGGATCCTATTTTTCATTTAATGATTTTGTCTCCTGGTATAAAAGTGAGATATATTAAAATGGGTGATTTTCCTCAAATTTTAGTTACTCATAAGAGTGTTAAAAAGAAAATGTGCCTAGGATTTCTCTTAAAAAATCATAAAAATAAAACTGTGAAGAACAATTCGCATCAAAGGAGTTGTACATGAAATATTTGTTGGAAATCTATTAAAATAAAATCACGAACAACAATTGTAATTGAATTTTTTTTTAAAAAATCGTTGAAAGAGTCATATATTTGCTTTCATTGAAAAGCATTCCTAATAATTGCAAATGAAACATAACGAAGGAAAAATGGAAACAATAACTGAAACTCACTTATTAGTATAGAGAGTTTGTTTGTATGTGAAGGATGAAGAGGGTTTCCAACATTAGTGTTGAACAATTTCTTCGCTTGGCAATTCTCAGTTACGTTTTGGTATTAGCTGCAATCCAAGGTTCGAAATAGAAACAAAAAAGATAAATAAAAAATAAATAAGAAGGATATTATATTTAATTTTTGATTTCTTTCTTTTTGGTGTTAATGTTTAGTTTACCCGAATGTGTGCTGCCCATAGTAGTTAAAATGGTTCGAAAAATGGAAATGCTGATCATATCTGGGGGATCAATGGCAGTAATGACAACACTAAGTTAGAATTTAATTTTACAATTATTTAGATTTTAGAGATGATGTGTCAAAAAAGTTCTTAATTTGGAAAATTTAATAGAGAATAAATTTTCCCTTTTGCGGAATCTTAATTTGAAAATTTTAGTAGAGAATAAATTTGGACATTTGATAGAGAATAAATTTTCACTTTTAACGAATCTTAATTTGGAAAATTTAATTTATCATGTTTGATATGTAGTTTTTAGGGGAACTATGATTCCTAATAATTTTTTTTAATATATATTTTCACAAAAACATTCTCGTGGAGGTGGAGAATTATTCTTTTTCAAGTTTAATTTTTGTTTTATCATGATAAAAAAGTTATGTTATTTTTTTTAATCATCATGAGGTTACTCTCATTAAATTATTTTTTTATCATGACGCATGCAATTATAGAGGAGAGATTTCATGTTAAATATTATAAATAAAAAGGAATTTTGTGTAAATAAAAGAGAAATTAAAACAAGTTACTCTTTTAACTAATTATCCAATAAAACGATATCTGTTTTCTACAACTATTTTAATTAATAGTTAAATTTTTTTAATTAATCTTAAAACAACTATTTTATTAAATAAATAAAATTAATTTTTAACTTTTCATCATTAAAGCAGTGTTTTATCCTATAAGCAAAATTTTAAATATCTAAACTTCATATTTTATATTATAAATACAATAATTTTTTTTATATTTTATATATTGTATTGTATTTTTAATTTTAAATATCTGTCATATACTGATAGTATCAACTTTTTTCTTTTTCATTTCTGTGGTGCATTATTTTTTTTATATATAAAAAAAGACAAAAGTAAAACGCAAGGGTTTTAGACTTCAGTGACCACTATTGCTACTCTGCTAGACTGTGCATAACCTTCTGTTGTGCTTTTCTTCCTTCAACCGTTTCCAATCCAAACCAACGTGAAACTTGAAAACTGAACTCAATTCTCATCTTCCCCTAAAACACTAAACCCTAAATCCCAAATTCTTCACCATCAACCCTAAATCCTAGAAGTGTTGCAATGGCCATGCTGCCACTCACAAACCCCACTCCAATTCGCTACAACGCACTGCCTTCCTCCTCTTTCGTTCAAAGAAACTGCGTTTCCCTGAACCCTAGAAGCAGAAGGTGCGCCTTCGAACCCCAGCGACGTCGTTTCGCGTCCGTGACATGCTGCTCCTTCTCGACAGTCGACAGCGCTAAGATTAAGGTTGTCGGTGTTGGCGGCGGCGGCAACAATGCTGTTAACCGCATGATCGGTTGCGGATTGCACGTGAGTTTTTCTTTTCCCATTTGCATTTACTCAATATCTGTTAGTCGGTTATTTATGAACAATGTGAGATTGTGTGATAACTTTGGTGGGTTTGTTTTTATGGGATATGTTTCTTTTTTGGGTAAAATGTGCATTAGGTTTCTCAATTTATTCAAAACTGGTTAGTACGTACATTTTTTGAAATGTGATGAACTTGGTCTGGTCAAAATGAAGTATAAGGTGGGACAAAATTCCCCAAATTTCAGAAATACGAGGACCATGGTTTTTAAAATATAGAGGCTAAAACCAATTTTAACCAAATATCGAGGGGTCTATCATAGTTACAAATTGGATTCAATAAGGTATACTTTATATTTTTGTTAATGTTGTATTGTATTGTGCTTTATTATTATTTTTTCAATCAGGGTGTAGAATTTTATGCTATAAATACTGATGCTCAAGCACTGTTGCATTCTGCTGCTGAGAACCCTATCAAAATTGGAGAGCTTCTGACTCGTGGATTAGGTCAGGAAGTTGCATTTTATGCCTAGGGGGTTCCTTTGTACTTGATTATAACATGCATATATGTTGCAATCATGTGATCTATATGTGTGTGTGTGTGGCTTCACTCCAATGTGACCTTTGATTCGAGTTGCTTGATAGAGATGCAGGTACTGGTGGGAATCCACTTTTGGGGGAACAAGCTGCTGAGGAATCAAAAGAAGCTATTGCCAATGCTCTTCAAGGATCAGATTTAGTGTTTGTAACTGCTGGCATGGGTGGGGGAACTGGGTCTGGTGCTGCCCCAGTAGTGGCCCGAATAGCTAAAGAGGCAGGTTACTTGACAGTAGGTGTTGTTACCTATCCCTTCAGTTTTGAAGGACGCAAAAGATCACTGCAGGCAGGTGTCATTCTTTTTGTGATTGAGAATATGATTAGTATGCTATACGGATGCAATTCTCCTTCAAGTGTGCTAAAAAACTTGGAATTTCCTTTTTTTCATTTATACTCATTTGCAGCTAGTCATAAATCATGTGTTATTAACTTATAATAATCTTAGTTATGGATGAACTATGATCATGTATTTTGATAATTTTTTGATGTTTATTATATTGTCTTGCTTCGAGGATACTTTGAGAGGTTAAATTCAGATGTCATCCTTTCAGGCACTGGAAGCCATTGAAAAGCTGCAGAAAAATGTGGATACACTTATAGTGATTCCAAATGACCGCCTGCTTGACATGGCTGATGAGCAGACACCTCTTCAGGATGCTTTCCGTCTAGCAGATGATGTTCTACGACAAGGAGTACAGGGAATATCAGACATCATAACAGTGAGTTGATATTGATTAGCAATTTTTTCAGACTTTCTATCTGGTGATCCCTTTAGATTGATAGAAAGTGAAGAAAAGAGGAGACGTTAAAGGCTTGAATCATTTTCCATATCCTTTCCTCCTAACTCATTTCAGTGTTGCTCCTCCATCATAATTGGACAATTAATGTAAAGTACATTTTGATGTCAGCTTATCAGGATGTTATTCAGTGTTACGTGTCTTTTTACAGATACCTGGGCTTGTAAATGTGGATTTTGCTGATGTAAAAGCTGTGATGAAAGACTCTGGAACTGCAATGCTTGGTGTGGGTGTTTCCTCCAGTAAAAACCGTGCAGAAGAAGCTGCAGAACAGGCTACTTTGGCTCCTTTAATTGGCTCTTCTATTCAGTCAGCTACTGGAGTAGTGTATAACATTACTGGGGGGAGAGACATAACTCTGCAAGAAGTGAACAGAGTGTCTCAGGTACTTAAGAATTTTATTGTCAGAAGGAACATTTCAGCATTCTTTTGATCTTATGAATTTGTTGTGAACATTTGTATCCTGTTTTCAAAACTTCATAACTGCTGTAGGTGGTGACAAGTTTAGCCGACCCTTCTGCCAATATTATATTTGGTGCCGTTGTTGATGATCGCTACAATGGGGAGATTCATGTGACTATCATTGCAACTGGCTTCTCACAGTCCTTCCAGAAGACACTACTAACAGATCCAAGGGCAGCTAAGTTGCTTGACAGAGAGCTTGGGGGTCAAGAAAGCAAGGCAGTGTCTCCTCCTCTCAAGTCCTCAAACTATCCATCAACGGTTGCATCTAGAGCATCCCCACGAAAGTTCTTCTTTTAGTTGCTTAGTTCTTTTACCCTTCTTGGTTGTAGTTAATCAGCTGTGAATGTGATCTTGAAGCTTAGTTGAGATATCATTGTGGTGACGGTCTCTTCTTTCGATTGTGGATCTTGTTTTTACAAATTCTTCTTCCAAGAGTTGGCTATTTGCATGACTGTGAGTCAGATTGTTAGTGTAACAAACAGCTTGCTTGTAGATCAGTAAACAACATTTTTGTCGAAGGAATGGATATATAGAAGTTACTTTATGCTTGTTCTACCACCCAGAGCTAACACACTTGTGAACTTAGCGAACAGCATAACCAACAAGGATTTAATGCAATGATTAGCAACAGTAATTACAGTATGACTAACAAAGGATTCAATGCTAAGGTCATATTTCGAAGACAACAATTGTTGCGTGGACTTCTTAGTTATGGTAGTCTTCCAAGGAGAATAAATAAACTTGATTTGCGATTGGTTGAGGGTATTGCATGTGGAATGTTGTCCCCATTGATTTGGGTAATTAGCATGTACATTTGTTTTCCGCACTCCCATGTATATTATGGAATGAGAGTGTTTACTCCCAACTATTTTTTGTAAAATATACGAAAAGTCTAAATTAATGATCAATAACATTTCATATTATATATATATATATATATATATATATATATTAAATCATACATTTCATTATATTTGACGCTAAGTTTACATAAAAAATATTGAAATAATATCTATAATTTAAGGATTAGTTGAAAAAAAATGAAAACTAAGTGTCTCCTTTTAAAAAAGATAAATTTTAAGGGCTTTAACATACATTTTTTTTTCAATCACAAAAAAAATCAATAAATAAAAATAACAATCTACTACTACTACCAATGGGACATGACACATGTAAAGTCTAATAACATGACTTTCAGCTTATTAACAGAACGCTTTAATCAACTGAACTAATAATTCAATTATGTTATAAAATAAATAATGTTATATATAACATTAAAAATTTCTATTGTATATTTAATACGCATGTAAATTTAAATAATAGATTTTGTGACAATTAATTTTGATATAACTCATACGAATTATTTAATCTGTATATTTTTTTATAAATATAAAAATATTTACTATTAAAAAAATTAATTTATGAGTAAATTTATTTTTAAAAAACACTCACAGATCATGTAATTCATGAATATTTTTGAAAAAAAAATTATATAAAAAAATACTGAGGAATCAGTTAATCCATAAGCCTAGTACTGATGAGCTAATCCAATTCATATCTCTTTTATGGATAGACAAAATGAAAAAATCATGGAATTACTTACCAGCAATTTAGCTGGGTGCACATAACAACTGACAACAGTGGGCTATGTTTTGGGCCTAAGCCCAATTCATTCTGAAGCAGAAAAACTGATCGATTCAGAGCACCGTGAGATCTCTGCTTCAGAGTTCAGAGGTAACAAACAAACTAATTACATTATTCCAACCTTTTTTTCTCTTTTCCTATTTCCATTTTCTCGGCAACCAAACATTCCAATCAATTAACTCGTATTTTATATTATTATTTTTAATTCGCGGTAGGAATTCGTTTTCTCTGATCGGGATCTGGAAGGGAAGCGAATCGACATGGGTTTCTTGGTGACGACGCTGATCTTCGTAGTGATCGGAATCATCGCGTGCCTCTGCACCAGAATTTGCTGCAACAGAGGACCTTCTACCAATCTGTATGCTCCTTCCGATTCTCTTTCGTTTTTTTTTTTGTTACGTTCACGATGTATCAATTTTGATGCCCTAGCAATCTCGAGAGTGGTGCGTATTTGAGGAATTAGAGTATTCTGCATTCAATTGGAGTATAGTGCAGCGTTCGTGATTTTTTTTTTTTTTTTGTAATTTGGTTGGTTATATGAATGAATTATCTCATCATTGGTTTTGATTTAATTCTGTTGTTGCAATCAGCGGGATTTTGATCGGACGAAGTTAGGGATTGTTTGGATAAATGCGTTTTGTTGTTTTCTGTAATTTTGGATCCAGCTGCTGATTTGAAGTTGAGAAGATTTAGGGTGATGAAATTAGATGAAGACTGCCTTTCTTAATTCTTGATTACCAAGAATATAATGGCAGCTTAGAATAGAGAAACAAATTATATTCGTCGAGAAGTTTAACATGTTAATTTTAAGGTATTTATAGTCAGTCATGGCTTTGCACTTGGGAAGGATATGAATTGGTCAGTATTTTGTAAAAGAAAAAAAAACATGTATTCCTAGATGTTAATTGTTTGTCTGGCATTTCTCTGCTTGTAAAGAAGGTTAGAGTGTACATGATTCCTTACTTTAGGCATGCGGTGTTGCCTTGGTTATGACTGAATGCCAATTCAACTTTTTGGCTCTTTTATGTTGAGTTGCGATGGAAAGTGTGAGAACGTAAAAACGCACAATTAATAGTTGATAACTTGATATGGTTATCAACTATTTATAGCAACTCTTGTGTTTGGTAATGCAACATATTGAGATTTATTTAGTGACTTTAGCAGGCTCTGAAGTGTGTGTGTGTGTGTGTGTGTATATATATATATATATATATATATATATATATATGCAGACTTGCATGCACACAAATCCCATAAATATTCATTACTGTGTCACTATTCTTCATTGCTGTTCTCTGTCAATGTATGTTATTCTTCTAGACTTTTTCTAATCTCTTCTTATTCTGTTGCAGATTTCACCTTACTTTGGTAATTACTGCAACAATTTGCTGCTGGATGATGTAAGTGTTGTTTGATGGGCATTCATCTTTTGTTTTGTATAAAGTTAAAACAGGAATTAGAGAACTTGTGCACCTATGTTTCTTATTTCCCCTGGTAAGGAATTTATTGATCAGAATAGAAGAAGAAATTAATAGATGACATGAATTTTTCCCCATACAGATAACTCCACTCACAGGATGACATGTAGTCACGTGCACATAATTAATGCTAAATTTTTTGCTTTTGTAGCTGTTCTTTCATTCTCATAGACCTTGATACTGCCACACTAACTTTTGTGTTTATTGTCAAATTACTAAAGCTGTATAGCAGCCCTCATAAATAGTAATTGAAGCAGAATAACTAAACTTCATAAAAAGTGGGATAATTCAAGTAATTGTACCTGGCATATATAAGACTTGATGCTTTATTCTGTTCAAAGCAGAGCATTGTGTTTGATTGGGGAAAAAAGGAGCCTGTCATGCCACAATGTTCTCTATTGTGAATAGTAGTGACTTAAAAATATGTCCAACTGTTAAATAGTCTGTGAAGATTCTCTTTCTCTTTGATATAATCATATAACTACTTGTTGCCATTCTTTTATGCACATCCTAAATGTATGATTTTACAAGAGGAAATTATAAATAGTTTATGTACTTGTATTAATGTTCTTCATTATGCATATTTCATCATTCACAAGGAGCTTGTGATAAAATTTGATGAATGCGAGTAACTGTATGTCCAAAAGGGTTTATGTTTTGTTTATTTTAGGGGCAGGGTGGGGTTTGACCTTTAGTGATCCTTTTTTATTAATTATTCATTCCCAACTTTTCTATCTACGTATTAATGAATCCCATCTTCATTGATTTTTCAGTGTGCTAATTTCTAACTTTGATTGGTCACTTGTAATTATAGCTTGTAAATACCAAATCGTGTCTTTGTCATATGCTGACTCTGATCTTTCCTCTGTTCTTTTAGGTGGGCGATTGTATATCTGGCACAAATGAAACCACTCATTGTACCTATACTGAACGAGGGCGAATAATTCTTTAAACAGATGTAGCTCCTTGTAAGTTAGAGAATATGGTTCGCAGATTGGCTGCTGGATTGAATTTGATTTTGGCTATCATGAGTTGTTCAGTATTTTTTCAGGGTGGAGCTGTATGTATTTCTTGTTGGATAATGGCATTCCAGTTGGCATTTCTATTGCTACCTGGCATTGGTCGTGTTACGGATGTTGTATTTAGCATTCATTCATTTCATATGTCCGTGGATAATGATACCAAATATGTATTTTGGTGAAAAATAAGTTGATGAAAGAGAAGTACGTTTTGTCTAAGATTCAAAATGGGTCATGTTTGTGAAACTCTTGCGCTTATGTACACAATTCGCTTTGGTCACTACCAGCTGAATGAAATATTAATTCAGTACTGACATCCGATAGAACACCAATAGTTGTATTATTCCTTGTTAATATTTAGCACAAGATGAGCAGGTAACCTATGGGAGCTAGGCAGCATTTTTTTAGGTTCATTGGAGAAGTCACGGCATGACTATAGAACAATAAAATAAAGAATACAGTTCCAAAAATACCAAAGCTATGACAGTAGACAAAGAACTTTTTACATACGAATTACTAACTTACTGAGAGAATCGGTCTCTAAATTTGCTTCCCTTAACTTAAACTGTTAACTTAAACAGGAATCTTACCCTAGAGATCTTCTGATCAAGGCATGATTGTAACTTTAAGTGTCAGTCACACATGAAGATCTGATAGTCTCATTTGAATTATTTGCATGACCTTTGAGGAGATTGGCTCCTTCACTTTATACCATACGCTGTTGCTCAACAGCAAAGGACACAGACAGTTCCGCTGTTTGAGGCTAGCTCTGATTTCAGGTATGTTGTAGGATGAAGACTTTGTATATTTGTAGACTTATCTAGCACATCAAAGAGACAGAAAGTGTCAACGCATATATGGAAGAAGTGTTCAAGAGGTCACTTTTTATTAATCCATTTTCAAAAGCAGAATGGTGATATCTTGTGTGTCTGCTTGGTTTACTCTATATACTCTGAGAGATTTTTTTTTTCAAGAAAAAATATCCCATTTCGTTGGTTTCTATACAGAACTTTGTTTTCATACTTTAAAGAATTTTATTATCGTTAATAACAATGAGGATTGCATAACTGACATAGTCAGAGAAGGACCTTGTATTCCTAAATATTTACTTAGCTAATTAATAATTGTGAATAGCAGTGTTGATTAGTTTGTTGGTGAAAGAGGTAATGTTGTTAGTGTGGAATAAATTCAAGTCAAGAGCAGGGTAACCCCATCGTCAAAACTCAAAAGTGATGGCATCGGATGCAACAGTTAATTCGGTTAGTGATGTGAACAATGCTCCCAATCCTACAAAATCAGTAGGTCCTTCCTATACTCCGTCTCCCACAGCTTCCCTTCTTCTCCCCGCCGCCACTAGCACTGCTTGTGGCGCCCTCACCGGCTCCCTTTTCGGCTATGGTCCTCTCTCTGACTTGGACTTGCATGGGCTTTATGTTTACTTTTTGTGATGTACCATTTCTTTTTTCTGTTTTTCTTCGTCATTCTCTTGTTTCTGGTATTTTAACTTTCTTAGAAGCAGTTCCTTAGGTACTTTTAGTGTTGTTTTTCAATCATAATTGGAGTTTCACTTTGCTAATTCACATAAGAAAGATTTGTATTAAAGGTTTAGAAAGTAAACTCCAATTCTGACGGGAGAATAACTCTAAAGACACTTAATGAACTGCAACTAAATCTAAGTTTTATTCTTAATCAAATAGGCTACACGGAATTTGCAATTCGAAATCGTTTTTTTTTTCCTTGAATTTATAGCATCCTCTGAGAAACTTGTAATTTGGGAGTATATGCCGTTTTGTTTATATCCTGTACACAACTTAAAGAGGAAATGGAATGGAGGAATCTATTGGTAGATAATTTCACCTTCAAACCTTTTCTGTTATTAGTTATTTATTACCTTTGAGTGAAGATGGAGAGGAGTTAGTGTGTAACTGTAACATCATTTAAAATTTTGAATCTATATAATATTTTCCTAACAAGTAACTAGAGAAATGGATTTTGAACTAAATTTTCTGCTTTGTTCAATCATAGGTTATATTTGTGTATGTATGCTATCTTTGAAATGCTGGCAGAGGATTACGGTCAAGAAATTCAAATTCTTAGAGTTTGATAGTTGGTCGATATTTCTGTTCGTGCTCAAGGATGCTTTCAATGGGTCTGTTTTCAGGTGCTGGATTGATTAAGAAGAAAGGCTTTAAAGGATCCTTTATAGAAGCAGGATCTAATGCTAAGGTATACCAGAGATCAACGTTGTTTATTTTCTGTCCGGCTTTTTACTTTGCAAACTTAATACTTATTTGAGCAGGTCCATTCATTAATAATCTTCATTTTTTGTCTTCTTTTTCATTAGACATTTGCAATTTTATCCGGAGTTGATAGTGTGGTTGTCTGCATATTGGGAAGACTTCGAGGAAAGGATGATGGTATAAAATATTTAATTTCAATGATGTGTTTGACAAAACTTAACATATAAGTTAATTGGAAGCTAAAAAGTTAGTTGGAAACTAATAATGAAAAGAAAGAAGGAATTATGATAAGGTAGTGTTCAGATGCTACATGAAAAGTGTTACAAAAACACTCATAAAAATATGTTCCTTTGGCAAAGAGGTCTAATTTGGGAAAACAAACTTCTAATTCAGCCAAATATGTTAGAAACCAATTTAAAAAAGCCTCGCCAATATAATGTTCTCTCACTGATAATGTGATTCCTTTCACATCTGCAGCCATTAATGCTGGGGTAGCTGGATGCTGCGCTGGTCTTGCTACAAGTTTTCCTGGTATATCCCTTCTTTTAATAATTGATGAACTATCATCCTTTACTTGAAATTTTTATTAACTTGTTGGTCTCTGCACCAATTGAAATTAAGGATAAAGCTCACAGTAATCTTACCTATTTTGACCAAACCTTTTCTCAAACGTATGAATTTTAATTTGTCTTTCATTGTTGAAATCTCAGAATAAACATGATCCTTCATGCCAAACACTTGAGACAATTTTGTCTCCAATTGCTGGCTGGGGAAAGGTTGAGGTTTATTACTATGTTGAATGGTCTAACAAAACAAAACAAAAAGCTGCTTTAGTGACTCAGGCATTTCAATCAATTCTTTTGTATAAGTCTATCTCTATATGTATGAAATTTATTCACCAAAAAGAAAAATATGTATTTAATTTTCTTCTCTTGTACGTTTTTATTGTTATTATGACTCATCCTTTAGGATTCTCCAGGTACACCCCAATCACTTCTACAGTGCTGCATTGCTTATGGGGCACTTTCTTTTATCATTGAAGGGTTAACCAAGCAACGATCTGCACTTGCATGTCCCATGTCCAAGAAAACAAGTGTACGCAACCAGGGAATAATTCCTACATCTCATTGAGAAGGGTATATTGCTTTTTATGCATCATTAATATTAGGTTAAGGTGTATAGCATATGCACCTTTCTTTTGCCTTCTTTGTAGCTTTCTTGTAGTCTTTATGGAAACTTTTAGAAATAATATAAGGGTGAGACACATTGTAACATGGAATGTGCTAAATCATAGCATGTTGATTACACAATGTTCTTTATGTGATTGTTTGTATCGGCAAATGTTAGTTTTGTTAAAAATGTCAGTGTGGAGATTCAAACTTATGACCTCTCTTCCCTCCTTTCTCCCTTCACCCTTAAGTCCTTCTTTCCTATCCACTAGGCCAATCTTATACTTATATGTTCTTTATCCGTGGTTTCTATTTCAAATATGGCATCTTCAACTTGCCTCATTTGCATGTCAACCAAAAGGCAGCAGTATATGGTGCTAAAATGATTTGAGTTAGAAAGCAATACCCGTTAATTTAAAAAAAAATATATGGTTTTACGTTACCCAAGATTTGCAGCAGATCTTTATAGCAACATATTCTTAATATTATTATTACTGATTTGAGCCTGTTTATTGCACCTCAAAACACATTATCTGTTTTATTCAACTAAAATATACCATTTCTAGTACACAACCAATAAACTTCAATGACTATCTTTTACAGTGTCAGCAAGAAATCGAAAAAACATTTTTTTTAATCAGCAAAAGTTATATATATGTAATAAAGAAGGGTACCAGAGGTAAATACAAAAAGTTCATAGAACTTCCCCATCAGCTCATGACAGCGGTTACAATATATTTAGGCGATGATTGCATAAATAAAAAATAACCGTTCAAAGCTCCACAACATACCAGAGTATTGCAATTCACTCATTTCCTCTCCTAGTATAGTATCCCACCACTAACCAGCTATAACATGTCTTTGCTGGATAAAATTATGCAAAACAAAGTCATGTGGAAGTTACCCCACTACCAAAAGCCATATACCATGCAGAGAAGTTTTCTTAATAATAACACAGCGCAAGTTCTTCGCATGTATGTGGCAAAATAGATTAATGAACTCACCTCCATAATTAGCATTTCCACCTGACAGATTCCACAATGCTACACATACCCTTTCCTGCACATTTTTGATCGAATTTCCTGCACTCAGCTACTTGCCACATACATAATGTCCTGCCAAACCATCCATGTACGCAAACTGCTGGATTAGATGACCATTGAACAAATGAAAAATTAAAACCAGAAGCCAGATTATGTAACCATGACCAGATAAGGAATTTAACTTCCTCTATCAATTTCTTTCTGTCCACTAACTGTTGTCTAAAAACAACTGTGTTCCTCAATTTCCACACACAAAAGACCACTGCTCCCCATGTTGCTTGCCAAAATTCTGACTCAATTCTAGAACCTCCTAAACCTTCAAATTACCTGAAATGAACTTCCAAACTACTTGGCTGTGCAAGAGAAAGAGATTTCCATGAGATGCATTCCAACCAAACATCTTGAATGACATTAGAAGAGATGAAAAGATGTTGAGCAGATTCTTGATGACCCAAACAGAGAGGACACATTTGATCACAATTCCTATCAATGGCATTTCTCTTTACCAAGTTATCAAGAGTTGGCATTCTATCTCTGAAAATTCTCCACATAAGAATTTTAGCCTTAGGTGGAATTTTAATTTTCCATATCTGCTCAAAAAGTTGTCAAGTTTCTCCCGCCCCTCCAAGTTGTTGAATAAAGTGATAGGCCGATGAAGTTGAAAACTGCCCTGAGGGGCATTGCTTCCAAAACTATCTGTCTTCTCCTGAAATTTGTAGTTGGACCCCTTCCAGTAATTGATGAAGCTGTTGTATAAGTTTAGTCTCCCATACAAAAGGGTTCCTCCTCCACTTCACCTCCCACCGCCAAGAACCATCTCTCCATGAACCCATCTTAACAATCACTTCTGTTGGTTAATTTTGAATATCGAGATAATCCTGGATAAATCTGAAGTCGTGTATAAACACTTTCAGATTGAATCAAATTTCGGGGTTCAACCAAAATTGTTCAATCGGATAAAATCAGAAGATTATAATTCAAGAGTTTTGTTTTGGTCTTGTGAGTTTTTCACATGTTATGCTTTCTGAACCAGGATGATTATTTATAATCAAAGAACAAGTGGTTTTTGGCGGTTGATGGAAGTTATTTATTTTTAAAAATTGCCGTTGATGGAAGTTTTAGTAACTTCCATGTAACTTCCAACCGTTGATGGAAGTTTTAGTAACTTCCATGTAACTTCCAACCTTTGCCTAAACCGAACATCTCGTTATTACATTAAAACAAGCGTGCACTCTTATTTTAACTTAATAAAGAGATCAATTACACTAAAATGTCCAACAAACCTCCCCCATTTTAGTGTAATTACCGATCAAATCACCAAAGTCATAACATACCACAAACTACTGCATAGATGAAATATCGTGACGATTGAATTTCATCTTAGCAAATTACACGTTTCAAATATTCGAATATCAGGGTGTCACTAAGGATTGAACCCTTTCTATTCATAATGAATACATGAAGATAATCTGCACAATAGTTTATAACATTACTCTTGCTCGACACTAGTTTTACTAGCCTGTGTCCCTATCCTTCATAAGCATATCAAAGCCAAGTCCCAACTTCTTGAAGCGGCTAAACTTCATGCTTATATAGGTAGTCCTTTTCTTTCTTGCACCTGTAAATGCAATTTTTCAAAAGAACCATTGAGAAGTTATACTTCAACCTCCTTAACTTACAGAACCGAACACATTCCTTTTGGGATACTTTCGATGATGTGTTCCAATCTCTACATGTTAAGCTTTCCACATTGAATTCAGCACCTAATGTCATATTAGATGGGAATTGGGTATCTTAACATAAGAGATTTCAGATGGACTTTAATCCTAATCCCACAGCCGACCTTTTTACGAGATCTCTACTTAACCCTTTGGTTAAATGATCGGCCAAATTATGCTGAGTTCTCACAAACTCCACTGATATCACACCATGCATGATTAACTCCCGAACCATGTTGTGTCTAACACCCAAGTGTCTAGACTTCCCATTATACACTTGACTATATGCCTTAGCCAAAGTTGCCTGACTATCACACCTGATAGACATGGGAGGTATAGGTTTGGGCCACAATGGAATCTCATAGATTAGATTTCTTAGCCACTCAGCTTCTTTACCAGCTGCTGCTAAAGCTACAAATTCAGATTCCATTGTTGAATTTGTAATGCAGGTCTGTTTCTTGGATGCCCAAGAGATAGCACCTCCTCCAAGGAGGAATACCCAACCACTTGTGGATGAATAATCCTCCATATTGGTTATCCAACTTGCATCAGAGTAACCTTCAATAACCGAAGGAAATCCAGTATATGTCAAACCATAATCAATGGTTCCCTTTAAGTATTTGAATACTCTATTCATAGCTTGCCAATGATGAGAACTAGGATTACTTGTAAACCTACTGAGTTTAGCAACAGCATAAGCTATATCAGGCCTAGTACTAATCATTGCATACATGAGTGATCCTATCGCTCTTGAGTATTCAAGTTGAGACACTGCTACACCTTTATTAGGTAATAGCTTCAGGTTAGGATCAATGGGAGTACTTACCGGAGAACAATCTTTAAAATTAAATTTCTCCAATATCTTCTCAATATAATGTGATTGAGAGATGGAAATACCATTGTTTCCACGTTTGATCTTTATTCCTAAGATCACATCCGCCTCCCCCATATCTTTCATATCAAACTTAGAAGACAAAAATGCCTTAGTTTCATCAACTTGATCTTGGTCGGTACCAAAGATCAACATGTCGTCTACATACAGACAAATGATAACTCCTTTGCCATGAGTATCAAACTTGCTGTATAGACATTTATCTGCTTGGTTTATAACAAAACCACTAGACAACACAACCTCATCAAATTTTTGATGCCATTGCTTAGGCGCTTGTTTCAAGCCATAAAGAGATTTCATCAGTTTACACACCTTATTTTCATTTCCTGGCATAACAAACCCTTCAGGTTGTTTCATGTATATCTCTTCATCCAATTCACCATTTAAGAATGCAGTTTTCACATCCATTTGGTGAATCA